>NC_092143.1:54060351-54369240 GCF_043159975.1 Macaca nemestrina
GGTACAATGTAATATCAAAGCTGTCACAAAGCATTATATAGTTGATTGTCAAATGAGTGGCAGAGATAGAAACTGCTATTAGTTTAGAAAGGAAAGAGAAAATTATGGGCTAAAGTGGTCTGAAGATTGTAGGAGAAGGAAGGGAGCTGACTTTGGTCATGAAGGATGCGTAGGAACTGGATACAGCAAGAAGGTCAGTGGGACACGGTAGGGCATTTCAGATGTTTCAGATGGAGAGTAGGAAAGAAACGTTTGAGGGAATTAAGCAAGTACCTGCTCAATTTGGCAGGCAAAGAGATGTTCTGTCAGGTTGGAGAGGAAGATTCATACAGACAATGAGTAGAGAGGTTGAAGGGGTTATTCATTAAGGCATTGAAGAGGATAGAGAAGAACTTGGATGGCATTCTTTTTAAAAAACTGAACTATCCTCATTTTAATCAAATCTATTGTTGGCACTGGCTTTCAGTTAATTGCCCTAACTGATCATGTTGGCCAGTAACCTTGTACTTTGCCTCTCCACTATTTTCTATCATTACTATTATGCTTGCAGAAAATATTTTCAAAAGAAGTTTTACATCTGTCCTATAATCCTTTATAAACCTTCAACCTCAAGTCTGGTGGCCTCCAACATTTTTTGGTCATACACATCTATCAGGAAAAAAGTTTATATACACATATATATATTATGAATTAGTATGCTACATTCATTATAAGATATAATTAAAATATAAATTGTAAAACATATGAGAAATGAAATAACCAATATTTACATTTTAATTTTGTTATGTAATTGTAATGTAATGTTACCCTTTTTGCTGAAATTGAAATCATTATTCATAATAATATTTTCAATGAATGCAATGAGACTGAATATTCTTCACATTTCAGAAAGTCTTGCTTTAGTGCCTCGTGATAGAACAATTGTGAGGTCTGGCACCGACTGCAGTTTATTTTGGTCCTTGGTTTTCACAGTTGCTCTAACTGTAAAAGGGACCCCATGAAGAGGCATGATGCCCATGAATAAAGTCAGAATTGCCTATGCTGACTAGTCATGGGCTTACTTTCCAATCTGATGTATCCATAGAACAAAATTATTTGTTGGAGTTTTGCTAGTCAATTTATAGCTTATTAAATCAAGCAGGTTAGAAAACGTTTTTTTTCTGATATTTTCAATGTGCTTATAGGAGAGCTTTCATCATTACTTTTGGCAATAATATCACACAGCTTGGAAGCCTCCTTTCTAACCATTCACTTTCAAATGGAGTTAGTTCCTTCTCACTGGCTGACCCCTCTCCAGATCTAAGTAGGTAGCCCTTGCTTCTTTCTGGCAACAGGGCTGAGGAAGAGAAAGAGGAGAAGTGTTGGCTCCACCATTCCCTAATGAGACAATTCTCCTGGGCTGGCATTGTGAGAGTTATCTTCGGTCTACAGTTTCCTCACAGGAATATCAGAAGCCACTTGGCTATTGCTCGAAGGTCGTTTTAGTTAAAAGAAGATTATATAATTAACAAATTCACTTACCTAGATGCATGTAAACCACAAGAGAACAAAAGAGAGTGGTTGTGCCCCACCAAACTCTGCATTATGGAACCTTCACCCTCCCCTCCAGACACCTCAACTCATTGTGAGTCATGAGACTGTCTGGCTTAAGCACCAAAAGAAAGGGCTCCTATGACAAATTAAAAATTAAATGTTATTCATTTAATCCTTTTGCTAATACAAGTTTCTGATGTTCTTTTTCCACACCTCAGTGGATCATCTTATTCATCCTCTGATTATGAGCATCGTTCTAGAAACAATCATTTTGCACTGTTTTGAGTGTATGGCATCTAAAGGCAAAAGAGTTTGTGATTTGACCCAAGTACCACACCCATACCATGTGGATGCTCACATTAGAAACAGGTCCCTACACTCACAGCCCCCATGCCCACAAGGGAGTGTCTGTTTGTTAGGCATTCACAAGAAGTACACACAGAGAAGTCAGAACCTCAAATGTGATTTCAGATTCATTTGTGTAATTTCTTCCTTCACTCCCTGACCACCTCTCCACAAAACACACAACTTAACAACATATATGTTAGACTTAAATTTAATCAAAGCACTTCCCTAGAGTAATGAGTGGTTAACACAAACAAGTGCTTACAGGCATATACACAAACTAATGTACAGATGCAAGTTGTTCTTGAGACAGAAATGTCATCTAAGGGAACCCTAGCCCATATATAACCCCTAAAAGCCCGATATAATGTCAGAAATGTCTACCATCAAAGTTATTCTTAACAAGCTATTTTCATTATGCTCTGCTGCTTGGGATATGAGCTCTGTGTACTTGAGGCAATAGTGCCTAACACATGTCATGTTAAAATCATATTATTAATACCAACAGAATGGACAATAATTCAGAGTTTAATTATAAGCCTTAAGTTTTAAATGCCATAGGAATTAGAAAAAGAAGGGATGTGAATGGGCTGGAGAACCAAGGGACGTTTTTCTGAAGGAGGAAAAAATGAATCTGAATTTTGAGGGACTCACAGAGCTAGTCTGCCAGTCTGACAGGGACTCGCATTTGAAAAATGCTTGAGGCAGGCAACTCAGCAGCTGCAGTGTGATCTAGGTGTGTATAGGGCCAGTGAGAGGGTCAGTGGGTCAGGAGGAGCCTCATGGAGTCCAGCACACAATATGCTCAGATGGGCCTTTTCTCCTAGAGATGGTTTTAGTGCCTATTTCATATGGAAATACCCTCCTGGAAGTGTCAGCTCTGTCAACTGAATTTTCATATTCCCCATTAAACAATCAGGATGTGATTGGGTTGTTACATTTATGAGGCAGTTTTTGAAACCTCTTTGAAGATAATTGTCAGTTGCTGCACTAAAAAATGTGCCCTTCATGCGATTTCCCCCCAAAAGTTCCCAACTTCACAATCTAGTGGGTTTGCAATTCTTGGCTGTATTATCAAGTCCCATAAAGGCTAAAATATAGGATGATTTCAAGGGGCCCAAAGAGTGGGGCAGAAAATAAAGATATGATGTTCTAATTGCTATTTAATATTATAGTATTAGAAGAAATAAGGTTAATGACCCACCCCAATGCATATGCAACCTTCCTCATTCTGAATGGTTCCCTGACTTCTTTGATTAACCGCTGAAGGAATGAAGCCTCCTCGGGAGGTTAATAGCATTCTCAAAAGCCTCTTTGCCTACCCTGTGACTAAGCCATAATTTTTGCCTGTGCAGAACACATGCCCAACCTCTTCTCAGCCTTAAAAATGATCTTTCCAGCTTTTGCCTTGCCCTTAGCATGCTTGTGAGCATGGCATCACATGACTGTTTTCTAAGATAGTTACTATGTCCTATGTCCTGTACCATCATGAAATCAAGTACAAAGAACACCAGCTGGAAAAAATACGGCCAATGCACTTAAGGGAAACTGCCTCCAATGTGCTAAAAAACAATAAACTCGGCCGGGCGCGGTGGCTCAAGCCTGTAATCCCAGCACTTTGGGAGGCTGAGGCGGGTGGATCACGAGGTCAGGAGATCGAGACTATCCTGGCTAACACGGTGAAACCCCGTCTCTACTAAAAATACAAAAAACTAGCCGGGCGTGGTGGCGGGCGCCTGTAGTCTCAGCTACTTGGGAGGCTGAGGCGGGAGAATGGCGTGAACCCGGGAGGCGGAGCTTGCAGTGAGCCGAGATCACGCCACTGCACTCCAGCCTGGGAGACACAGCGAGACTCTGTCTCAAAAAAAAAAAAAAAAAAAAAAAAAAACAATAAACTTTATTTTGCCACTAACATAAGCCCACAAATAGACGAAAGTATTCCCCATCATGACAAGTTCCTCTGCTCTGAGTCCTGTGCACACATCATGCATGGGTTCAGAATCATTACACACAGTGCTCCCCTCCTTGATAAAATTCCTCAAGGATCAACTCAAGACTTCTTGGACACTCCAACATACCCAGGTCTGGTCCCTCCCTTTGTTCTTTCCCTTGAGCCCTTCTTAGTCCCTTTCCCTTCACTTTTAACCAAGGTCTGTAGTTTGTTTATGTGTTTAAGGTGTGTGTTTCTGCTTCCACTCTGTTGCATGTATTCTGAGAGCATATGCAAATTTTTAGTCTTTTTAGTTCACATTTCTCTGAATCGAGAATACAACTGAGATAATATCAGCAAGGACTCCCATAGACGTTTGTACTTAATGCAGATCATAATATCATGGACTCCCAGCCATGTTCTGTGATTAAATGAAACTTTTAAGATATTAGAAAGAGTGAGTTTATCTTTGTGTGGGAGAGCCATGAATTACTGAAGCCAGAGGATAGACTGTTGCAATGGTTTAAATGTGGTTTGCCCCTGTCAAAACTCATGCTGAATTTGATTCCCAATGCGGCAGTGTTGGGAGGTGAGGCCTAGTGGGAAGTGTTTGGATCATAAGATCACTTCCCTCTTGAATAGATTAATCTGTCTCTAAGGAGTTAGTTAATTTTCACTTTCACAGGAATGAATTACTTATTGAGAGAGTGGATTGTTACAAGTGAATCCAGCCTCTCCTGTGAGTCTCTTTGCATGCACCAACTTCCCTTTCTACCATGAGTTGGAACAGCAAAAGGCCCTCACCACATGGGCTGTCCTATCTTGGACTTAGCCTCCAGAATTGTGCATGAATTTTTTTTTTTTAATAAATTATAGCCTCAGGTGTTCTGTTATAACAACACAAAACAGACTAAGACAACTAAAATAGATTGTTGTGAATCATGCATCCTGGTTTTCTTGCTCCTTTCTAGTGTCCTTCCATATTAATTTTTGGCTTTGACATGTAATTTTATTTGGCCAACACGACATCAAGAAACATTGACACAAAACCTTGAAAAACTTGCAAAACGGGGCTTACTTTCTTGTAATCCTGCCACCATCACATTAAAAGGTCCAGAATTATTTGTGTGAAGATATATGGCCCAGCTGACAGCAAAAACAAGAAAACAGATGTGAGAAGCTACCCAAAACAATCGAGCCCCAATTAGCCATCAGATGAGTACAGCCACAGTGAGACCAAGTGAGACCAGCGGAAGAATCATCCAGCTGAGCCCAACACAAATTTCTGACCCACAAATAAAATGGTTGATGCTTTAAGCCCCTAGGTTCAGGAATGGTTTGTTTTGCAACAATGGATAACTAACACATATTTTAAGGAAAATTATGGTATATTCTAACTTAAGTTATAAAAAAATCTCTTGGGCTACTGTATGGAGACTATAATATAGAGAAATAGGGCAAAAGAAAAAGATAGTAATAATGCAATTGCAGTAGTTAGGATTGATGCAGGATAGGAGAGAGACTCTTGGACTAAAAGGGACTGAGATAATTCTGAAACCCATCTGGGCACAACTACTTCTTTGAGGATTAGAAACTTTCTTAACTGAGACCCATCTCTGCTGGACTATGAGTAGGATATGGTTGAAACTTCACCCTTTGAAGTTTGAGGTTCAGAGCTTTCTTTTTATTTTGAATTATCTCAACCTCTCTGAGTCCAAACTGGCAGTGCTTCACTAATTTTAATAATGCAATCATTTGAAAAACCTTTGAGGTTTCCTAAAAACCTTATTGATCTTCAACCAATGCCCCAAAGTCACATTTAGAATTCTTTTTAAAACAAACATTTCCAAAACGTGAGTGTGTCAGACTACTGTGAGATAGCTCACTTAAGGTACGTACACTTTTTCTTAGTAAAGTTATAGAAAACACTGCCTTAAATATTTTTTAGGTCATTACAGAATTTTACAAACTCTTTGAGCTTTACTGAGGCTACTTTTCACTTTGAGAATCATTGGTCAGCTGAGAAACTGGAGATGTGATATAGCTTTATTTTCCAGCCAAACAAGTCCTAACTCCTCTACATTTCATCAAAATTTTACTTAAAAATTAAATAGTCATGATTTTAGCTAATCTCTTTCTTCCTATATCTTATACATAGTTAAAAGAAGTAAGTTGACACCGTTAAAATTATGTTTGTAATTATACTTAGCCAAATCCACAAGGTCATCAGGTACCTTTTCAATCTTCCAAGTTACCACAGGTGATACATTAGCCAATATTTTATACCTTCATAGACCACTAGTTTTTAAGCATCTAAAATCACTTTCTCAACATTTTTTCAGCCTTAACTCTTTCGTTCACTTTTCTTCAAATTTCTTCAAAAGATTTCTTCCCACATGTCTAGACCTCTCTTGCTGTCCAATCCCAAAGCCAATGCCACATGTTTAGCATTTTTGTTGCAATAACACCTTGCTTGTAGGTACTTCAGTAAACTAGTAATGTTCCCCATATCCCTGATATCCATCACAGCCTTATATTGTCCCTTCACACATAAACTCTAGAGTTGATTATTTGACTTCTTTGACAAATGGGATATCAACAAACATGATGCAGCAGTTTGAAAGTGCTTATGCATTGAAGATGGTGCTCTTAAAATGCTGTTGCCACCATATGAAGCATCTGATTCTTGTACTGGAAACAAGTGGCCCAGGTAACATCTCTAGCCATCTACCAGATATGTGAAACCATCTAAGATCATTTAGCCTGACATAAATTGTTGTATTACTATAGCCATAACAGAGACCCCAGGAAAAACTAGTATAAGAAATATCCACTTGATTCCATCAAAAATTCCTAGACTACAGAATCAAAAGTAAATAAAATTATTGTTATTTTAAGCTACTATGATTTGCAGTGGTTTTATATATATTAAATAACTGAAAGAGAGGTTAATACCAGAAGTGAGATACTGTCACATTAAATACTAAAACACGTGTCACTGGCTAGGGAACTGGGCAACAGATAGAATCTGGAAAATAAAAAAAAGAGAAACCTATGACATGGCAGAACAATTGACAAAAATATTGTTGGCAAGGACTTGGAACATAGAAAATGTACTTAATGAATTTGTGGTTCTGACTAAAGCAATCTCAAGCTAGAATGTTAAAAATATCCGTTGGATCTTTCTAGCTGTGTATGATAATGTGTTGCAAGAAAGAATAAGCTAAAGAAAGACTGTTCTGTTTGTCAGCAAATTTGACAGGCATATGGAAGGCAGCATATGGCAGACTGGAAAATAAAACTATCTTTTATCCTCAGTTTCTCTAGCCAGACAAAGATTCTTAAAGAAAGAAATGGTCTCTGTGTAAATACCAATTCAAGAGTGTAGCTGTAACAGTATTCATTAAAACTTCAGAAAGGTAGAAGTGGCACCTAACAGATCCTCTCTGGTAGAACACATGTCTTCCAGGAACATAAATGTTGGGCCCCTCACCAGCCTAACATGCCCCAAATAGAGAAAGGTTTATCTCAAAAATAAATGTGAGTATGGCTTTTCTCACATATAATGACCAGAAATAAATCTTATACTTAAGAAACCCACAAGCTTTTTAAAGGAATTTTATTAGCTTGTACTAAGTTGACCAGAGACAGTTCACAATAGAGCCTGGAGGGATGAGCTAAACTTGCAGTTAAAAAAAAAAAATAGACAAGGAAACTACCACCAGAAGCAGAATTGTTCCCTAATTGAGAAATATCTCCGGCCCCAAACAAAAGAAGCCTAACACTATGTGCCTGGTTTAGTTTCAGAATTACAATAGATTAGTTAGATATTCAGGAATTTTATACACTGATTGTTAAACCATTGGTTGCTTGAAATCAACCATGGTTGGAATATTTACACAACAAACGTTAGCAAATGCTACAAATCAGAGATTTTAACTTTTTTCAGAGACCGAACTGATCAGAATACTATGGCTGCTAGGTAAAGAGCCCATGCTTATTTATTGGAGGATGACAGGCTACCTGGAACAGAGATGTGTGATCACAGATGAAGCCTACCTGGACCAACAAGTTCACCAACTGTAAGATGTGTAAGTGAGGCCATCCAGGATCATCCACACCCAGCTGACCTGGCACATGACTTTAGAATGTACCATCTAGTTTGCAGACCTGTGGGCAATAATAAAATGATCACTGATTCAGGCCACTATGTTTGGGGTGGTTTGTTATACAGCAACAGATAACTGACACAGCAGGTTAATAGTTTCCTATCCCACTCAGTGAAATTTATAATTCTTGCCATGATCTAGAAGCCCTATATGCTCTAAACACCTCCTACGTCCTAATCTTACTTCTTACTACTCTTCCCCTTTGTCTTGCCTTCTCAAGCCACATTGGCTTCTCTGCCATTACTCAAACAAGACAAAACACTTTCCAACTTTAGAGACTGTGTGAACTCCAGTTCTCTCTACCAGGAACACTCTTCCACCAGTTATCATGTGGCTACCTCTTTTGGGTTTCCTATCAAGTGTCAACTTATCAGACAGGTCTTCCCTCACTACCCTGTATAAAATAGGTCCCTTCACTTCATTCCCTTTTACATTGCTATATTTTCTTTCATAGCGTATGTAATCACTTGTATCATTACATACTACATCATATACTATATATTATTACATACTCTATATACATATATACTTTTTAAAATGTGCTATTGCAATGGTCTATATGACCATATGGACTATATAGCATATTAAATACACAGTTATACCTACAGTTATAATTACATGTAATATGTTAAACATTATATAATTATTATTTATCTTCCACCAATAAAATATAAATTATTTGAAAGCAGGGCATTGTCTCTTTGCTTTTCTTCTGTATCTTGAGCCCTTAGAATTAACCTGACACCTAGAAGGTGATTAATAAATATTTGTTGCATAAATAAAGTGCATGAAACATATTAGTTACATATGTGTCTGGTACTCCGCTGTGTACTTGAAAGAGAAGATGGAGAAACAGCAACAATCAGCCTATACTCTGATAAAAATAATAATAGTATATACATATACAGTGCTTATATATAACTGGCACTGATCTAAGTGCTTTACACATACCCATTTAATCTCCACTTAAGCTGGTATGTCTGCACTATTATTATCCCCATTTTACGGATGAGGAAAGTGAGGGTTGTAGGGTTTAAATACTTGCCCAAGATCCCATAGCTAATAAGTATCAGAATCAGATGCTAAGCAGCAGCTGACTCCAGTGTTCAAGCTTTTTGTCACTATTCTGTATATCTCTCAATTAATTTATGGTAGTCACAGAAACAAAAACAATAGTCTTAAAACAGAAAATAGTTAAATGATGCACTGTGAAGCTTAATTGCAATTACAATAATAATTCAGGGAACGCAAGTGTCTATCAAAACTGGGATAGCCAGAATAGGATTCCTGGAAAAGGTAGGGCTTGGCCAGTGCTAAAGAGCCAGTCAAGAGACAACCACTTTAGAAGGAAGATTCAACTTGAGTGGTGCTGTAGAAGGAAGGAACTCAGTAGGAGCAGGAACATATTGATGACCAGTGGTGACCTAATGAATTGACCTTATATTTGGTTTTAAGGAAATCACAGAGCCTAATGAGACTTGGAGGAAGGATCAAGCAGAGCATCTCCTAGGTGGAGAAATGATTTGTTTAAAAAAATCAATTTTCTGGTTATTAATTAATTTCTTCTCTAAAAAGAGGTCTTTTGGTTTTTTTGTTTGTTTGTTTGTTTGTTTGTTTTTGCTACAGAGTCTCGCTCTGTTGCCCAGGCTAGAGTGCAGTGGCACGATCTTGGCTTGCTGCAATCTCTGCCTCCCAGGTTCAAGTGATTCTTCTGCCTCAGTCTCCCCAGTAGCTGGGACTATAGGCGTGTGCCACCACGCCCAGCTAATTTTTGTATTTTTAGTAGAGATGGGGTTTGCCCATATTGGCCAGGCTGGTCTCGAACTCCTGACCTCATGATCCGCCCACCTAGGCCTCCCAAAGTGCTGGGATTACAGGCATGAGTCATCACGCCCGGCCAAAGAGTACTTTCTGGGCACCTGCTCAGTAAGAAAGACCCTGCTAGGCACTGCGGGGAGTGTGAAGCAAGGTAAGAGATGATCCTCAACTTTGAGAAAGTACATCCTAGTAAAGGAGATAAGGCATGAATTCAAAGACCTGCAGTAGGAGGCAGATCTGTTGAGCATTCTTGTGTTATTCAAGGGGCAGTGCAATTTGATAGAAAGGTGAGATTCCTTTCTGCTGAGAAGGTTAGAAAGGACATTTTGTAGTAGTGGTGCTGGACTTGAGTCTTGAAAGGCAAGTCGATTTCTCATATAATGAAGTGAGTGAAGATGGGTTCCAGGTAGAAAAAGGGGGGTGACAAAATGCACATGCGTCATTTTAGCAGAAGGGGGAAAATGGGTTTGAAGAACAATGAGTAGATTAAGTTTTAAAACAAAAGAAGCATTTTTTCAGATTATGTTCCCAGAAACACCAGACTCCCAAGATGTTAAATGGAAGAAAAAAAAGATTCTTTCCATTGAGTGTGTGCATGCTCTTGAGTTCATACATATGTGAGTGTGTTTGTTCTTGGGCATGTATGTGCACATATGTATGTTGAGTAAACATTAAACACACCAGAAAACCAAAATAGAAGATACAAGTAGTGCAAATATGGCTACAAAGGTAAGTTGAGAACAGATTGTAGAAGTCCTTGGAAAGACTGTGAACAAAGAGCCAACATGAAAATAGCAGCACACCAAGATCCACCTGGTGAGAGACTACAGGAAACATAGGGAGCAACAAAGGTTTGTTTTTATAAAAAAGTCTTACCAGAGGGTGATGCAAAGCACTTTGTGTATGTTTTAATTCATTTCAAAAACCTCACCTTACTCTTTTTTTCCTCCTAAAATAAATGTATTAGATAAAATAGAGTAACATTTTAAATTCTCATTGCCTAGACTACCGATACTCTGAAAATTCAGATTTTTCTAAGATTGGAGGCAGTAAGAGATGCCCCCTGGAGATATTGGGAGCAAGACGAGAGATCACTGGTTTCCACTCCAGTGATGCAAGCCCCCAACTCTGAGTAGCTCAAATGATGTGCAGCGCCAGAACCTGAAACTAAGAGAACACCTTGCTCTTTGGACTTCTCATTCTCAGCTGGTTCTCAAGATTATCTCATTTTCCTCTCCCAGAGCCATTAATGCTATCACCCTGAATGCCGGTTAAAGGGCATCCTTTGCATGGTTTGGCATAGTTCCCAGATATGTATTTCATCCAAAATATAGAGACCAAATTACCAATAAAGAAATTATGAGTGACTACCGCTGCTCTGTCTCTGTCATTTTCCTCCACAGTTGAATACTCTTCATTGTTAGGGACTTGTTTTTTCTTGCAATTCAGCTTAAATTTTCCCTCACTTGGCTTCATGTCATCACTCCTAATTACAGACTAATAAAGCCTTTGGATTACTGTGAGCAACTTTCTTCCCTCCCTTCTCCCACTTCAACTTTGCTCCAGAGGTTTTCTGGACCCAGCCCCGGATTGTACAAAATGGTAACCACATCATACAAGTTTATCCACAGAATTAAGATGTGGAGTTTGAGACTTAATGCTCAAGGGTTGCTCTTTATCCTCATTCATTCTCTCTACTCTTAGTTTAAGAAAAGTGTCCATTATACAGCCTGTCTGAGCTGAAGGCTTCCTGGAACAAAGTAGAAGGCACAGAAATGGATCTGTGGAAGATGATTGCAGGTCAAATTTCCATGAAGGGGAACACTCTTTTTTTTTTTTTTTTTTTTGAGATGGAGTCTCGCACTGTCGCCAAGGCTGGAGTGCAGTGGTGTGATCTCAGCTCACTGCAAGCTCTGCCTCCCGGGTTCATGCCATTCTCCTGCCTCAGCCTCCTGAGTAGCTGGGACTACAGGTGCCCGCTACAACACCCAGCTAATTTATTTTATTTTTAGTAGAGATGGGGCTTCACTGTGTTAGCCAGGATGGTTTCGATCTCCTGACCTGTGATCCACCTGCCTTGGCCTCCCAAAGTGCTGGGATTACAGGCGTGAGCCACCGCGCCTGACCAGGAACACTCTACTGTATTGATGAACCAAGATATTCAGCTTCAACACAGCCTGTCTGCCTGCACTGACTGGAGGGCCATTGCTAGAGACTTACCATAGGATCACTGCTAGAGACTCACCGGAGGGCCCATGAGCTTTTTCTAGCCCCAGAAACAGGAATACAGCACAGTTCACATTGTATTCCCAAGCCAGTCTCTAGCCCACTCCAACTCACATCCTTAATGAAGTTTCTTTCCCATCAAGATCAAATTACCCCATGGAATAAAACATTGAAATAGAGCTTAGGAACAAGCATTAATTACTAATTGTGTGATCTTGGGCAAATTACTGGATCTCTCCATATTTATTTTGAAGTTTCAGGGAAACATTTTGTAAAAGAGACTCATCAAAGTACCATGCGATAATTGTCAAGCCAAGTGTTATTAATATTCACTGGGGCAGAAGTTCAATAGAAGAAAAGCTAAGGACTGGAATATTCAAGGAGGGCTTCTTAAAAGGAGAGGCGATTTAGGCTAGACCTCTAAGGAGGATTAGAATTTAGCACCTGCAGACCCTGAGATAGGGCATTTGAAGCAGGTGAGCATTATAAACCAAGCTTAATTTTGTTAAAGAATAAGGCCTTAATTGGCCTTGGCCTTTTCCCCTCATCTTATGTATATACCCACAATTATTAAGATGTGAAATACAACCCTAAACCTTACTAGATTTTGTGGATCACTCCAAGTAATTTGGGAATAAAGATCTACTATTACCTGTCCTATTTACACTTCAGTACTTAAAAGTATTAAATCCCAACCTCCCAGCCCTCCCACTGTCACTGTCATTATCTACCACTCTACCCTACTTATCCCACTCAGCCATAAATCATAAAGACCTGCTTAAATTGTACTTCGTAGAATGAATAACTCGAGAGAAATAAAGTTGGTTTTATGAATGACCCCAGATTGGGAGCAATGACATGGGCCTTCTAGGGCCATGGAAATCAATCAGTATGGCCTGACTCTGGGGACAGCCCGACTGGCTCACAGACACCTCTGGATGACAGGGGAGGTGAGGTGAAAGCCCTCTCATTGGCTACCTCTGGCCTGGAAATCAAACATGATTTATCTACATTAGTGGGCTTCATCTTTGTCTTATTATCTCGGCCACAGCTTGCGACCCAGGCCGACTCTCCTGCCTTTTAATAAACAGATTTAATAGGACTGATAGTTTGGCAATTTGTAGAGTAAATTAGATTTAATTTGGCCTGAATGCCACTGATTTCTCATATTGTTCAAAACAATATTATCCAGGGATGCATGTCATCCCAACACGTTCTCTTCTGATGCAGCTGAAAATAGCCAACTGACAGACTTAAATGAGTGTATGTTCTCCAAGAAGGTTGTGGCTTTTCCTTTTGCTTCTTGTGTCTCAATGCACTTAGAGATAAGGTGCAGTGGGAGTACAGTGACTATGATAGTGACAAAACCAGTAATAATTCCATTGTGTCTTTACTATAAGGCATCTTTGCAGAATAAAGACCTGAACATAGTGTCCCTTTACATATAGAATATCAGCATCTTAGGGATTTGGTATGGAAATAATTCTAATGTCACATAAAAGCCCAAACCTTCTTAAAGAATGTACACAACACAATGTTACCATTCCTTGATGACTATGAATTTATCTGAGCATCCTTTTCTACACTGTGCTGGAAAGCAATGAGTAACTCATGTCTATGTGGCTAACCACCTGCCCCTAAACTACATGGTCCCAGTCTTACACCTTGACTTCTAGCCTTTTCTTTTTTTCTTCCTTCACAAGTAATTGTCATTCTTCAGCTGTGGGGGACCCTAACAGCTACTACATTCTCTCACCTCTGGAGTACTCATTAGCTCTGACCACCAAAAATTTTTTGGCTTTGATAGCATTGACTTTTCTGGTTCTCTTGGGTTCGAAGGCCTGTTGCCTGGACCTGTCATTTTTATCCAAATATAAGACCACCCCATCAGTTTTTCTCTCTGCCATCATGTGGATAGACTTATCTGAATGTGCTCCCAGAATGGAATACTTGTGATCAGTCAGAAGTGGCTGATTTGTCAACCAGGGCCCTGAATCAGAGCTCATAGACAACTTACAATGACAACAAAGAGAAATAAATGTTGTATTAGGCAATCAGGAGTTTGAGACTATTTGTTAGTGCAATTTAATCTAGACTACCCTGGGAGTCTTACTTTCCTGCTTCCTAATTTGAACTTTCTGACATGATATGAACATAGACATACAATAACCAATCTTGTGTTTTGTTTTTTAATGGTACATAAAACTGTAACCTTTCAGTGGGCTCTTATCTATACGTAAAATGCATCAAAATGCACTAAATTTATGACTTTTGTTGGTGTTTAGAATTTTTTTTAACTTATCTATCACCCATGGCAAATTCATACAGAAAGTGAATGTCTTTTCCAGTAAGAACAATGTGCTACACCTTCCATGATGGAATTAAGCCAATGTAATCAACCTGCCTCCAGGTAGCTGGCTGGTCACCCTGGGGAATGATGCCATGTCAGTGTTGGTCCTTGCTACTGGCAGATTGAGCACTCAGCAGTGGCCCTAGCCAGGTCATCCTTGGTGAGTGGGAGTGCATGTTGCTGAGCCTATGTATACCCTCCATCCCTGCCACCATGGCCACTTTGTTGATGAACATATTAGGCAATGACAGGAATGGGTAGGGAAGGGAGCTGTTACACACAGAACAGGTCATTCTATCTGCATGACTATTAAAATCCTACTCTTCTGGGATCACCCTTTGGTAAGGTGTGACCCTAACATGGGTCACAAATATTCCACACTAGGTGAGCATTCAGATAAGTCTATCCATATGCCTCTTCCCCAGAGGTTGTTATAACAAATTTTCCATTCATGTTATTTCCAAGTCCCTGACCAACCAGCTAAACCATTTATAGTCCATGAATTGGTATGAACACATAACCCTTGCTGTCTCTCCTTCTTGGCACTGCCCAGCATTTTGCCACTGGGAAGGTTTCCCTTTATTATTGTTTACAGCGCCATCTGGAATAGGGCTATAGTGTAACCATATAATTTTTGATGGTGCCTGAATATCATTCAGAATTATCAGTAAAACACAAGACCAAGATTTTCTTCAGTGAGCTCCTTGTGAGGCCATAGGTTGAGAGAAGACAGTGTAGTAGGAATAGGGGTCATAGGCATCTGGACCACTTCCTCAAGCAACTTACTTGTGCCTTCAGACTCGGTTGAGCCCAGTCTCATATATATCACTTCTATCTGGTAATGAAGAACTTCTGTGCATACCCAATTTTATGGCTTGGGTGATAAGGCAGTATCAGTTTATGATGGGAAGCTCAGTTGCATGGTAACTTGGTGGCCCAGGGTCAAGCATTCAGTCTCTAGTAAGACCCAGTAGAAAGTGACAAATGTGTATCTCAACAGAAGAGTTGTTACATGAAGAGATAATATGGTTTTATTCCAAAATACTGTGGGTCTGTTTAGTGATTCACCTGAAAAGGCTTGCCAAAGACTCCAAACATCATCTCTATCTGCCAGGGACACTTCAAGTACTATTGAATCTTCTAGATCAGATGGCCCACATGGCAGAGTAGTTTTCATGGCAACCTAGACCCATTGCAGAACCTTCTTTTATCCTGAGCCCCGTTCCAAATTAGCAGTTTTTTTGTATCGTTCAGTAAATGAGTCAGAAAAGCACAACCAAATGAGGTATATATGGCCTCAAAAAACCAAAGCGGCTCTGTAGGCATTGCACCTCTTTCTTAGTAGTAGAAGAGATAAGATGCAGCAACTTATCCTTTACCTTGAAAGAGATATTTTGACCTGCTCCAGATCATTGGGCATTTAGAAATTTTACCATGGCAGTAGGCCCGTGAATTTTTATAGGATTTATTTTATACTCTCTAGCATGCAAGTGTCTTACTAATGTGTATAGAGTAGTGGTTACTTCCTGATTGCTGGGTTCAATCTGCATAATACTATCCATTTAATGAACCAACATAGTGTCCTGTGAAAGGGAAAGTCAAGGTCTCTGTGGGCTAGATTATGACACAGGGATAGAGAGCAAGAACAAGTTTGATTGCACAAGCATGAGCTGGAGGCCATGAAGATAGACTGAAACTCATGTGAGTTCTTGCCTATGACTTTGAGGGCATCCTGCAGAGGCCAGAGCCCTGTATCACAGAGCTAAACATACACACCTGGCCTAGGATTCCTGGGAAGGAAGGGCAGTTGCAGGCCCAACTATTGTTTCACAACAAGGTGAGTCAGCAGAGAGTGATAATGTGTGTAAGATACTAAATGACTGCTTCTTCCCTTTAGCCCTTCAAACCTCCTATAAGAATCTCTTTTGTGGCCCAGCCAAACCAGAAACATGGGAAATAGAGTTCAGCCTAACTAAATTGGCATATTATAAAGCCACTGTGGTTTATAGATTTTCTGGGTGTAGTTTTCTTTTCACATGAGTTGGGCAAATAGGGATGCATGGTGTGAAGCAGATTCATTCTAAGGATGTCGCCATCATTTCGTAATGGAAATTTTGTCTCCATTATTGTCTGGGCAACCTGCCTGTCACACTTTGGACTGAAGCATGGTTGTTTGGACCACGTGGTGGCAACTAAGTTCCCAACACCCATCTAGGAGAGTATATGCTGATACTGCCAGCAAAGGGCTAGTCCCTAGAGTTCTGGATCTACACTGCAGCACATTTTAATTCATACCAAAGATAGGGTGCATGCTACTAGAATCTCTTGAAGAGAGACAAAGAGAGAGAGAGAGAAGGGATGGAAAGGGGGAAGGGATGGGAGAGAGGGAGAAAGGAATGAAGGGAGGGAGGGAGGGAAAAAAAGAGACAAAGAGAGAGACAAAAAGAGAAAAAAAGAAAAAGAAAATGACTTATATATGATTCTGCCCAGGTTTCTTCTAGTTACCCAAACAGGACTAGGATCTCAGGTTGCTCTACAGATTTAGCTCCGCAGAATCCCTCATCCCTCAGGATCCCTAAATGTGAAGCCATGCAGTGAATAAATCAGAACAACTTTCTTTTGTCATCTCTCCTCCACGAGTCACCATCATTATTTTTAATACCAATTGCTGTCTTGTGCACAGAGACAGGCCTGTTGGTAGGGGCTGAGACAAGCCACCTGACGTCAGGACTGAGGAGACCCTGTCCAGAAAGTGTGGCCCCTTCATTTCCCAGATGAGGTGCCAAGGTCACACAGGTGGGTGCCTTGCCCAAGGCAATCCGGGTAGGTCTGTGGCTCCAGAGCCAGGCCGATGTCTGGGTGCCAGGCCAGTGTTCCTACTGTTACCCTGGACTCAGTTGGTAGGGACCCTCAGCTCCTGGATTGTCAGAAACTCTTGTCACTTTGACAAGCTCAAGCATTCCAATACACTGTTCATTTGTTTCCCACCTCCAGAAGTGTCTAGGGGGCCACAGGTGGCTCTACCTCAGAAAACTACGCTATGGTCAGTCTTATATCCTCTGCACCAGAAAAAAGGAGATGGGAAGTCCTGCCTGCCAAGGAGTTAGGGGCTTCTGCTTTGCCACTACTACTTTGGTGACTGATACGGTTTGGCTATGTGTCCCCAACCAAATCTCATGTCGAACTGTTGTCCCCGCATGGTGAAGGAGGGGCCTGGTGGGAGGTGATTGGATCACGGAGGTGGTTTCTAATGGTTTAACACCATCCCTCTAGTGCTGTCTTTCAATGGCATCCTCAAGAGATCTGGTTGTTTAAAAGTATGTAACACTTCCCACTTCGCTCACTCTCTCTCCTACTGCCACATGAAAATGTGCTCGCTTCCCCTTCACCTTCTGCCATGACTGTAGGTTTCCTGAGGCCTCTCAGTCATGCTTCCTATTAAGCCTGCAGAACTGTGAGTCAATTAAACCTCTTTTCTTTATAAATTACCCAGTATCAGGTATATCTTTACAGCAGTGCAAGAATGAACTAATACAGTCTTTTTCTACTTCCAAACATTGTCCCATGGAGAACACTCCCTAATGACTTCCTGTTGAGGTTTTGATTTTAGGTGTTAGCTCCAGAAGATGGCTACTTTTTTTTTTTTTTTTTTTGAGACGGAGTCTGACTGTCACCCAGCCTGGAGTGCAGTGGTGCAATCTTGGCTCACTGCAAGCTCTGCCTCCCAGGTTCATGCCATTCTCCTGCCTCAGCCTCCTGAGTAGCTGGGACTACAGGCACCCACCACCACACCCGGCTAATTTTTTTTAATGTATTTTTAGTAGAGATGGGGTTTCACCATGTTAGCCAGGATGGTCTCGATCTCCTGACCTCATGATCCGCCCGCCTCAGCCTCCTAAAGTGCTGGGATTACAGGCTTGAGCCACTGCACCCGGACGAACATGGCTACTACTAAAGAAGAGGGTGTATAGGAAAGAAACAAACAGTGGGAATGATTAAAACAAAGTCAGTGTCTTCATTTATTTTATCCCCCATCCTTCCCTTTCTTTATTCCCATGTATGTGTGTGTGCTTGCATGTGTTATCTATAAAACAAACCCTCCCAAGGAGGAGCTCACAGACTCAGATCTATGATTCTAACAAGATGACTACCAAAAACAGTTGTTCAGGTAACATGTGGCAGAGGACAAACAGAATCAGTATGTACTCTAATACCAGGCTGTGGTATTTCAGGTAAAATGAGCTGGGAAGAAACGAGAGAGGAGTGGCAGGATGGTCTGTGGCAGCTACTGTGCTCAGGCTTACTGAGGCGAATATCTCATCTCATCATCACAGGGGCTCTCAAGGGTGTGCTATTGCTTTATGATCCCCATTTTATGGATAAGAAAGCTGAGGCCCTGTACCTGCAGCAATCTGCCCAAGGTCACTGTGCATATAGACACAGTAAAACAGGGCACAAACTCGAGTGGTTGGACCTTGGCTCCTTACCAGCATGCTGCCCAGTATCCAGGCTGAGAGTCCAGGTGAGGGCAGAATGGAGCACTGCGTAGGAGGGCTGGGACAAGAGCAGCTAGGGTCAGATTTCCAGGGCTTTCAAGAAAGCCCAGCCCTCTTCACATTGGCTACTTTGCCTAAGCCTGATCCACCCCCTCTGTGTATGGCTTGGCCCCATCCGAGCTGTCAGCACTGGGAGCAGATGCTCACTTAATCCTTGGGATTAGCTCCAGATCCTAGAGAATAATCAGCAGTCAGCCAAGGTGCAATGCAGGTGGTACCTTGCATGCACACACTTTCAGATCCAGTTTCCTAAATGTTATGCTGATACCCAGTTTTATCCCTAAATTCTCCTCCATAATGCATAGAAGACACAGAAAGCTGAGACAAGCCGGCCAAAAGTTCAAGCTATCATACCTGACAAAGGAGATGTTGTCTTAGTTATTTGGAAAATGATTCAAAACCTATAAATGAATGATTGAGTGTGTCTGTGTATGTGAGAGAGAGACAGACAGAAACAGAGAGAGACAGAAGAACAGAGAGAGATGAAAAAAAGGAAGATAAAATACACTCCAAACTTGATAGCACTATATATTTAAAGTATAAAAACTCAACTTTTGATGTATGGAATATATTATACCTGTGAATGTGGAAAGTAATACCTATTCTTCTGATGAACCAAATATGTAATTGAGGGACAGACCTACTGACTAACAGATGCCAGGGTTCCTTAATGAGCTATGACCCAGGATGAGGGAACTGCACATTTTAGCTTCACTTCTCAACTCCAAGATGGGTTGAGCAGCATCTGCCCTTCTGCCTTCCAGGCTTGCGGTGAAGGGATATATGTGTAAGTATTTTAGAAGGCAGAAAATGCCAAGTAAATGACAGGGATAATTATCAGTAATCACCATCATCATCATAATTTGATCCTGAGGATGACAGGATGGTCAGGGAGAAACAGACTCCAATATAATTATCTGGCAGATACAGTCAAAAGCACATTTCAGCCCTATTTCCCACCTACAACATTTCCTACTTCTGTGCTTTCTGTTCTGAATCCCAGAGATTCATCAGGGAGCACTGCTACTTTGTTACTGCAAGGCTATTACTGGCATAAAATTCACAAATTAAAAAGGCCTTTTTCCTCCTGTATTTGTTGAACTACTTCTAGGCTGAAAAGGTTTGCAAGGATGTGAAAAATCTTATTTGCCTTGATTTTATAGAACACATATGCCTTCCCAGGTATAGAGCCTTATTCAATCTCATCCCTTCCTTCCCTTTGGACTTACTCCGCTTTGGGGAGCTCTTAGTAACCCCCAGCCTCTCTCAGTAAAGCACACTTGTTTGGGAAACTAACCTGGGCTAACCAAATGGAGAAGTCACCAAAATTAAGCAAACTTACTTATAGACTCCCTTAGGGGGCCACATGCCCACCCTGGCTAAAGTGTACTAATTAGCTAATTGTTGGCTCCTTCTAGGAATTGATCTCAATGCTCCTTCTCTAGCCAGGTTCCTTGTCTGGAGTTCCTTCTCTGTTTACTCCTTCTCCCAATCTTTGCACCCACTAATGTAGTTTGGATACCTGTCCCCACCCAAATCCCATATTGAAATGTAATCCCCAATATTGGAGATGAGGCCTCATGGGAGGTGATTGGATAATGAGGCTGGTTTCTCATGAATAGTTTAGCACTGTCTCCCTTGGTACTTTCCTTGCTGATAAGTGAGTGAGTTTTCCTGAGATCTGGTCATTTGAAAGTATGTAGCACCTCTCCCCTTGCTGTCTTGCTCCTGCTCCCGCCGTGTGACTGCCTGTTCCCCCTTGCCCTTTCACCATGATTGTAAGTTTCCTGAGGCCTCCCCAGAAGCTGAGCAGATGCTGGCATCATGCTTCCTGCACAGCCTGCAGAACCATGAGTCAATTAAAGCTCTTTTCTTTATCAATTACCCAGTCTCACATATTTATTTATAACAATGTGAAAACGGCTTAATGCACCCATCTCAAATCCCTTTACCCCCTCCCCATCCTGCAACTGTCTCTTCTTTCTCCTACTTTTCTAAAGGCTGGCACAGAAAGTCACAAATGAGGTTCTGACTTTTTTTCCTTCTCCTGTCTCCCCCTTTGTCTTTGCTACTTCCTCAGATTTATTTTCTCAGATGGTTTTGCAGGTCCTCTGATTTTTATAATCTAATGTGATTGCTATTTTAAAAATAAAATAAGAAGCCTGTGCATCATTCTTCTTCTTTTCCCTTTTCCTAATTGAATTATTGCACCCTGCTCAGTTATGTTGTGTACTGGAGGGCAATAGACAGAACCTGAGAACAAAATCCCTGTTTCCAGACATTATGGCTGAGGTAAGGGAAAGGGGATACATAATGACCTAGTCACCATGCGCACTTCTGGGTTGGTTCTTCTCCCTGTTGGATATTCCTGGGTCCCTGTCTACTGCCTCCACTCTCACAGGCCTGATACAGGGTCTGGTCATCTCCAAGACTGCAGAACACCCTAGAGGAAAATATACTGTTAAAGGAGCAGCTATCCTAGGCCTGTGAGATTGTGGGCAGTTTTTGATTTCTTCTACATCACTTTTCTTTATTTTCCAAATGTTCTACCTGGAACCTGTGTTGGTTTAAAGAAAAAACACAATAAAGTACATATTTTTAACTTACCCTTGACAAATGTCTCTGCTATTTACTGTACTGTTTCTCTCCTTCCCTTCATATCCAGCTGATCTCCACAGAAGACTCCACTAGGACAGTTGTCTATACTTCCTTACACTCTTAATTCTTTTGAAAGTAATGTTTTCACATCAAATAAACCCTCTTTGACCATTACTTAATGCTTTTTGCTTTAATTATGCATAGACTGATATTAATATTTACAGAACTGATTTCTTTTGTGTTTTTCTGTTTTATCTTTATCCAACTATTTTATTTCTAACTTTTCTTTCTTGGTCATCTTGTGTAGGTGATTCTCTTATATTTATTACTACTGCAATAGGAAAGTTATCACTTTTAATATTAAATATTATAGCATGTATAATTGTGGGAGGAACATATATCTTGCTGCATTTATTTCATCCTGTAAGCTGTCTATTGTTTCAGCATTCTTGCTATAGCTTTGGTTTTCTCTCTTTAACTCTATAGATGCAATCTATCTGCTTATTGTTTCTGTAGTTATTTGTAAATAAAAACTATGTTTTTTCTAATAGCTCACCAAATGTACATTTAAATTTCTCTCTAATTATCAAAGTTGATATCAAATCAATATATTTTGAGCTGATTCTCACTACTCTTACATTCTCTCCCCTTCTTTTTTCAAGAATTATTTCCTGGCTTTTGTAACTTGAGCTCCTGTGCATTCTCATTTCTAGTATTTCCTTATTTCTATTTGCTCCTCAGTTCCCGATGTCCCCTGCTCCTATTGCATGTCCTGTAAACAGGACATGTTTACTTCCATCAGAATAAGCAGCAAACTGGAACAATTTGTGGTTAACTAGGGAAGACAGAAAGCATTTTGAGAGGGCATGGACTAGAGTTAGGGGTGGTGGTGAAGGTAGAGAAAGAGCTTCTGCCCATGATCTGATTACAGGGCAGATCCTGGTCACCTCTGGAGAACTGAAGGTACAGAGATAAATGCAGCTTCTCAAGAAGATGTTTTTGAGGCTCTGTGTCAATCTCAGCTGCTTTGAAACCAGTGTGGCCCTGAACTGGGAAGAAACCTTCCTTCCTCTGAGTGTGGCCCTTTTCAGGTCTATGTCTCTGAAGCCTAAAGAACAAGGATTCCCAGACACTGTTGCCTGACTCTGTGTCCCCACAATGGGTGAGGCAGTAGGCATGGACATACCAATGGACATCAGAGCAGAGCAGCCAAAGGGGGCAGGAGCCATGAGGTGATCCTGAGGTGAGCCAGAGCTCTGCTCGCCCATGAGTTACTCTCCTGGGACTCTCAAAAATAATCAGTTACCTTTGCACGGCAGTCTGAAGGTCTACTATATACGCAGAAGGGGATCAATAGCAAGTTCTGGACTGCAAATTTCTTGACCAAATTGTCTGTATTTTTCTAAGTTCTTTATCTTTTTCGTGTTTAAAATAATAGCTATGCCACTCCTTAAAATATTCAAAGCACTATTTGTTATAAAATTACAGGCTTTAAACCTACACACACACACACACACACACACACACACACACACACACACACACACTTGGTATCTAGTGGTTCCCATTGGCTACATGTTGCCCGCACACTTTGGCCTCTGCCTTTCTATCGGTCTTTTTCTGGCCCCCATGGACTCTGACTTGCAGTTCCTGTTTCCACTGCAGTCATTACCCGTCTTGTTCTTATTTGTGATGCTGCTTCCAGCCAGAGGGACTCCTCCACAGTTGCATGGTAACATTGTGGAGCCACCTCTACCACAAAACCTATCTAGTCCATTTTCCCACCCCATTCCTGAGCAAAATGGAGCTTCTCCTTCTTGTACCCTTCCTCTGCCCTAAGCAGACCTCCAAGACAGCATTATGTGGTTAACATCTTTATATTCTTACTATGAAATATTAGACCTTTGAGAACAGAAGCCTATGTTTTTCTTGTTTGCATGATACCCAGATCCTAAGACAGGGGTAGTGGAAGAGGCAGTGAATCCATGTTTATGGCACAAAGAGTAAAATGAATGACTGAATAAGACAGATGGATGCTGAGAGAGCACTTGTAAACTAACTGCAAAGGGAAATGGCAGGCCCAGCTGAGGCTCTCAGTTTACTGGCAGTAGGGAGCCACTGAGAGCCCCTGACAGCAAATGTTCTAAGTGTGCTGGATAAAGCACCAATAAAGGGCAATCTTCTGGGCCCCTGTGTACTCTGACCTCAAGTGCACTTGATGCCTGGAAACGGCACCCTGCAAAACAAGCATGTGGGCAACATCCCTTCTCTGCAGTCTCTGGGGATATTATGCCAGTTAGAGAGATAGAAACAAAGTGGAAATCATAGGCTCGTGAACCATGGGGGCCTTTTTCCCTATAATCATAGAGGTCATGATCTCAGGAGCTGTGTCTACCTGAATGGGAAATTCAAAATATAATACTGGAACCAGGAAAATAATTTAAAACCCCTTTATTTCCACTCCATTTTTTCCTATAATTACCAATAACCCACTATTAGACTTCAAGGACAAAAATAACTCTTAAAGTCCCAGACAGAGGAGCCAAACTAGTCTTTTTCACCCTGGAAGCATTTGGGGAAGATGATTTCTTTGGACCTCAAGGGTCTGTAATTATCAGCATCCTCAAGCCATGGAAGCAGGGGGTCTCCACTCTATGATTATGCCTTACCCAGGAGCCATATTCTGACACCTTTGGGGCTGTCAGTCTGGCATTATTTGCCCAAGGAGAAGCGAATGGGAAGGAGAGGAAGGCAGGGGTAGTCTAGGAAAGAAGAGGTTGGGGTGGGGACAAGACAAGAAGCTCACAGTGAACAACAGTGGCTGGAGAACAGTGGAAAAGAAAAGCAGAAGTACAGGTTCATCAAAGAGAAGTCCAACCTGTCCCTACTTAAGGGACTGAAAGAGCTACTGTATGCCTGCAAACCGTTCAGGCCTGACTCTCAACTGCTGCTGGGGAAGAGTGGTTATGGGAGCTGCTGACCACTCTACCACCAAAGAACCACATCTTATACTTCTCACGCATGGAATTGCTGTGTGAGAAAGAAATCCTTCCTTTCCCGTGATGTGCAATGTCTTTCCCCAGGCTAACATGGACAAATCCTGTTCAGCAGAGATGTGCTAATTGTGTAAGTAAGGACCATGTTGTGTCAGGGCCATTGAGATTGAGGATACGGGGAGACGGGCAGTAAGCAGGAAGGGACCACACAGCCGGTGGGGACAGCAGTGGTTCAGGAACAAGGGCACATGGGGGCTTAATTCTGAAATAAGCACTGATTTGGGTGGCAGCAGACGTGTCCTCAATATCTGTGATGCTCCAGTTTCCCCTGTCACAGGTTTTGTAGCCCACTTGCCAGAACAGTTAAGGGTATATGACCTCAGAAGGCCCTGCTTGGACTATGGAAGCACAACTCAGGCTTTCTGTGAGGTATGAATTCTAAGAAGGAGAGAAGACAAAACTTACACTGAGCCAGCCACCAGTGTGACTGGGGAAACAGGATTCTCAGCATGAGGCAATGAATGAAGGAGGCAGAGCCTCAGCCCTTGAGGAGCCCAGACTCTGAAATCGAGAAGGTCAGAAAGAGATTTCTTATAGAAGCCAGGTCAAAGTGTTCAACCTCAATCAGAATGTTTCCTGACTACCTGCAGACTCTGGCCTGCACTCTCTCTGCCTCATTTTGTATTCCTGCCACAAAGGAGTGGCTGGAGGTGAGAAGACCTGGAGAGAGGTGGCCTCCAGCCAGGGCATCCGAGAGCTGGATCCCTGCTCAGAATACCCAAACCCCCTGGGAAGGCTCAAGCAACAGCGATGGGCACTGCCATCGGTAGTATGCTTCCCTTTCATTCATGCACCAGTGACTGCATGAAAAGACAGCACTTGGCTACAGCTTGTTGAATCTGGAGAATACGGTTCTGTGAGGTCCAATTTGCAGAAGACTCTGCTTGCTGATATCATCCTTCAGCATCTGAGGCTAGATCCCAGCTGCTGCACTTTAATCAGACAGAATGACACCAGCATAGACTCTCTCTCCTCATCCTTTACCCTCCCTTGGCCCACAGGAGGTTGGAGAAGGACAGCCAAGGCAAGAGACCCAGGATCTAAGAGCCAATTCAAATCCTTTTCTTTCAGGAGAGCAAATATAATGAGGCTTTGAGCTGTGAAAGTAGGGAGAGGGGAAGAAGAAGGGAAAACACACTGGAGCTCCTAGGTCACAGCCAGGAATCAGATGGGGATAGAAGTGAGGCCACCTGGTTGGACTTGGACTCTCACGCAAACATGGGGAGCCACAAAGTGACCTTGGTCTCAGGAAGAATTTCCCTTCTCCGTATGTCTTCTCGCTCTATGTACAGCCAAGCTCCCTCTTTCAGACGTGATTAGGAAGACTACATTCACCCTTTATTCATATCATCACAAATATACAATGGTGCACATTGGGGTTATAGACATGAATAAGTGGGGGTGAGCAACCAAGAATGGTTACCCAGTTTGTTTGCAACCTACACAGCCTTCCATACTAGTTTAGCAGGGAGGCATCAGGCAGAAAGACCTGATGCATGCTTCAGGGAATGTCTGAACAGAGAACTGCAGGGCTCTTTCTGCCTGAATGACTCAGGGAGCATTTCCAAAAGGAGGTGAAATTTGAATGAGTAGAAATTCTCCAGGTCATGAAGCGGAAACATACAAATGCAAGGAGCCATGAAAGAGCCCTAAGTGGTTGTGCAAAATGAAAAGTTGGATGGGGCTTCGGCATGGAATAGTGGGGATGGAAGTGGACGGTTGGCAAAGGCGTGGGCACCAGTGTCATTGGAAGGTAAGAAGCCACATCTAAGTGTAAAGAGAAAGAGCCCAAGTGCAGAGAAAAATAAGCATGCAGTTTCTTATGTCAGTGATATAAACAGATTATTAAGTAAACAGCATCCATTTAGCATCTACCATGTTCTAGATACTGCACAGGGTGTGGGACCATGGAGACAAATAAGATTTGATCCTTATCCACCAGGAACTCACTATCCAGTGAAGGAGTTATGCAAAGAATCGTATAATCCAGTATAATGTGGTACAGGAGCAAACTAACTGAGAAACTTCAGGGACCCTCCCTCAATTTTATATTCATTCATAATTTTTTTATTTTAAAGCTTCATACTCTACAAAATCTAGATCCACCCATTATTGCTGAATAATATGATAACAATGTCACACAAAGAATGTGCATGTAACTCTGATTTAGGCTGAGAGAGGGTCAAATAAGCTGTTACAATGAGCCATCACCTGGTTAATTAAGCCAGGCTAGATCATCAATTAAGAAAAAGCTCAAAGGATGATGGAATGGAAGGAAGAGTAAAAGGTAACTTTTGAACTCAGAGAAGAGGTAAAAAATAATGAGGTCCAAGACCAGTGGTTTTTAAAGGTAGGGAGTAGGTCTTCAGATCAGAAACATCAACATCCTCTGCGAACTTTGAAATGCAAGTTCTTTGGGCCACTCAGATGTATTGAATTGGAAGCTCTGAGAGTGGGCCTAGGAATCTGTGGTTTCACAAGCCCTCCAAGTGCTTCTAGATGCATGTCAAAGTGAGAGAACCACTGCCTTACACTAAGGGGTGGGAAATAAGTGTGGCTTCCCTAAGAACTCTTCTTAAACTGTAGTCTAGTTCAAATGAGAAAGGAATTCTGTCACCAAGAAAAAGTGATTTCACATTGTAAAGAAGAAAGGGAGGAATCTACACTCAGGATTGTGGTACATTTTGCAGAGGGGAAAACCCATTAGTATATTCTGTCAAGACCAAACTTTTCACTGTTTGATCACACCTCATTTGCATTTTTAATAGCCCCCATTAGACAGTCTCTGAGCTAATTAGGCAGGCGTCTATAATAGAAGACTTCTGTTTCCTGTTTTCAGAACTCAGAAACTAATGGCTGAAGCACTGCTAAAACAATTAAGTAATAAGAAAAATACTGTGTAAGATTGGCAAAAGCACAGCTGCCATAAATCATTACAAATGACTCGCAGCTCCAAATGTTTAATTAGGGAAGAAAAGTAACCTATTGCATGTTGGGATGGCAGGGGAAAACTGAAGGAGAGGGACCCTGGAGCAGAGAGTTCCTTGCTCTCTGCCAAGTGGGGATGAAGTTGGGGTTCGAGAATCCAGGAATTCTAGAATTGACAACACAACCCCAGGCCTTAGGGGATATGCAGAGGCAGCTTTTACTATATCTAGCAGGAAATGAAAACTACAGCAACCCAATAAAATCAGGACTATTGAAGACTCAGACTTATGGAACTATAATGTGGATTAGCCAACAGGGAAAGAACCCCAATAAACTGAGATCCTGGCTGAGGGCAAAGAAAATATGTAATGAATAGGTAGTAAAATAAGGAAGTTATAAATATCAACTACAGATTCATGATTACTTTCAGAATTGAGAACAGTATTTCCTTTCCATTTTTTAATGCACATATTTGTACATGTTAATTTGTTTCCTACTCCCTCTTTCCCCTATGTTTTTGTATAAGGAGGGTGGGTGATGGTTAGTCCCGCAATTTAGTCTTCAGGTTATATCCAGATGGAATTGTGACCGAAAGCTTAATATTACCCAAAGATAGATAGGCGATTGATAGGACTTCATGTCTCCACTTTTTAGGAAAGGGCCAGCCAATCTTCATTAGTGTGAGATTCAGTTGCTGTCTCCCAGGTGGAAGAAAGATGGTCTTAATATAAGTATATGAAAACTTAACTATAAGCAGAAGAGAATGGGTGTGGATGCTGAGAAATCAAAGGGGTGGACTGTGCCAGTGAGTATCTCTTGCTCCTATCTGTACATTTGCTCTCATATCTCTCTTCTCTATTTTCATGACAGAGGCTCTGCAAATTACATTTCCAACTTTGTCTTCCTTTCCTTTATGAAATACCCAGAATGGTTTCTGTTTTTCCTGACAGGGCATTGAATGCAACATAGGACTTGATTGATTAGAATGTAATCTTTATGCAGATCTATTTTATTTGCTAGTGTCACTGTAAATAGGCTCACCTACATTCTAAATGCTGTTCATTTGTATTGTTTAAGGATGAACTCCTATAATTCATATTGAGTAAAGTATAAGTTTAATACAATTTCAAGACAAACTACACACAATTTAAAAAATTATTTTGATTGTTCCAGAATCAACTTCAATTTGTATTTATTCTTTCATGAATTACATTTACTATTTGTAGACCATGGACCATGCATTCTGCACTGCATTCAGCACTGTGAGGGAAAGAAGGAAGGATAGCATTTTTCTAGGTCTTGATTAAAAGAGATGTTACAAGGCAATATTGAATGAAAAGAATAAAAACAAATGATTAATATACATTTAGGGAGTTATATGTTCATAGGAAAAAGAAGTAACATACTAGCATATTAAAGTAAAAATTCAGCTGAATCTTGAAGAAGCATTTAGAAAATAGAAAAAGAAAATAAGTTAGTCTACACAAAGTTAACATTTCAAAATGTATTCTTACTTTTACTCACTTTACCCATTCTTCTATCCTCTCACAAGTCACTTAACACAGGGGTAAAAAACTACGGTCTTTGGGTCAGGTCTGAACCACTGTCTGTTTTTGTTCATTCATGAGCTGTGAATAGTCTTACTATTTGGGGAAAAAAATAAAAGAAGAAGAATATTTTATGATAAATGGAAATTATCAAATTTTAGTGTTAATAAATACAAGTTTATTGAAACACAGCCATACCTATTTGTTTACATATTGTGTATGACTGCTTTCACCCTACAAAGGAAGAGTTGAATACTTGTAACAGAAACTGTATGGCCTGCAAAGCCTAAAATATTTATCGTCTGGCTCTTTGCAGAAAAAGTTTGCTGACTCCTGACAATACATTATCTTGCAATTCAATTTCACCATCTCAGTTCAAAGCTCAAAACATAGAAGACATTTTCAGAAGCCTTGTGCTTGACATCTAATGTGGCTCCTCACCTGTTAGTTCTCATCTCTGTCTTGTTGTTCACTTGTCTCTTCTTCCCCATTTTTTCCCACATCAGGGTTCTCACCTTGTATTCAAATGGTTGGCTCATAGACCCCGGTGCACCAATTCCCCTGTTCTTCCTACTGAAAATCTCTTCTTTCTGCTTTTTTATTTTGCTTTGTTTTGAGAGGGTGATAAAATATTGAGTAGATCCAAAAGAATAGACATGAAATATCTCTCAGTTATAAAGAATAACAATAAAATGGACATGTATCCTCTCTCTAGTTCAAGAGATGAAACAAACGTATCCTCTCTCTACCTCAAGAGACAAAACACTATCATTATTTCCATAGCTCCCAGGACACCTATGACTCCTTTTATATCTTTGATTCTCAAGTCTCACTTCCTTAGGAAAACCCTCCTAGGTAGCTCCTGCCAACACTGATGGTGCATGTAGCTTACCATCAGCACCACACATTTCAGTGATAGTTTGGAAATTCAAAAGTTAAAAATTAGGCTTAGAAGCGCGATGCATAATTTTAAGTATATTCAAACCCTCCCACAAAATATATGCAATTTCATATATAACTCTTTGCCTGTAATATTCTGTATCCCAAATACATTCATCCATATTTTGGGCTCTTTTTCAACCAAGAAAGTAGACAGTTTCAATATGCCAGCTATGAATTTTATTTTCCGCTTTTGCTGAATCCTTTTAGACATTTGGAAGATGGGTGCTCCTGCTTTTCACATGCTACCATCTAATGGTGATTAAAATCTATGAAAGCATGTGAAAAACGAACTGGGTCAACTTCATAGTTTTATGTAAGTCCAAAGATGACTCTATGAAACTATCCAGATTAGTGAAATAAGAATCTAAACAATCCCTGGATCTTCCCTGCCCAAAGTGATAAATTTCAACCTCTTATACATGTACTAGTGCTTAAGCTCAAAGAAACTAGTGCAGAGAAAAAAGTTCTGGGCTAACAGATAGTGGTATTAAGGTCTAGTTCTGATTCATCATGAAGTCTTTCTGAGACCCTTGGGAAAAAATTACTACTGTCTTGTCCTCAGTTTCTTCATCTGTAATTTCTGAGGTACTTTCTGTCTAACATTTTCTCCACTCATGGGTGATGGCCAACACCAACTGATAACAAGGCCAAAGCTTCCCTCTCTATACTCCTCCCTTCTTCTAAACCTCTCTCACCAACACAGCCTTCTACTCTGACAGCTGAATATTATTAACCAAGAAATTGATTTCCAACATTCCATCAGCTGCATAATTTAGGCTTGGAAATCTATGTCCTCACCATGACCCAGCTGGTCATATGAAGCCCAGCCATTAAGAAATGCTCCAAAAAAAATACAAATAAAAATAAGTAAGAGTAAAACTGCTCCTATGAATCACCATGCCAACAACTTCAGCTGTAACGACCATCAGGGGGAGAATGAGATTGGTTTTGCTATTGCCAAGAGGGAATTGGCACCAAAATTGCCAGCCTCCATTGTTCATGGAGCACAAGAGCCTTCTCAGAGGAACTGCCGGCCTCCCAACACAGCTTCGACACATTGTTTTGATAGGCAGCATGCCTCCATAATTATCCCATTCTTTTGGCCAGACCTTTTCTTCCTTTCCTCTTGGGTAGGTGCTCTTGGCTACTTACAAGCCAGTCATGTCACAGTTCTACCTTCATATGCCTTACTCTCAATTCAATACTTTTCCTTATGAATAATGTGAAAAATTAGGTATAGACTGTCTCTTTATACACTTATCTCACCGCTAAAATCTTAAATCTGATCCTTCCTTAAAAACGTTGCTCGATCAAAACTTTGGCTATTTCATTCTCCATTTTCTGAAATGTAGTTTAAGATATTGCTTCCTCAGTGTTGCCAGGATAAAATCACTCTCTCCTTCTTCCTTCCTTCCTCCCCTCATAATAAAATTACTCTCTTTTTCATTCCATTCCTCTTGTGTTCATCCTTCTTTACTTTCTCACTTTCCTTTTGTTCGCTTGCTTTCTCTCTCTTTCTCTCTTCTTTCTTTTCTCACATTCTCTCTTTCTCCAAATGCCAGCCCTGTGCCTGAAATCTAATGCTGGATAATGCATGCCTGGGAGTATATATTTTCCAAAAGCTGTCCCAGTGATTCCAACGATGAAGGTAAGGTGAGAAACACTGATCTAGAACATGCCTGAGAGCCTAAGAAGACACTAAAATGGCTTCAGTAGCCAAAACAGATATCTAAATGTTCAGTTATTACATGCCTTCTCATGGAAATTGATGTATTTTCTTACTTAGAGTTTACCATACTTTATATTTAGATACATTAGAAAAAGTCATTTCTCAATTTCCTATAATAAATTTAAAACCATAAATGAAAAGTATGTGCAAGATTTGACTAAGATTTAACTAAGAACGGACATGCCAATCACACAAAGAAGTGACAATGATAACTCCCTACCAAAGGGATGTGAAGGAAAAATAAGAGTGTTCAGGAGACATGTGTGTCCTCCCCAGGCCTCTTTGAGCTCTTTTCTTGTCCTGCCAACAAGGGAGACTTTGAAGTTTGTTTTTGGTTCTTTTTTTTTTTAATTTTTATTTTTTATTTTCTACTTTCTAGTTCTAGCCATTTGGGTGGGTAATAAGCATTTGTCTCTTATTTCAACTTCCTTCCTCTATGAAGCTTTATTAGGTTGGTGCAAAAACCTGCAATTACTTTTGCACCACCACCTTAATAAATGCAGACCAAAGAGAAAGGTAGAAGATCTGACTTAGGCCACAAGCCTGAGTTTCAGGCCCCAAAGACCTCTGTCAGAGTTGTCCATAGAGTGGTTAAAACCCAGAACTCTGACAGCCACTGTTCTTTGTCTTCACATTTAGCAAGTTTAGTCACCACAGTGGAGAAAGAAGGGTCCATAGAGGTGATTTGCTAGGACAGATTTCTGGTTCTCATGCCCTCGATGCCATTAAATCACTACCAGTGTCCAAATATGGCTGCCAGAAATCCTTCGTTCCCTACAAAGCATGCCACTTCTCCCATCAAAAAGTGGGGACTGCTCTTCTTCTCCTTAAACTTGTAGTGACCTTGGGAATTGCTTTGACCAACAGAACATGACAGAAATGTTATGCTAGCATTCTTGAGTCCAGACGACTTCTGAGGATGGACAGTCTCTGCTCCCTCACTCTTATAGCCTAGCATGCACACTATAAGAAATTGTAGAAAGAGAGGACCTGGAAGGTGATAGGCCATCCCAGACACCCCAACCACAGCCAAGCTCTCAGCTGAAAGCAACTGCATGAACGAGCCCAGCTGGCACCACATTGTGCAAACGATCTCCCCAGTTGAACTCTGCCTGAACTCCCGACTTACAAAATTGGGAGAAATAACAAACTGTCTTTAAGCCAAAGTTTGGGGTAGTTCATTACGTCACAATGGATAACCAAACCACTCTCCATTGCTCTGAACTAAAACCTCATGGAGCACAGCAATTTAGATCTTGCTTGGGGCAGGAAAAACAGTTAGAAACTGTGTGTTACAGCAGCGTGTACTGATATTAATAACAATGATCTTAAGCCATTGTGATGGCTTAAATGCTGCTTAAGGAAATAGGAATACCCTGCCTAAGCCCGTATGATATATTTTAGACATAATCCATTTGAATTTGTTAAAATTTGAATATTAGAATAGCAAATTTAAGAATAAGTATCAGGAATCTGGAACATTGGCTTATGTAGGCAGCTTCATCCCTGAGGAAGTTAGACAAATGATTTGTTGTCATACAGAGGAATTACCCTTGCCTTGAGATCAAAGAGAAAGCAGATGAGTACAGGGCTTGCAGAGAGAAGACCAAACTTACTGTGAAAGACATCTCAAGACTAAGGGTTGGAAGGATAAATTTTGAGCCCTAGAGAAACTTCCCTAACAGCCTACTCTCTGTCCTGACCTTGCCACTGAACAATGTGCTTTTCACAGAAAACTCAAAGAGGAGATCTGGATGCTAGCCATACACCATCACCATTTATTTACTATATGATTTTGACTAAATTATCTAACCTCTCCTGAACCTTAAAGAACATATCTGATTCCCACTGATTCTCCTCTCAGATCAACACTAGGGATGTGTGTTTGGGTGAAGAAATCCGTATTCCTAGTTGGGAACTAGGACTCCAGGAGAGAATAGGTTCATCATTACAGGGCTAGTGGAGCCTCCTGGGGTATTAGTTCTCTAGGCTTGCACTAACAAAGGATACAAACTAAGTGACTGAAACCACAGAAGCTATTGTCTCACAGTCTGGAGGCCAGAAGTCTGAGATCAAGGTGTTACAGGGGTGTTTCCTCCTGAGGACTGTGAGGGAGAATGTGTTTCGGGCCTCTCCCCTAACCTCTGGGGGCTTGCTGGCAATCTTTGGCACTCCTTGGTTTATAGATTAATTACCCTGATCTCTGCCTTTATCTCACATGGCACTCTTCCCATGTGTGTGTCTTTGTGGTTGACATTTCCTTATTTATAAAGACACCAGTCATACTGGTTTAGAGCCCACCCTGAGAACTTCACTTTAATTTGATTACCTCTGTAAAGACCTTATCTCCAAACAAGCTCACATTCTGAGAAACAGGGAGTCAGGACTTCAACATATCATCTTTGGGGAACACAATTCAAGCTATGACACCCGAGTCGGTTAGGATATGCTATTTGAACCTGCAGGACCTTAGAGTCTGAGTGTCCCTGGAAACAGCAAACCCCACCAATGCCTATCCTGATGTCTCACAGAGGCTAATTCAGACTCCTTATTCCATCTTGGCCTGAAACTTCTAGAGAAAGAGTCCCATCACTTGTCCTGACAGTCCTTACCAGCCTGGACCCCTGCTGGGCCTCCCCCATCTGCTGCCTCAAACTCCAGTACCACCCTCATCACTCACCCTTGTCCCCCACTCACTCCACAAGCATCCCCTCAGGGCTGACCCCCCCTGCTTCACTGCCAAATCCTGGTCATCTCCAGAGTTTCTTCCACCAAAGAGACCCAGACATTGAATTTAAGGAGATTATTTGGGGTTGTTTTTGTTTTTGTTTTCTGGGTTTTTTTTTTTGTTTTAGTTTTACTTTTCCAAAAGAAAAGACACAATATCTGAATGACAAATGTGTCTATCCCCTTGCTTAGGTATTTCAAAGGGAAAAACAACAACAACAACAACAACAATCCTCACAAAGCAGGAAGGAATAACCACTTAACAATTCAGTGGCTGTCTTGGTTCACATGCCTCCCTCCTAGGGAATTCTTCTATACTAACAACTGCTTTGGGCATCATAAATTATATACCTGTTTTTACTAAAAGGAGTTGCATGATGAGTGGTGGGGCTTATCAAAATCGAGTCCACATTGCAGGTGCTGTCAGTATGACAGACAGAAAGGCACAGCGTAATCCCGATGACTTCCCAGTGAAATATAGACAGAGGCTTAACCTGATCCCTGAAGGAATGACAAGGAAAATAAGGGGAAAGACCAATTAGCCTCTTTCCATATAATCTGAAACTTATTGGCTGGCTACTTTTACTCTTTCCACTCCCTGACTCACCAGGTAGCAGCCAGGAGGTGACAGAAACCAATGCTTTCTCTTCAGAGCCATCTGACAATTTTTGGTGGAAAAGCTACCTGACTTTTACTGGACTAAAAAGTGTGTCATATCAACCTTACCCACAGCCTTCTTTTCCTTTTAGAGAGGTAAGAAAGGCAACACATGTGCACCTGTTTTGCTAAGCGCGAGGAACAAGGGATGTGGAGAGAAGCGGCAATTCTCTCAAATGTTATCCGTCAGTTGCTGCGTGCCTGCTTTGTGTTCACCCTTTGCTAGGCATTGTAGAAGAGACAAGAAAAGAAAAGTCATATTCTATGGCCTCTCAAAATCTAGTGGAGAGGAGTAAATAGATAAAACTCTGCTGTAGAAAGAGGAAGTCTTAATGATGCTGCTGGTTTTCATGTGTGATGAAATTGCCTCTTCCTTTTTCGCAGGTCAAGTATTACCTTTAGGGTTTTTATCCAGCTCTGGGGATAGGTGTGCACCGGATACCCATCTTCCTGGAGTCTTTCATTTGGCATCCTTTGTGACCAATGGGATATAGTTGAAAGGAAACTAAGCAGGGTTTAGAGCAGCATGTGTGGTGGTACTTAGGGTTGAGATGAGGAATACACAACCATCTGGCTTGAGCCACACAGTTACGTGTGGTGAGGTGACGTGTCCATAATGGGAAGTTGACCAAAGGTCAGTGTGACAGAAGCTGGAAGAAGACCATGAAGGGTGAGGGAGTCAGTAATTCTAGAAGAAAGTTTCCTCCATTTTCCTGGTGGTGATGTTTACAGTGCTCAAATGCACTATCCTGGCCACTGTAGCCATGTCTCCTAACTGAATCTCCCATATAACCTGTCCTGAGAGAGTTGATAAAGCCACCAAAGGTGTTTCACTTCTAGGACACGGATCGGTCACTGAAGGACCACAGCATCCAGGCAACCAGTCAATTCTCAGGAAATGGAGCAAGTACATTTAGGAGGCAAAACCCATGTTAATCACTTTGTTGTTTCTCCTGTTATCTTTGCCCACATATGCCATGTTCTCCCCAATCAACTTCAATTAAATTTATCATAACAAAGATTGATAATAATTATCATTAGTATTAAAAAAAACCTCTTTCTCTTCTCATAGTGCTTTTTTCTTTCTAAACCATTTTCACACACATTACTTAATTCAATCTTTATCATCTGCTGTATGCCCAGCCAGGGGCTAGGTACTGTGGGGGATGCAAGAAGCAAGGCTTTGCACACCACGGAGTGGCTAGTGCTATCTCTCCCTTTGCTTTTCCTGGTCTTTGTGACTAAACCATCAGGCACAGATACCAGAGAAAGGACAGGGCTCCGTTCCAGGTAGAAAAAAAATGGAAATCTGTCACTTTGCCCACCCAGAACCTCCTGTTATCACTCTATCATAGTCCATGACTGACCCAGTCCCTCTGACTGCTCCCAAAACCTCTAAGATTTTAGAGCTGCTATTTCACCTTTCTGCATGGCCCTGATGTTGTCATTTCCAATCTTAACCACACCCTCTTCCTACGCACATATCCTCATAACTTCTCCAGATTCCTTTATGTTGCATTTTGGCTCTCTGCTGGGTTTGCAACTCCTCCCAATTTAGCAACATCTAAAAATTTAATTAGCAGGTGGTTGTCTCCCTCTTCCACGTAATTAATGAAGATGTTAAAATAAAACTGGATTAAGAATTTATGACACTATAATTTGCAAATCATTGTCACAGTTACTATATAAGCTCTAACAAGGCAGGAGGGAGCAACTTGAGAGGAGCAAGGGTGGCTAAGGCACCATCATCCTCCCTCTAAGCCAAAGGCAGTATGGTACAGGGGAGAGAACTCAGGCTAAGAGATGGTAGCCAGGGTATTGGCTGAGAGTCTGTCACTAACTGGTAGAAACTCCCTCATCATAATCCATCCCTAAACCCCAAGGCACAAGTTAAAGAACACCAAGAGAATCTCAGCTCGAATCACCAAGGGGCCAGGGAATTTTTCCTCTGAGCTTGGAACAAATGCAGTGATCCATTAGAAAGGGAGGGAGTGTCCTTTATTTCTGTCTCTTGCCTGATTGCCCTGGCCAGAATTTCCAATACTATGTTGAACAGGAGTGGTGAGAGAAGTCATCCTTGTCTTGTGCCGGTTTTCAAAGGAAATGCTTCCAGCTTTTGCCCATTCAGTATATTAGATGTGGCTTTCTCATAAATAGCTCTTATTATTTCGAGATGTGTTCCATCAATACCTAGTTTATTGAATGTTTTTAGCATGAAGGGGTGTTGAATTTTATCAAAGGCCTTTTTGGGATCTATAAAGATAATCTTGTGGTTTTTGTCATTGTTTCTGTTTATGTGATGGATTACGTTTATTGATTTGCATATGTTGAACCAGCCTTGCATCTCAGGGATGAAACTGACTTGATGGTGGTGGATAAGCTTTTTGATGTGTTGCTGGATTCAGTTTGACAGTTTTTTATTGCGGATTTTCACATCGATGTTCATCAGGGATATTGGCCTGTAATTTTCTTTTTGTTGTTGTGTCTCTGCCAGGTTTTGGTGTCAGGATGATGTTGGCTTCATAAAATGAGTTAGAGAGGAGTCTCTGTTTTCTATTGTTTGGAATAGTTTCAGAAGGAGTGGTACCAGCTCTTCTTTGTACCTCTGGTAGAATTTGGCTGTGAATCCATCTGGTCCTGGGCTTTTTTTGGTTGGTAGGCTATGAATTACTGCCTCAAATGCAGAACTTGTTATTGGTCTATTCAGGGATTTGACTTCTTCCTGGTTTAGTCTTGGGAGGGTGAATACATCCAGGAATTTATCAATTTCTTCTAGATTTTCTAGTTTATTTGTGGAGAGGTGTTTATAGTATTCTCTGGTGGTAGTTTGTATTTCTATGGGATCAGTGGTGATCTCCCCTTTATCATTTTGTATTACATCTATTTGATTCTTCTCTCTTTTCTTCTTTATTAGTATGGCTAGCAGTCTATCTATTTTGTTAATCTTTTCAAAGAACCAGTTCCTGGATTCCTTGATTTTTTTGAAGGGTTTTTCATGTCTCCATCTCCTTCAGGTCTGCTCTGATCTTAGTTATTTCTTGTTTTCTGCCAGCTTTTGGATTTGTTTGCTTTTGCTTCTCTAGTTCTTTTAATTGTGATGTTAGGGTGTCGATTTTAGGAAGAAAGGAAGTCAAATTATCTCTGTTTGCAGATGACATGATTGTATATTTAGAAAACCCATTGTTTAAGCCCCAAAACTCCTTAGGCTGATAAGCAACTTCAGCAAAGTCTCAGGATACGAAATCAATGTGCAAAAATCACAAGCATTCCTATACACCAATAATAGACAAACAGAGAGACAAATCATGAGCAAACTCCCACTTACAATTGCTACAAAGAGAATAAAATACCTAGGAATATAACTTACAAGAGATGTGAAGGACCTCTTCAAGGAGAACTACAAACCACTGCTCAAAGAAATAAGAGAGGACACAAACAAATGGAAAAACATTCCATGCTCATGGATAGGAAGAGTCACTGTCGTGAAAATGGCCATACTGTCCAAATTAATTTATTACTTTTAATAAATTTAATAGATTTAATGCTATTCCCATCAAGTTACCATTGACTTTCTTCACAGAATTAGAAAAAAACTATTTTAATTTTCATATGGAACCAAAAAAGAGCCCATATAGCCAAGATATTCCTAAGCAAAAAGAACAAAGCCTGAGGCATCATGCTACCTGACTTCAAACTATATTACAAGGCTACAGTAACCAAAACAGCATGGTACTGGTACCAAAACAGATATATAGACCAATGGAACAGAACAAAGTCCTCAGAAATAACACCACACATCTACAACCATGTGATCTTTGACAAACCTGACAAAAACAAACAATGGGGAAAGGATTCCCAAATGGTGTTGGGAAAACTGGCTAGCCATATGCAGAAAACTGAAACTGGACCCCTTCCTTACACCTTATACAAAAATTAGCTCAAGATGGATTAAAGACTTAAATGTAAGATCTAAAACCATAAAAACCCTAGAAAACCTAGACAATACCATTCAGGACATAGGCATGGGCAAAGACTTCATGACTAAAACACCAAAAGCAATGGCAAACAAAAGTCAAAATTCATAAATGGGATCTAATTAAACTAAAGAGCTTCTGTATGGCAAAAGAAACTATCATCAGAGTGAACAGGCAATCTACAGAATGGGAGAAAATTTTTGCAATATATCCATCTGACAAAGGGCTAATATCCAGAATCTACAAGGAGCTTAAACAATTTTACGGAAAAAACACAAACAACCCCATTAAAAAGTGGGTGAAGAATATGAACAGACACTTTTCAAAAGAAGACATTTATGCAGCCAACAAACATATGAAGAAAAACTTATCATCACTGGTCATTAAAGAAATGCAAATCAAAACCACAATGAGATACCATCTCACACCAGTTAGAATGGTGATCACTAAAAAGTCAGGAAACAACAGATGCTGGAGAGGATGTGGAGAAACAGGAACACTTTTACACTGTTGGTGGAAGTGTAAATTAGTTCAACCACTGTGGAAGACAGTGTGGCAATTTCTCAAGGATCTAGAACTAGAAATACCATTTGACCCAGTAATCCCATTACTGAATATATACCCAAAGGATTATAAATCATTCTACTATAAAGACACATGCACATGTACATTTCACACTATTCACAATAGCAAAGACATGGAAACAACCAAAATGCCCATCAATGTTAGACTGGATAAAGAAAATGTGCCACATATACACCATGTAATACTATGCAACCATAAAAAAGAATGAGTTCATGTCCTTTGCAGGGGCATGGATGAAGCTGGAAACCATCATTCTCAGCAAACTAACACAGGAACAGAAATCCAGACACTGCATGTTCTCACTCATAAGTGGGAGTTGAACAATGAGAACATATGGGCACAGTGGGGGGAACATCACACACCGGGACCTGTTGGGGGATGCGGGGTAAGGGAAGGGATAGCATTAGGAGAAACACCTAATGTAGATAACAGGTTGATGGTTGCAGCAAACCACCATGCATGTATACCTATGTAACAAACATGCATGTTCTGCACATGTATCCCAGAACTTAAAGTATAATTTTTTAAAAAAAGAGAAAAAAAGAACAAGAAGAAGAAAGGGAGGAAACAAAGGATGCAGTGGGGCCACATGTATCTTTTACTGAATATTGTGTCACTAGTAAGAACAAGGTTTTCTTGGAGACCAAACAAAATAGTGATAAATCAAATCATTTGACCCAGGAAGTCTTCTTTCTAAATATCTATTCTTGGCTAGTAAAAACAGCCAACTCTAGACAGAAATGTTTAATCACAAGGAAGGAGAGTTTCTAACATTTAAAAATAATAGATCATGAGGAAAATCCTATACCTTATTTTATCTCAGGTCATTCCCAACTAATCTCACTATCACTACTTTTAACTTCTGCTGGCCTTGGCCTGACTCCAGTTACTATTGTTTCTTCTGACATGGCCTCTCTCAAGTATATCTCTTACCTTGGGTTTTCTCTTCTTTTCTTTGACTTTCATGACCTCACACCCTCATCTAGCCCCTCCTTCAGCCTAGCTCTTCCTGGGGCTACATGGCTCATATCCTTCCAGCAATAATAAACAAGACCCCTGCATCAGTTCATTTCCACACTGCTGATAAAGACATACTTGAGACTGGGCAATTTACAAAAGAAAGAGGTTTAATTTTACTTACAGTTCCACGTGGCTGGGGAGGCCTCACAATCATGGCAGAAGCCAAGGAGAAGCAAATCACATCTTACATGGCTGGCAGCAGGCAAAGAGAGCTTGTGCAGGGCAACTCCCATCTTTAAAACTATCAGATCTCATGAGAGCCATTCACTATCACCAAAACAGCACAGGAAACACCTGCCCCCATAATTCAATCATCTCTCACCACCAGGTTCCTCCCACGACACATGGGAATTGTGGGAATTATAATTCAAGATGAGATTTGGGTGGAGACACAGCCAAACTATATCAACCCCTCACCTGTTGCAACAAACAAGCCAATCCCACCTCTGGCTCCTGAGATATTCTGGTGCAGGCAACTCTGCTATGTCTTTCACATTGGAGCTGCCATCTGCTCTAAGGCCATGCCTACCCAGCAAGGCCAGAGAGCAAGCTTTGGAACAGGATTAAATAACTTTATGGTGGAAGACATAAAATGGATTATTGAAGGATTATTAGTGTGTTTAGGAGAACACTCTTAGCTTCATACAGCAAATATTAAAGATCACTATAGCTGTGAAACCTTTTCAAGGAAACAAATGTTGAAAAATAGAATTCCTAAATCTAATTTGATTTAAAAGTCATTTTGTTATGTCCAACACATGATTTGGCATATCATGCAGGACTTGACTGACTTGCTGGCCCCATATTGCGAATTCCAGGTCAAGTTTGGTACCAACAACACTAATTTTAAAATTTGAGTTCCTATAATTCTTTATCTCAATGTATTGTAAAAAAGAAGCCTGTTTTGTTGAAAAAAGAAAAAAGATAGAAAAGACAAAGTAGTGATTCACGCAAGGGAATACCTTGAACTGGGTATAATTTATAAAACAAAATACCCTTAATATGACAGCAGTCAATTTAGCCTGATATAAAAGAGGGTCTGTGTTTTCTTTCATTTATATTTTTATGATACGTAATGTCTTTATAATTTCACCACTCCACATCAAAACTGCCAACCGCTGAGTGCCTAAATAAGTAGCATGTGAAGAAAATGAATGAATTGCTAAATGTCCCATTATGTCCACAGAGACTATCCTTCTATTTGGAGTCAGGAATCTTAAATTGAGACGACAAATGAATGGTTTTCACTCCAATGGAGGGAGAGTTTTGGCAACTTTATTATGCTCAGCGGTTGAATTGGAATAAGGGGAAATAGAGAGAGAAATGAAGTTTTAAAAAAATAATAAGTGTTGTTGGTGTTGGGTTCTGGCTCTGAATGTCAGTTCATCTGTGAGACAGAGTGATGGGGACTGTAGGGGGCACAGCACATGCATAAAAGCTCCAGGGAGATGGAGCAGAGGGCCTGTCACTGTTGTGATTTCTTCTGCACAAAGAAGCTATTTGAAGAATCTTAACAAGTTCCAACGTGTTCGGCCCAACACATTAGGGCTGACATCAAAAATGGAAAAGCAGAGAATCTGTCGAGCTGGTTAAAGGAAATCACAATAATCAGCAGCTCTTAAGGCACTTAACCACAGGCACCCAGTGAGCCCCAAGTCAAGGAATAAGAAACGGGCGGGGGGTGGTGGGGAAGGGGTGGTGATTGCAGCAACATCCAAGAGCTCATTGACCTTAAAAATCTACCCAATGTGCATCGGTGGAAAACAGGATGAATACTATAGCAAATATAACACAACTACAGATCTGTGTACACTGAAGCAACAAAGGCTATGGAGATCCAATTTCACTGGCCCTAATTCACCCTCTTAAAGCCTCAACATTTAAAACTTCTATGCTTCATATTCCAGATCTCATCTCTCTTCATCTTACTATCTACAAATGTCCACAGAAACTTCCTCTCAGCACAGTGTTGTGTACCACAACTGATGATAGAGAAAGGATGGGCTCACTAGTGTGCTATAGTGGCCTCCAGATCAGGAGGCTGGCATTTTCTGGGTAAGACATTTAACCTACTGGTTGAGAATTAACTATGAGTACATTATCAAAATAGGGCAGATGTACTTAACTTCTGACCTATTGCAGTGATGAGATCATAATCCAGGGTGAACAGTTAGTAATCAAGTCAAATGTTTCACTCTCTGAGTGAGGTTGATCTGTACATTTGTGTCTGTGTGAGAATATATGTGTCGTGCAACGTGCAGGCAGTCAGAGCAGAGTAGGAAGAGGCTTGCTCTCTGATACATTTTAGGGTCTATATTTTAAAGAAAAAGTTCATATCCTGATAGAGGGAAAAAGAAACTGAAATTCAGAAGGGTCACCTTTCATGCTAAATAGAGAGTAGCATTTTATTCCTTTAACTGGGAAAATCTGCTCTATGTGTAGCAAATACAGTATTAAATTTCAACATAATGCATGTAACTATGAACACATGCTTTGAAGCTTGAACACTGTTCTTTTAAGACAAAATAATCATTGGACAATCTGTTCCTGATATACTTTGGATCTGTGTCCCTGCCCAAATCTCATGTTGGATTGTAATCCCCAATGGTAGAGGTGGAGCCTGGTGTGAGGTGACTAAATCATGGGGGCAGTTTCACACAAAAGGTTTAGCACCATCCTACTTGGTACTGTCCTCACAATAATAATAGTGAGTGAATTCTCATGAGATCTGATCATTTAAAAGTGTGTAGCACCTCCCCCCAGCCCCCCTGCTCCTACTCTGGCTATGTGATGTTCATACTCCCACTTCGCCTTCCACCATGATTATAAGTTTCCTGACGCCTCCCAAGAGCTAAGCAGATGCCAGCATCATGCTTCCTTACAGCCTGCAGAACTGTGAGCCAATTATACCTCTTTTCTTCATAAATTATCCAGTTTCAGGTATTTCTTTATAGCAATGTGAGAATGGACTAATACAGTTCCTCTCTGGCCTCAGTTTTCTTATCACAGGAACAAGCAGCTTAGATTATATAATTTTTAAATTCCAATCCAGTCTCATAGTGTATCGTCTTTAACAATATTAATAACAATGTCACAACTATACCATAATGGCATATCATCAACAACTTTGTCAACAACTATTTGCTAAATGCTTAAGAGGCACCAGCGTGCTGAGTGGTTTATGTACTTTAACTTTTATTGAATCCTCACAATAATTTGTTAATAAAAGAATAACTATTCTCATTTTTATAGATGAAGACAAATAAATTTTCTAATATTACATAGTTTATGGGTGGCAATATTAAAATTCTAACTTAAATCTAACCCCACAACCTGTGTTCTTAATTTTTAAAAAAACTGTACTGTATATTTCAGTTTTACCTAGCATACAGGGAGGGGGAGACTGAAAAGCAGAGACTGAAAGCAGAGACTGAAAAGCAGAAATGTTTTCAGTAAGTGTTTACAATATTATTGAAGAGAAAAGAGCCACATGGGAAAGAGATAACCATACAGTATAGTATGTGTGTAAGTGCCAGATTAAATAGATCGGTCAATAAGAACTACAGGACTTAGAGAAGGGAAAATCAGTATTAGTTAGATACTAGCAACAAGCCTAGCTAGAAAGGGCTTCGTGTCATTGGGCTTTCAAACGGAGAGAAAACAAGCCAGACAGAAAGGCTAGGTCAAAGCTTTTTGGTGGGGGAAAAGTGCATTAGCAGAAGCAAACACTGGGATTGTTGTAGTATGAACAAAAGACAATGACAAGAGAAGCTTGCATTTTCTAGTCTGAAGAAAACATGTAAACCTTCATATTTTGCAAAAATAAGTTAATACATTTTCCTTAAATAGAGAAGACTTCAGAGACAGCACATTTTTGTAGCTAATGGTTAAGTCATTCATTGTTGCAAAATATGATCAGCATTTCTGGACATACAGTATTATGGCAGATCAATACTTTCAACGCATATACAAGGATCAACCCGGGACTCTTGTTAAAGATGCAGAAAAGTGGTTCTCACCACAGACCCACTGAGTCAGAATTTCTATTAATGAACCCAGGAATTTGCACATACAAATGCTTCTCAAATTATTGTTAAAAATGTTATTGCAGTATAGTTTTCACGCATTAAAATGCACAGATTTTAAGTATTTAGCATGATACATTTTGACAAATATATACATCCCTGTAACCTTTATCCCAACTAAGATACAGAACACTCCTGTCACCCCAGAAAGTTTTTTGTACCCCTTCTATATTTTTTATATTTGGCCCTCCAAACCTCATGTTGAAATTTAATCCCTAGTTTTGTAGGTGGGGTCTACTGGAAGGTATTTGGATCACAGGGCAAATCCCTCATGAATAACTTGGTGCAGTCCTTGCAGTATTGAATTAACTGCTCTATTAGTTCCCATGAGAGATCCCCCAAGAACTGGTTGCTGATTGTTTAAAAGAGTCTGGCACCTCTCTCTTCTCCTTTCTCTCTCTCTCTATCTCTCTGTCTTCCTGCTATTGCCATGTGGTACACTCCCTTTTGCCTTGGGTGGAAGCAGTATGAGGCCCTCACCAGATGCAGATGCTGGCATCATGCTTCTTGTACAGACTGCAGAACCTAGGTGAAATAAACCCCTTTCTTTATAAATGACTCAGCCTCAAGTATTCCTTTATAGCAACACAAGTGGACTAAAACAGCCCCTTTGCCATCAGTCCCCTACTGCTCCAGGAAACTGTTGATCTGATTTTCAATCTCTGAAGATGAGTTTTGTCTGTTCTAGAGCTTCCTATAACTGAAATCACACAGAGTATACTTTTTTGTGCCTGACTTCACAACATAAAGTCTATGAGAGTCACCGCTGCTGTTGTGGGCTTCAGCAATTTGTTCATTTTTGTTGCTGAGTAGTATGTCATTTTATGAATATGCCATGATTTGTTCTTCCATAGTCTTGTTAAAACACATTTGGGTGGTTTCCAGTTTTTCATTCTTGTGACAAACATAATTATATAAGTCGTTTTATAGACAAACAGTTTTTGTCTTGGATAAATAATTAGGAGTGAAATCGCTGCGTAATAGCATAGGTGTATGTTTTAGCTTTAAAATAAATGACCAATCAGTTTTCTCAAGTGATTGTGCCATTCTATTGTGCCACTAGCAATGTATGAAAGTTTCAGTTGCTCCACATCCTCACTTGATACTGTCAAGCTTTTCAATTTCACCTACTCATGACCAACTTTTTTTAATGGTTAATGCTTTTGTGTCAATGTGGTATAAAAATTCTCAATATTTTAATTCTAGTTCATTGAAAATATTTTTCTAATTTCTTTTAAAATCTCTTCTTTGACCCATGGGTAATTTAGAAATATGTTTTTTTAATTTCCAAATATTTGGTCATTTTTCTATATATCTTATTCTTAATTCCATTGTGGTCAGAAGACATATTTTATAAGATTTTAATTTCTTGACATTTATGAGATGTATTTTAGTGAAGAATTCATGATTTTTCTTGTGTGATGTTCCATATTCACTCAAAAAGAATTTGTATTCTACAGTTGGGTGTGATGTTCTGTTAATGTCAATTATGTCAAGCTGTTGAATAGTGGTGTTTAGATTCTCTATATTCTAAATGATTATTTGACTTATTTGTTCTATTAACTGAGAGGTAATTAATACCTCTCAGTATCTAATTCCTTTCAGTGTTAAGAGAATAGTTAATATTCTATCATAAAGGATTAGAGTTAATATGTCCTACTGAGAGGATTTATTAACACTGCATCTATAATTGTGTTATAGACGATAGATTTCCATCCTTTTATATCCATTCTGTTTACATTAAATTGCCTCTTGTAGACAGTATATATTTTACTTTTATAGCCAGTCTGACAATCTCAGCCTTGTAATTTGCGTGTTTAGTTCATTTATATTTAAAGTAATTATTTATATGGTTTGGGCTAAATATATCATCTTACTATATATTTTCTATTTATTTAACTGGGCTCTTTTTGGATATTTATTTTTGGAGTTAATTGAATAGTTTTGGTATTATATTTTCTTTTCTCTATTGGATTTTTAACTATGCTACTTTTATTTTTTTTCTTTGTTATTCTAGAAATTATAATATGTATTCTTAATTTATTAGAGTATCCTTACAATTAATATTTTCTCAGTTCACACTTTACACTGTCAACTTCACAAATGTAAAAATCTCAAATCAGTTAATACTAATGAGCTCCACCAACTTTTATAGAATCATTGTCTTATATTTTATCTCTACATAGGTTTTAACCAAACCTTCTAATGTCATTTTTTCTTTAACAAGATATTACTCCTATAAAGAAAGTAAAAGAAGAAAAACTAAAAGTAAGTGTTTTTTTGTTTTTGTGTCTTTTTTTTTTTTTTTTGAGATGGAGTTTTGCTCTTGTTACCTAGGCTAGAGTGTGATGCTGCAACCTCAGCTCACTGCAACCTCCACCTCCCGGGCTCAAGCAATTCTCCTGCCTCAGCCTCTCGAGTAGCTGGGATTACAGTCATGTACCACCACACCTGGCTAATTTTTAGTAGAGACGGGGTTTCTCCATGTTGGTCAGGTTGGTCTCAATCTCCTGACTTCAGGTGATCCACCCATGTTGGCCTCCCAAAGTGCTGGGATTGCAGGGATGAGCCACCACATCTGGCCAGTAAGTGTTTATATTAACTTACTATTTACCATTTTTAGTGCTTTTCATCTCTTCTTGTATAATTAGATTTTCACTTGATATCATTTTCCTTCATTGTGATAACTTTTTTTGAGTGTTTCTTATAGTTCAGGTCTGCCAGCAACACATTTTCTCAGCTTTTATTTATAAAACGCCACTACACTCCAGCCTGGGCGACAGAGCGAGACTCCGTCTCAAAAAAAAAAAAAAAAAAAAAAATACTGTCATTGCATGTAGATTCTCCGTTAGTAGGTTTTTTTGTTTGTCTTTTCTTTCAGCACTTTAAATAGTCATTCCATTGTCTTCTGGCTTTCATTGTTTCTGATGAAAAATCAACCATCTTTCATATCGTTCTACTGTGTATAATGTGTTGTTTTGCTCCCAGCAGCTTTTAATATATTCTCTTTATCTCTTTATCTACAGTTTTCATCAGTTTGATTATGATATTCCTAAATATGGTATTTTTTGTATTTATTATCCTGCAGCCTTTTGTTACAAGTGCGAATTACTGATTCCTATCCCAAATCCATTGTATCAGAGTCACAGTGTAAGAAAGTTCCAAATGTCTAAATATTCCCAAAATTATCTTTACTGACACTTAAATTTAGATAATCACTAGGTTATAGGCATAAAACTCACCTCTAGCCTGAAGAAATTTAGAATATTTAATAAATTAAGATATGTACTCAAAAATATATAATATCATTAGGATACAAAAGTATTCCATATCAGTAGAGATGATTTGCCATGAAAGTTCAGAAAATAAAGAAGAAATCTACATGGTAAAAAGAAAAGCTTATTGAAAGGCATATCATTTAAGTAGAATCTTAAAATATAAGTGACATTTTCATTTGGAGAGTTGGAGGGGAGTTGAACATTTCTAAATTTTATCATAAAGAATAATTTCACTATTCCAAAGCTAATCTTAAGACCTCTATCAGAGATGGAAAATAAGGGCTCTCAGCCAACCTAAGGGAATATATCTGGCAGACTTAAAATTAAGGTCTCCAATCTTTCAACCTTTAATACAGAATTGTACCCCCCTCTCCCTACCCTTCATCCCCCCATACACACATTCATAATCCTTTACCAAGCAGAAAAAGAGAGCTGGAATGCTTTCCAACTCACTAACAAAATGCAATGGCTTCTTATTTTTTTTAATACAACATAACCTGGATGTCAGGTTGCATTAAGATTCCTTGGGTTACGATGACATAAATAGTTCAACATAATGAAACATGACACTGAGAAATATGGGCATTGATCTGTGCCACTAATTTAAAGATGCACTGGGTTTTGCCTTGATCTGTTTTTATGTCCTCAACAAGGAAATGACACATGGATAATGGGTATTGTCTGCTTTGTTGTTCCCAGGACAGGCTGCAAAGAAGAGTTTTTTCATTATTGACATATCCATCGTATTGACAAAAGGGTTATCATATTCTCTTTCTCGTGAACTCTTGTCAAATGATCATAACTTACAGAAACAAGAACAGAATCATTCTAAAGACAGTCTTCGAGAAAATACAAATACTTTCCAACTCTATCTTCCTCACACTTCAGTCTGCATTTGAACTAAAATTCAATCTTATTTATGCAATCAATAAACTATGGGCTAGGTAATATGCTGGGGTTAGGAATAAAATGACTAAGATCCTTACTTCATAGTCTTGTCCAGTGTTTATCAAAATGTATTTTGCGGAGCTGTTACTAGGTGTAGCCCTAAAAACTAGATGTTTTGGAAACACAGAGTTAAACACATAGCAAGGATTGGGGATCAAAAGTAGAAATTAAACTGATTGAGAATTGCCTGTCCCTTCTATATTGGAGCAGTATAGTCACAGACCTCTGCTGTGTGGGAACTGGAACTGAGTTATAAAATCTGGGAGTTGTCGAGTACTTTTCTATTTATGAAATGAAGATTAAATATTCCACCCATCAGCCAGGAATAACAGCAAAGAATCAGGTTTTAGCTGCTATTTATTGAGGCTATGGCTGTGGTCACTAAACAGTTGTTAGAGACTGCTCTAACAAGGAGTTGGCAAACCTGCTCCAAATACAGGTATGAATTCCAAATTTGTAAATATAGCATAGAGACCCCAAATTGGGACCAAACATAATATTGATTCATAAACAGTGATGCCCCAGAGTGGCAAAATAATCATCTGTCATAAAGAGCTTTATAACAGTCCAGAAACTGATGAATTCCTACAGCAAACAGACTCTACCAACTATAGATAATAATAATAATAAACTACAAGCCATTTCAGGAAATAATTCTCCATGAGAGAAAATGAACACAAATAGCAACAATAACCAAAGAAGAAAAAAATGTTTAAAACTCTTAAGGAGACTTTAAAATAAGTATATTAAAATGGCTTTATAAATCCACAGCTGGGCATGGGGGCTCATGCCTGTAATCCCAACACTTTGGGAGGCCAAGGCAGGTGGATCACTTGAGGTCAGGAGTTCAAGACCAGCCTTATCAACATGGTGAAACCCCATCTCTACTAAAAATACAAAAATCAGCCAGGTGTGATGGTGAACACCTGTAATCCCAGCTACTTGGGAGGTTGAGGAGGGAGAATAGCTTGAACCCAGGAGGCAGAAGTTGCAGTGAGCTGAGATCACGCCACTGCACACTGCACTCCAGCCTCGGCAACAGAGTGAGACTCTGTCTCAAAAAATAAATAAATAAAAATAAATCCAAGTTATCAGTATTTTCCTCAATGTTAGTGCCTTCCGTGTTGTGTTTAACAAATGTTTGCTTATTCCAAGGCCATACATGTAGTTTCCATTGTTTTCTTCTATAAACTTATTTTAAAGTCCATATGTAAAAAGGTAGTACAGGGTAGGTGAAGGTGTTTGTAATACATATACTGACAGAAACCTCCTGTCTAGAATATATTAAAAACTCCTGCAAATCGGTAAGAAAAAGGGAGACATTCCAATAAAACAACAGACAAACAATTTGAACAGGTACTTCACAAAAAAGGATATGAAAATGGCCAATGAGTGTTAGAAACAGTATTCAACAATGTTAGTTATTGTGGAAATAAAAATTAAAACCACTATAGGATACTACTACACACCCCACAGGATATCTAAAATTATAAAGGCTCTCAATATGACGGGTTAGCAAGGATGTAAAGGAACTAGAATTCTTATTTGTTGATGGATTTAATTGCAAATCATTATAACCACTTATAAAAATGTGTTGGCAGTATCCATTAAAACTAAACACATGCATAACTTATGACCCAGCAATCCAACTAATGGATATATATACCCAATTAAAATGAATGTTGATGTCTATCTAAGATATATAGAATGTTCATCACAGCATTATTCATGGTTATCAAACTGGGAACAACCAAAATATTAATTAACAGTAAAATGGATAGAGAAATTGTGGTATATCCACACAATAAAATACTATATAGCAATGAAATTTTAAAAAGCTAACTGCCTCACAGCATGACCTAAATTTTACAGACATTATATTTATCCAAAGAAGCCAGACATCCCCTTGATACGACACACTGCAACACTGCAGAAGGGAACAACAAGTCTGCTGCATTGTATTTGTTTTCTTTGTGTATAAAAAAATTTCCCAGTCTTAGTGGCTTAAAACAGTATATATTATCTCACAGATTATTGAATCAGAGGTCTTATTGTATTTCAGCTGGGTTCTCTGCAAAGCTGTAATCAAGGTACTGGCCAAAAATTGATTTTCATAGAGAGGTTCAACTGGTAATGGATCTACTTTTAAGCTCACTCCAGTTGAAAAAATCCATTACCTTGCAGCTTTAAGACTGAAGTTCCCAGCTTCTCGTGGGCTGTCGGCCAGAGGATACTCTCAACTAGAGGCTGCATGCAGTTTCTCTTCACACAGCACTCGTCATAGGTCCTCTCACAACATGGCAGCTTGAGTCTTCAAAGCCAGCAAGGGAGAAAGACTGAGTCTGCTAGCAAGATGGAGTTTTATGTAATGTAACATACTCAAAGGAGTTACATCCTATCACCTTTGCCACAGTCTGTTGACTAGGAGCAAGCTACTGGTCTTACCCACACTCGAGTAAGTAATTATACAAAGCATGAACACCAAAACGCAGGGATCATGGGTGCTACCTTAGAGTCTGTCTGCCACAGACAATAATGCATAACCTCAATCTAATTATGAGAAAATATCTGGCAAACATAATCTAAGGGAAATTCTACAAAATAACTAGCTGGCTTCAAAAGTGTTGAAGTTATGACAGATGAGGAAGGACTGAGGAACTGTAATAGATAGAAGAAGACTGTGGAGATGTGACAACTAAATGTAATGCTGATCTTAGTTTTGGTCCTGGAACAGCCAAAAGGCATTAGTGGAAAACACTAAATTCAAGCAAATTTGGTATTTTAGTTATTAGTACAAGGTTAATTTTTTAAATTTTGATAAATATACCAGGGTTATAGAAACTGTTGGCACAGAAAAAAAAAACTGAGTGAAGAGTATATGAGAACTTTCTTTGCTATTCTTGCAACAATTCTGTAAGTCTAAATTTATCTAAAAATAAACAAAAACATGCTAAAGAAGCAGCCAGGCAAAAGTAATACAAACTCAAGGTTCTCTATATGGAATTCCAAAAATAGGCAAAAGTATTCTATAGCTATAGAGGACCCTTTGGGGAGATATTGACTAAGAAGAGACTAGAAGGAGCCTTATGTGGTACTAGAAGTGTTTTATATGTTTTTTGAGTGGTGTTAATGTAATATATATATGAGAAACAGAGTCAAACTGTTAAACTCAACATAGAGTGATAATTCATCTGAATGCAGTGTTAAAATAGAAAGAGATGGGAAATATGAAACAAAAGAGAGGTGAAGGACGGAATGAAAAAGTCCATCTATATCTAATAGGAGTTTCAGAAGTAAATTTAGAAATTTTGGGGGGCAGTAGTACTTGAAGATATAATATCTGAGACAGTTACATAATTTAATAAAGAGGTATCTTTCATTTGAAAGAGCACATTGAGTTTTAAATATAGTAGATTAAATCAATACCAAGTTCCAGTGTAATAAAATAATGGAGTATCAGAGACCAAAAAGAAAATCTTAAAAATTACCAGAATTAAAATTCTCATTGTTGGAGTGGGATTTTACAGATAAGCAAGGGGACAGTAGAATGATCCATGCAGTAATGGATTAGAGTTGGAAACACAGTACATGTTTAGCTTAATTTTGATACAGATGGTCACATAAAGAAATATTTTTGGTCACATAAAGAAATATTTGTTGATATCTGTATATACAGGATTGGTATACACACATACATTTCTTTGCTGTCAGTTCAGAGAGCGTACATGAAACAAGCAGCAATCTACTAGTGTCTTAATCTTGGTCTCTAATGCCTTTATCTCATAAGAAAGACTTCTTGGAGAAATGGATGATTCTAGAATTGGAGCAGAAAGTGTACAAGATGAGCCCGAAACATCTTGTAATGTCAGAATGTAAGGGGGAAAAATGATGAGGATATGGCAAAGAAGCTCAGAAGTCAACAGAAAGAGTTCCCAGTGATCAAAGCTGGAACAATTTGAGAAAACAAAATAAAGTAGTAGAGAATTATAACCCCAAGTGTAAATATTAATTCATATTTATTATGAATACTCATATAAATAATTAGATACATTAATAAAAGAAAGAGAAGAGACAAATCTCTAGTGCAGAAGACTTCCTAGTAATTTTTTTTTTTTTTTTTTTTTTGAGGCGGAGTCTCGCTCTGTCGCCCAGGCTGGAGTGCAGTGGCCAGATCTCAGCTCACTGCAAGCTCCGCCTCCCGGGTTCACGCCATTCTCCTGCCTCAGCCTCCCGAGTAGCTGGGACCACAGGCGCCGCCACCTCGCCCGGCTAATTTTTTGTGTTTTTAGTGGAGACGGGGTTTCGCCGTGTTAGCCAGGATGGTCTCGATCTCCTGACCTTGTGATCCGCCCGTCTCGGCCTCCCAAAGTGCTGGGATTACAGGCTTGAGCCACCGCGCCTGGCCGACTTCCTAGTAATTTATGTCCCACCCTTAAGGAAACAGAGCATGACTCCCTATTCTTTAGACATGAGCTGCGCACAGTGACTTCCTTCCAGTGAGTACAACATTGAAAGGGGGCAAAAAAAGCGTAACTTTATGATACATCTGAAAAAACCTCAGCCAGGTGATCGAGGTCAACATCAACAGTCAAAACTCATGTTGAGAGTGTACAACCTTGATATGATATGATGAAAATGGCACTTTACCTCTGTGATTTTTTTCCCCAAAACCCATATGCCCAGCTCTAGCATGAGAAAAAATTAGAAAATTTTCAGTAGTAAGACATCTTACAGAATATCTGACCAGTACTCCTCAAAACTGTCAAGATTGTCCAAAAACAAGGGAAGTCTGAAAAACTGTCATAGTCAAGAGGAGCTTAAAGAAACATGATGACTAAATTGACTGTGTTATTATGGATGAGACCTTGGAACAGAAAAGGGACATTAAGTAAAATCTACAGAAATCTAAATAGACTATGAACTTTAATTACTAAAAATGTATCAATATTGGTTCATTCATTATAACGAATGTTCCATACTAATCTAAGATGTTAATAAAAGGAGAATGTGGGTGCAGGGTATTTGGAACTCTCTGTACTATATTCCCCACTTTTTGTCAATCCAAAACTATTCTAAAAAAAATAAGTCTATTAAAAAGTACTACGTACAGAGGAATGCCAACTGGATTGACCAGAAACTTAGCAACAACAGCTATTAGTGGTCATAGAAGACAGATTATATATAAAAGTCGTCATCGACTAAAGAAGGATATTGAAAACAAAAGGTGCAAAGTTTCTCACTCTCAGCAAAGACAATTACAAATACGGAAAGAGGATAAATAAGAATGAAGCCTGGAGTGCTGTATTGGAATTAGATATACCAATATAAATTCAGGGTTTTCAAGATGATGACAATTGACAAATGGAAATGAGAGAGAGAGACAGATTTAAATGTGTGCACATACCCACCCTCCTCTCCTCCATATACATACATATTCCTTAGCTTTGTCCACTTGAAGGACCTGAGAAAAGTGGCATCCCCAAAGCAATGAATGTACCTTGTTTTCTAAATGCCATTGCCCACTAAAATGAACCAGTGCTCCTTGTAGAACTGGCTGATTCCAGGGCTGAGATAGTAGAACATGAGATTGAAACATCTTGTACTTTAAAGTAAGGAATGATGAGGATATGCTAAAGAAAACAGTCCAATTTCCAAGGGTCATCCACTGGCCAAATCTGGGATAATTTCAAAATAAGTAATGATAGCATCTGATTATAACTCATTTAAATAAAATTAAGATGACATGAATATAAAAATATGACTGAATTAATTGAACATTTGTTGAGAAATATTTTTCTTTTGTTTTGTTTTCTTTCTTTACTTTACTTTTCTTTTCTTTTTTTTTTTCTTTTCTCTTCCTTTTGAGGATGTGGGAGACAGGATCTCACTCTACGACCCAGCCTGGAGTGCAATGGCACAAATGTGGCTCACTATAACCTTGAACTCCTGGGCTCAAGCAATTCTCCCATCTTATCCTCCCAAAATGTTGAGACTACAGGCATGAACCACAGCACTGGGCCATGGAGAAATATTTTTGGTCTCAAAATAACTCTTACATGTCCATCAATGAAGGAATGAATAGAAAAAAGTGGTATGTGTGTATATATATATATATATATATATATATATGTACACACACAATTGGTATATGCATATACACAAGTGATATCTATACACAAGTGTACAGACACCATATATACATACATATATATATACACACACACACAATTGAATACTATTCAGCATTTAAAAAGAAGAAATTCTTGTCATTTGCAATGACATGAATGAAACTGGAGGACATTATATTAAGTGAAATAAAATAGGCATAGAAAGGCAAATACCACATGATCTCACTTATAGGTAGACTCCAAAAAAGTCAAAATCACAGAAGCAGAGCGTAGAATGCTGGTTACAGGGGAGTAGGAGGGTAAGGGGAGAGGGATTGAGGACAGGTTTGTCAAAGGACACAGTTTCAGTTAGACAGGAGAAATAAATTTAAGAGCTCTATTGTACAACATGGTGACTATAGATGATTAAAAATGTATGTTATGCTTAAAAATTGCTAAGGGAGTAAAAATTTTAAGTGTTCTTACCACACACACACAAAAAAAACCTGATAAGCAGATGAGGTAATGCATATGCTAATTAGTTTGATTTAGCCATTCCACAATGCATACATATATCAAAGCACCATGTTGTAGACTGTTAATACATACAATTATTATATTTCAATTTAAATAAAGAGTAATTTCACACAGCATATTAATAATTACAAAAAAGAAAAACTTTATCATGGAGAAGCTGGGCAGATGCCAGTCAAATGATTGAAGACATTTCCAGCGATGGCATGAATCAATATTGTGCCACCGGAGAAGATGCAATGAGTAGAAAGCAGTATTGCTTCTGCGACATTCCCGCCAAAGGTATAAAACTTAGATCTAACGATGAGGAAACACCAGACAAGCCCAAATGGAGGGACATGCTTCAAAATAGCTGGCCGTAATCTTCTGAAGTGCCAAGATAATGAAAGTCAAGAAAATAACTGCGGAACTCACCCAGTTTGAAGGAGACTAAACAGACATGACAACTAAATGCACGTGATTCTGAACTAATCCTTTGGCTATCAATGATAGCATAACGATAATTTTTGAAACGAGAAGGGGTATGATGATTAGCTGAAATGATGCATTAATGTTATTTTTCTGATTTTGATAGTTGTACAGTTATGTAGGAAAATATTCTAATTTTGAAGAAATACATGCTAAAATATTTAGGTATGATGGAACATTGTGTTGACAAATTTTAAAAAGCTCAAAGAAAAAAGTTCTTTTAATCATTTTATCAGAAGACACCCACACTCATATATTTATTGGAGCACTTTTCACAATAGCAATTAATATAGTTTGGCTATGTCGCCATCCAAATTTCATCTCAAATTATATCTCAAATTGTAATCCCCTCTCTTCCCCTGCCACCGTGCCCAGGGAGGGACCTGGTGGGAGGTGATTAGATCATGGGGGCTGTTTCCCCTATGCTATTCTCCTGATGGTGAGTGAGTTCTCATGAGATCTGGTTGTTTGGTAAGTGTCTGCCACTTCCCCCTTCTCTTTCTCCTGCTGCCTTGTAAAGAAGGTGTTTCCCTTTTGCCTTCCGCCATGATTGTAAGTTTCCTGAGGCCTCCCCAGTCATGCAGACCTGGGTCAATAAAGCCTCTTTCCTTTATAAATTATCCAGTCTCAGGAAGTATCTTTTTTTTTTTTTTGGAGATGGAGTCTCGCTCTGTCGCCCAGACTGGAGTACAGTGGCGCGATCTCAGCTCCCCGCAAGCTCTGCCTCCTGGGTTCAAGCCATTCTCCTGCCTCAGCCTCCCAAGCAGCTGGGACCAGTGGCGCCCGCCACCACACCCGGCTAATTTCTTTTTGTATTTTTAGTAGAGACGGGGTTTCACCGTGTTAGCCAGGATGGTCTCCATCTCTTGACCTTGTGATCCTCCCACCTCAGCCTCCCAAAGTGCTGGGATTACAGGCGTGAGCCACCATGCCCGGCCTTCAGGAAGTATCTTTATAGCAGAGTGAGAATAGACTAATACAGCAGTGTCATGGAATCAACCTGTGTCCATCAATGGTGAACTGGATAAAGAAAATCTGGTGTACATATACACCAGGAATACTACAGAGTCACAGTAAAGAATGAAATCATGCCTTTTGTAGCAATATGAATGGAGCTGGAGGCCATTATCATAAGTTAAATAGCTCAGAAACAGAAAATAAAATACCACATGGTCCTCACTTATTAGTGGTAGCTAAACAATGACTACACATGGACATAAAGATGGAAATAATAGACACTGGGGACTCTAAAAGAGTGGAAGGTGGGAGGGAAGTGAAGACTGAAAAACTACCTGTTGGGTATTCACTATCTGGGTATGAGTTCACTTGAAGCTCAAGCCCTAGCATTACTAATACACCCATGTAACAACCCTGGACATGTACTCCCTGAATCTATAAAAAAATAAAATAAAATAAAAAGAGAATAAAAAAAGAAAAGAAAAATATTCTTTTGACTGTCAAGGAAGTTTTTTGAAGTTTCTTTAAAAACGAGAGAAAAAAAAATGAAAGGACCTACAAGTTTTGTGAGCCGTGGAGGTCACAGCCTGGCCCCTATATCATGCTGTGCCCTGAACACACAAACCTACCTTTAACTCAGACATAACCAGCATCAGTGGGATTGCTTAGCAATCAAGTTTCAACTTGATTGACTATTGAACTTCAAACCTTTAAGAAAAGAGGGAGCAATTTTTTTTTCTGCCAATGACTACAAGATTTTATTATAAGCAAACTCTCAGTGAGAAAGCTCTTAAAAGACAGACAATTGTATATCGGTAGGAGGAAGAGGTTCAGGAGAGGTTATGTTATCTCAAATCAACAAACCACCAAACAGTTCTCAGTGGATCACATCCCATGTTGGCCAGGGGTCACTAGAGCCCCACCCCAAATCCTCTTCACTTAGCACTCCCATTGCCCTCGTAGCAACATCTCCTAAACCTTCAGCTCAGCAGTGGCCCACTTAGATTTGCTCACATTTCATTGGCCAAATCAAGTCTGGCATCCAGGAGGGAGGAAAGCATAATTCTATGACAGGAAAGACAGTGAATGTTTTGAAAATAGTATATCCTCTACATCTTGATAGGAGTGGCATGCAAGAAAAATAGTAAGCACTTAATAAACTAAGCATATTTGTGCAATAAAAGTATTGATGGAAAATAATTTAGAAACTAAATTGAGGTTTTTTAAAATAAGGCAGGAAATATAGGAAAATGAAAAATGGAAAACACATGAATTTCAAAGATTCTAAGATCCTTGTACTTTTTTGTGTAAGAGTAAAGGCATTGATTAACTCAATTATTTTTAAGTAACTAGACAAATTACATGAAGCTATTAAAACAATAGAAATGTAATGTACACTTTCCTATTTCAGTTGAGAAAAAGGGGGAAAGAAAGAAATCATGTCCAATCTAATATAAATCAGAATGGCAGATTAAAAAAATACAGAAGGAAACAGAGTAAACTGAAAACACAAAATAAGATGGCAAAAATAAGTTCAAATATTTAATGGTGATATTAAATGTAAATGGATTAAATATAACCATAAAAGGCCTTTAAAGTAAATTTTTAAGAGATACATAATCCATCTACATGCTGTCTTTATAAGATAATCTTTTATAAAATGGTATAAAAAGTTGAATATAAAAGGATAGAGACATAACTAACATGCATACAGTTCAATATAAACACAATTCTAGTGATACTAATATCAGACTAAGTACAATTAGGGCAAAGAGCACTGATAGACTCAAGAAGTATTTAAATGTAGAATAAATTACACACAAGATATGATCATGAACTTATCTGTACCTAGCTACATTTTCTTGAAATATATAAAGCAAATCAGATAAAATTAGAAAGAAATAAATCACTCTAAAATCAGTGTAGGAAATTTTACTACAACTTTTTTAGAAACTAAAATTTCAAACAGACCAAAAAATCACTAAGCTTAAAGACAATTTGTATAACAGAATAACAAACTTTATTAACTCCAATTTCAACAAAATAATAATATTAATTATTTGCAAGGGTATATTGTAAATTTATAAAAATTGACCATATAAAAGACTACAATGCAAGCCTAAACATTTTTCAAAATATTTACTGTCTTGCAGATTAAGTTCTTTAATTGGAATTTGATTTAGCTATGAAATATAAAACAAAATGTTAAAAAACTAAAAAGTGTGATCCTGAAAAAAATAATGAGTTGAGAGAAGGTATCAGAGACTTGTGGTCAAGATGGAGCAGTATTTTGATCATCTGTGTGCTCAAGAAGAAAAAACTAAAAAGATTTAGCTGAGGACAAATGCAATAAAAACATCTGTTGCGGCAAGAAATGGAACAGAATGCAAGTAGTTATGAGTAAGCTGAAACCAAAGGTTTGTGCTTTCTCATCAGGCAGAGAAGGGCTATATGGTTTTCAAAGTCACTAGACAAAAGGGGAGTAGAGGTGCCCCACTCAAAACACGGGCCTGATACTTTAGCCAGCTTTGCTAAAGCTGTGGTGGAATGTGCTTGCTTGAGAATTAAGGCCAAAAAAAAGTAGCTTATAATTGCTGTTTTGGATCATGGCTAAAGCAATCTTCAAGCCAAAATAAGTGCAGGAACAGAAACAGCCTTTCAACCAGTAACAGAAACAAGATACCCACTGGCTAGCCAACTGAATCTGCAAGAACCTCAAAACAACTATGGAGAGAAGGGTAGGAACTACCAATCATGAAAGACCTTGACAACTGGGTAAGGACAACCCAGAGAAATCAGTAAACAGGAAGGAGTGAAGAAGGAGAAGAGAGAGAATATATGTGTATATATGTATATACATATATATTAAATATATATGTATATACGTATATACATATATTAAATATATATGTATATATTAAAATATTGCTATAAATATATATTTATAATTGTATGCATATATTATATATCAAAGAGATAGTATTTACAAAAACACATTATAAATCTATAAGAATTGTAACATGGTATATCAAGGTGTAGATTAGTGTCTGCCAACTCTCTCCCTTCTTTAACCTTTTACCCTCCCCACCTTTCTTGGAGGAACTCCCTGAGGCCAGATTATGCGAAGAATTCAGAGATACACCCAAGCACACATGTCTCTCCAGACTAAAGACTGGGCAGTTGATTCCAGGGACCTCTCCAACAGAGGTCGCTTTACAGCTGAGCAAAGATAGACCTTAATGATAAAATTAGGCTCTAGGAGGGAGAGGAAGACCACCTGTATTATTTTCCTAGGGCTGCCATGACAAATTGCCACAAACTAGTGGCTTAAAGTAGAAAAACTGTATTCTTTCACAGTTGTGGAGGCCAGAAGTCCTGATCAAGGTGCAGGCATGGTTGTGCTCCCTCTGAAGAATCCAAGGAAAAATATTTCCTTGCCTGTTCCTAATTTCTGTTGGTTGTTGCCAATAATGTCTGGTATTTTTTGATGTGGTATCACTTCAATCTCTCACTCCATCCTCATGTAGCCTTCTTCTCTGTCTGTCTTCTCTGTGTCTAAATCTGCCTCTCCTTTCCCTTATAAAGATACTAGTCATTGGCATCCTTGGATACCAGTCTTTGGATTAGGATGGGTGATAATCCAGTGGGATATCATCTTAAATTGATTACATCTGCAAAGACCCTGTTTCCAGACAAGGTTACATTTAATTAAGGTACTGGAGATTAGGACTTCAGCATACCTTTTGTGGGGATGCAGTTCAACCCATAATACTACCTGTGAACCAATATATGTTTTTATCCCTTTCTGTAGTTTTGGGGAAAGAAATTTAAAGTGCTGCCTTTTCCCTGATTTCCTCATATCTGGCAGAGATCCCCACCTAAACCTGATGTCTTATTAGGACAGCATCACTGTTTTAGGCCTCCTTGTTCCAGACCTTAGCTATGACTCAAAGAGTTCTCTACGTGCCATCAACACAGAAGTCAATATTTAAAGTGGAGGCTATCCCTTAAACTTGGTCAGGTAGGCTGCAACCTTTAACAAATGTTGTGTTGAAAGTTCTGCTGTAACTCTAGGATTTTCAGCAGTACCCTAGACTCCTCCAAAGTTCTTAATAAAAAATATTTGTTTTTTTTTTGTTTGTTTTTTTTTTGAGACTCACTCTGTCGTCCAGCCTGGAAGGCAATGGTGCGATCTCAGGTCATTGCAACCTTCGCCTTCCAGGTTCAAGTGATTCTCCTGCCTCAGCCTCCTGACTAGCTGGGCCTACAGGTGACCACCACCATGCCTGGCTAATTTTTCTATTTTCAGTGGAGACAGGGTTTCACCATATTAGTCAGGCTGGTCTCGAACTCCTGACCTCAGGTGATCCACCCACCTCGGCCTCCCAAAGTGCTGGGATTACAGGCATGAGCCACCACGACTGGCCAACATTTGTAATTTTAAGTAATTGTAACATAGAGTCAGGTGAAGTAACATAACAGGTGAAGTTTGTTTTATAAAATGTCTTACAAAGGCTTTGAACTAAATGTTTATGATGCCTAAAAGATATACAAAGCTATAACACCTCCTAAAAAAAACAAGAAATTATGAAACAAGATTATGCATGAGTGGAGCAAAAGCACAGAGATTATTTAAAAGAAAAATATCAAAAATCTTGAAAACAAAAATTTAGTTTTTGCTCCACCCTGGATATTAGTGAGTTGGAATTCATAAATTTGAAGATAACTCCAAGAAACAGTTTTTTTTTTTTTTTTAATGTGGAAAAAGTAGTTGAGAGCCTAGAAAATAGGATGAGAAAATTCTGGGGGAAAACATGGGAAGGGTGGAGAAATTTGAGAAGATGCTATCTAAGAAATATTCAAAATGTAATAAAACAATTAGTCCTCAGGTTTAAAAGAAACTTTTAAAAGAAAGTTAGAATATGGAGCAATGCATGTATATATGCATATCTGTACACACACAGACATGTACATAAGACAAAAACATACCACTTGGATTTGATAGCGGAAGTGATTACTGGCCTTAACAAGAGACGATTCGGGAAAATAATAAAAACAAAAGTCTGACTAGTTGGGGGAAATCAAGAGATTTGGAGAGGAGAAGAAGTGAACAGATTGATGCAGACAATTCTCTTCTATTTTCTTGGAAAGTCTGTTTTGGTTATATAAATACTAAATGAGTTTATTACCCATAGACTTTCATCATAGAAATTATTAAGGTATTCACTTCAGCAAGAAGTACGTGTGCTTAGAGGTAAGACTCACGATGATGAGCACCGAAATGGATTTTACAAATGAGTAAATTTAATTAGCTGTGGAATGTAAATAAATTTAACATTTACTTTAAAACCTAAAAATAATTTTAAATTAATAAGTTAGAAGGGAGGGTTGTTCAATGAAGAAATATGTCATGCTAAAACTGACAGAATTTTGAGAACAAATGACTAATATATAATTATAGAGGAAATTTTAAAACAGATCTGTCAGGGACTGATACATTAAAATGACAATAAATCTCTACCAATATGGAAGTTTTTAACAACAAATTAAATATACCTATCTGATGGGCTTTTGTCGATTTCTGCTTTGAAAATAAAGATTACATATTATTTTAATGTACATATAAAATATTTTTAATTCACTATATATAAATGAAATCAGAAAGCAAGTATCAAACAATTTCAAACACTCAACCTTATGAAGGCCATGATCACTGACCAAACTGCCATTAAATTAAAAATTATCAGGAAGAAAGCAATAAAAAAAAAAAAAGTTTGAATTGTTTTAATAGTTGCTAAATAACTTGTGAGTTAAGAAAGAAATCACAATGGAAATTATGTTTTAAAACATTACATTTAGCTGTAAAAGTATTAATTTAAAATTATAATGATTAAAAAATAAATGAATTAAGTTTCTCTGATAAGGAAAAGAATAAACCTAAAAAGTAGAAGGGAATAACAATGATAAAATCAGAAATTAATTAATCAACTAGTTGTACTTCATAATGTTTATAATTAAAAAGAAAAATCACAAAGAAGCAATACAGAGAATCAACAAAATAAGAAATGGTGTTGCTTTGAAAAACTTAATAAGAAAAATAAACTTCTAACTTCAATGTGTAAAAAATAAAGATAGAAAAGGCAAAAATAAACATTAGTAATTAATAAGGGACTCCATGAACAGATATATAAGATAAAAAGCAATAGACCAATCTTATAAAAACATTTGGAACAATAAAGGGTACATAAATTAAAATGCAAATATGATTTTTAACTATGAAAAATAATACTTAAACTTTATAACAATGAAAAAGATACCATAAAATATAGAAAAGTACTCTACTAAAAATAATATGCAGATGCTAAGAAAGAGATAATCTATTTATTACACAATTATCTCAAAGAAGGGGATAAAAACACCAGTTTTTAAAAATATTATACTGGGATAACTTTGACACAAAAGTTGAACAAGGACACTTAGAAATAATTAAGCTGTAGACTAACTCTCATAAGTATAGACACAAAGCCCCCAAATAAAGCATTAAAAACTGAATTTTATGTGCATTTAGACATAATACTATGGTACACTTAATAGACTACAGTATAGCATAAACATAACTTATTTGCATTGGGAAACCACAAAATTCAGATGACTTGCTTCATTGTGATATTCACTTTATTGCAGTGGTCTGGAATTCAACTTGCAATATCTCCAAACTATGCCTATAATTTCCATAGAGTAAATATTTTATTAACTTTTTCTTCTTTTGGTGTATAGTTCTATGAATTACAAGATGTATATATATTTGTGTAAATAAAACTGTCATCATACTAAATGTTCATAACAGCCCAAATATCTCCCTAATGCTGTCCTTTATTAGTCAAACCCTCTCTCAATACCTAGCTCCTGGCAACAATTGTTCTGTTTTCTGCCATATGTTTTGTTTTTTAGAACATCATATAAATGGAATCTCAGTGATTCACTTCTTTCATTGAGCATGATGTGTTTGAGATGCATCCAAGTTGTGGCATGTATCAACAATTTATTCATTTTAATGTTTTTCTCCTATAATTTTCTGATAGCTTTATATATTTATAATTACATTTATAATTCATTTTGAATCAACTTTTATATAAGGTGTGAGATTTAAATCAATGCACGTATTTTTGAATATGGATGTCCAATATTCCAATACCACTTATTGAAAAGACCATAATTTCTCTATTAAATTTATTTTGCACCTTTGTCGAAGATCAGTTATATTTTTATGTGTTTAATTTTAAATTTTCTAGTCTTTACTATTGATCTACATGTTTATTCTGTCACCAGTACCATAGTGTTTTAATTACTAGACCTTTATATTAAGTCTTAAAATAAGTTGGTATAATTTAAATCCTATTCTCTTTCACAAGTTCTATTTACAAGTACTATTCTCTTTCAAATTGTTTTAGCTATTTTAGTTCCATTTCTTTTCCCTATATATTTTAGAATTGTATTGTCAATATACATTTTAAAAATCATACGATTTTTATTGGAATTAGGCATAATTAATATCTTAACAATTTTGAGTCTTCTAGCCCATGAGCAAGACATACTTCTCCATTCAATTAGGGCTTTTTTGGTAAATTTTATCAGCGTTTTCCAGTTGTCAGCATATAGAGCCTGTACAAATTTTATTAGGTTTAGTCTATGAATTTTCTTTATTGAATGACTTTAAATGACGTTTTAAAAATTTAAATATTCAGTCATACATTCCTAGTATAAAAAAATATAATGTACTTTTGTGTTTTGACCCTGTATTGTGTAAACTTCATAAACTTACCTTTGGGCCAGGCACAGTGGTTCATGCCTGTAATCCCAGCACTTTGGGAGGCCGAGGCAGGTGAATCACAAGGTCAGGGATTCAAGACCAGCCTGGCCACCATGGTGAAACCCTGTCTCTACTAAAAATACAAAAATTAGCCGGGCATGGTGGTGGGCACCTGTAACCCCAGCTACTTGGGAGGCTGAGGCAGGAGAATTGCTTGAACCCAGGAGGTGGAGGTTGCAGTGCGCTGAGATCACACCATTGCACTCCAGCCTAGTGGCAGAGCGAGACTCTATCTCAAAAAAAAAAAAAAAAAAAAAAACCAAAAACTTACCTTTAACTTTTCAAAGCTTTTTGGAGACTTTTTTGGGGAAACTTTCTACAGGAGCAATGATGTCATGTGTAAATAACGGCCATTTCATTTCCTCCTTTGCAAATCATGTTCTCTCTCTCTCTCTCTCTCTCTCTCTCTCTTTCTCTCTTTCTCTTGCTGTCTCTCTCCTGCTCTCTTCCTCTCTTTCTCCTTCCCTCTTTTTTTCCCTTGCACTGGCTAGAAATTTCAGCACACTGTTGATTATAACTAGTGAAAATAGACATGCTTGCTTGTTCCCAATCTTAAAATAATTCAGTCATCATTAAGGATAATGTTATCTGTAGAATTTTGGTAAAGTCACTTTATCAGGGTGAGAAAGTTCTGATTCTTGTGTGCTCAGAATTTTTATCAAAATGGATATGCTTGTTCTGCATCAATCATATCAATAAAGTGTTTCTTTAGGCTGCTAAAATGCAAACTACATTAATTTTTAAATATTGAACCAACCTTTGCATTTGTACTACAAAACCCAGTTAGTTATAATGATATTTTATTTCTTGTTTCAGGAGTCAGCCAGCCTGGTTAGGTGAGAAGTTCTAATCTTCCTTCTATGAATTGTGGTTCTAATGTCGGTTCAATTTTCAAAGACTTTGCAATATTATTCTTCCCTCGTTGGACATTTTATAACCCTGTCCCTCTTACATTTCTCTGTATCCCAAGATTTCTCCCTAAGATGTATGACTTTTCTTTCCTCACTGTCACATGTTTCTGGCCCAATTATTTTCTATATCACGTCATCAGGTCATATACCAAATATAATTTTAAATATGTCCTTGGAAAAATTCTATACACGTGCCCCATGAAGTATGCCCAGAGATGCATATTTCAGCATTGCTTAAAGTACTAAAAAATTAGGCCGGGCACAGTGGCTCACACCTGTAATCCCAGCATTTTGGGAGGCCGAGGCAGGTGGATCACCTGAGATTGGGAGTTTGAGACCAGCCTGACCAACATGGAGAAGCCCCATCTCTACTAAAAATACAAAAACTAACTCGGGAGGCTGAGGCAGGAGAATCGCTTGAACCTAGGAGGCAGAGGTTGTGGTGAGCCAACATCACGCCATTGCACTCCAGCCTAGGTAACAAGAGCGAAATGCCATCTCAAAAAAAAAAAAAAAAAAAAAAAAAAAAAAAAAAAAAAAAGTTGTATCATGAGGAATGATCATTAATAGGTAAATCCATGAATTGTGGTATAGTCCTGCATTTGAATGTTATGAAATGAAATGAACCAAGTAGATACATGATTGATAGATATATAGGTAGGTAGGTAGGTAGGTAGACAATCTCAAAATCATAAGTTAAAAATGTTATAAAATAAGTATAATATAGATTGCATGTTTCAAATTTAAAATAATGCACACATAGCTACTATAATATGTATTGTTTGTGGATACATATTTATATATAGATATATTTATGTGGTAAAGGAATATATGTTTCTGTAGTAAAATAAAACCTAGACCTGAGGATACATATCAAATTCATAATAGTAGGTAACATTTGGAAGAGAGAACAGATCTGGGAGGGGAGCAAAAAGACTTCTATCCTATGCATCCATTTCTGTGTATGTTTTTAGTTTAAAAATTATAAAACAAAAGTATAAATTGTTAATATTCAGTATTAGAGTGGCAGGGACACTGTCATATTATTACTGGTTTTTTTTGTGTGTTTAACTTCTCAAAAACAATAAACACAATTATACAAGTTACTTTCCTGGAGGCACGTGATACATGATCAAGAATTAGTACAACTCTGAAATTGAGGCAATAATTAATAGCCTACCAATGAAAAAAAGTCCAGGACCAGATGGATTCACAGCTGAATTCTACCAGAGGTACAAGGAGGAGCTGGTACCATTCCTTCTGAAACTATTCCAATCAATAGAAAAAGAGGGAATCCTCCCTAACTCATTTTATGAGGCCAACATCATCCTGATACCAAAGCCTGGCAGAGACACAACAAAAAAAGATAATTTTAGACCAATATCCCTGATGAACATCAATGCAAAAATCCTCAATAAAATACTGGCAAACCGGATTCAGCAGCACATCAAAAAGCTTATCCACCATGATCAAGTGGGCTTCATCCCTGGGATGCAAGGCTGGTTCAACATTCGCAAATCAATAAACATAATCCAGCATATAAACAGAACCAAAGACAAGAACCACATGATTATCTCAATAGATGCAGAAAAGGCTTTTGACAAAATTCAACAGCCCTTCATGCTAAAAACGCTCAACAAATTCGGTATTGATGGAACGTACCTCAAAATAATAAGAGCTATTTATGACAAACCCACAGCCAATATCATACTGAATGGGCAAAAACTGGAAAAATTCCCTTTGAAAACTGGCACAAGACAGGGATGCCCTCTCTCACCACTCCTATTCAACATAGTGTTGGAAGTTCTGGCTAGGGCAATCAGGCAAGAGAAAGAAATCAAGGGTATTGAGTTAGGAAAAGAAGAAGTCAAATTGTCCCTCTTTGCAGATGACATGATTGTATATTTAGAAAACCCCATTGTCTCAGCCCAAAATCTCCTTAAGCTGATAAGCAACTTCAGCAAAGTCTCAGGATACAAAATTAATGTGCAAAAATCACAAGCATTCCTATACACCAGTAACAGACAAACAGAGAGCCAAATCATGAATGAACTTCCATTCAGAATTGCTTCAAAGAGAATAAAATACCTAGGAATCCAACTTACAAGGGATGTCAAGGACCTCTTCAAGGAGAACTACAAACCACTGCTCAGTGAAATAAAAGAGGACACAAACAAATGGAAGAACATACCATGCTCATGGATAGGAAGAATCAATATCGTGAAAATGGCCATACTGCCCAAAGTAATTTATAGATTCAATGCCATTCCCATCAAGCTACCAATGAGTTTCTTCACAGAATTGGAAAAAACTGCTTTAAAGTTCATATGGAACCAAAAAAGAGCCCGCATCTCCAAGACAATCCTAAGTCAAAAGAACAAAGCTGGAGGCATCACGCTACCTGACTTCAAACTATACTACAAGGCTACAGTAACCAAAACAGCATGGTACTGGTACCAAAACAGAGATATAGACCAATGGAACAGAACAGAGTCCTCAGAAATAATACCACACATCTACAGCCATCTGATCTTTGACAAACCTGAGAGAAACAAGAAATGGGGAAAGGATTCCCTATTTAATAAATGGTGCTGGGAAAATTGGCTAGCCATAAGTAGAAAGCTGAAACTGGATCCTTTCCTTACTCCTTATACGAAAATTAGTTCAAGATGGATTAGAGACTTAAATGTTAGACCTAATACCATAAAACTCCTAGAGGAAAACCTAGGTAGTACCATTCAGGACATAGGCATGGGCAAAGACTTCATGTCTAAAACACCAAAAACAACGGCAGCAAAAGCCAAAATTGACAAATGGGATCTAATTAAACTAAAGAGCTTCTGCACAGCAAAAGAAACTACCATCAGAGTGAACAGGCAACCTACAGAATGGGAGAAAATTTTTGCAATCTACTCATCTGACAAAGGGCTAATATCCAGAACCTACAAAAAACTCAAACAAATTTACAAGAAAAAAACAAACAACCCCATCAAAAAGTGGGCAAAGGATATGAACAGACATTTCTCAAAAGAAGACATTCATACAGCCAACAGACACATGAAAAAATGCTCATCATCACTGGCCATCAGAGAAACGCAAATCAAAACCACAATGAGATACCATCTCACACCAGTTAGAATGGCAATCATTAAAAAGTCAGGAAACAACAGGTGCTGGAGAGGATGTGGAGAAATAGGAACACTTTTACACTGTTGGTGGGATTGTAAACTAGTTCAACCATTATGGAAAACGGTATGGCGATTCCTCAAGGATCTAGAACTAGATGTACCATATGACCCAGCCATCCCATTACTGGGTATATACCCAAAGGATTATAAGTCATGCTGCTATAAAGACACATGCACACGTATGTTTATTGCAGCACTATTCACAATAGCAAAGACTTGGAATCAACCCAAATGTCCATCAGTGACAGACTGGATTAAGAAAATGTGGCACATATACACCATGGAATACTATGCAGCCATAAAAAAGGATGAGTTTGTGTCCTTTGTAGGGACATGGATGCAGCTGGAAACCATCATTCTTAGCAAACTATCACAAGAACAGAAAACCAAACACCGCATGTTCTCACTCATAGGTGGGAACTGAACAATGAGATCACTTGGACTCGGGAAGGGGAACATCACACACCGGGGCCTATCATGGGGAGGGGGGAGGGGGGAGGGATTGCATTGGGAGTTATACCTGATGTAAATGACGAGTTGATGGGTGCTGACGAGTTGATGGGTGCAGCACAGCAACATGGCACAAATATACATATGTAACAAACCTGCACGTTATGCACATGTACCGTAGAACTTAAAGTATAATAATAATAATAAAAAATAAATTTAAAAAAAAAACAAAACATTTCTCTTTTCTGTGGAACATCTGGTGACACAAGTAGAATACCGTCAAGTCTTGGGCAGAAGAAAAACTTACTTCAATATGGGTATATTCACATCCCTGTTTTTCTTTCTACCTTTCCAGGCTCACATTTGAATGCTGTCACTAAGTATAATAACTCAACATTCCATTCAGTACATATATACAGAGAAAAGATTACGCCCCAAGTACTAACAACACAGTGGTTTTATGAAGCCCTGGGCCTAAAGCTCTGGGGATCTACATTTCTCCTTTCCCTATCCAGTGAGGATAACAACACTTGTCCTCACAGTCTTGTAAGAATCCAATGTGACATGAAAGTACTTTGGAAAGTTAAAAGATCTATATCACTAGTTCTCAGTGGGAGTCCATTTTTCCCCTACTCCCTCTACCCTTGCCTGCCAGGGAACATTTGGCAATATCTGGAGACATATTTTTGATTGTTATCACAGTGTGCTGGCATCACTAGATCTAGTGAGTAGATGTGAAGGATGCTGCTAAACATCCTACAATGCTCAGGAAAGCCCTCCTTCATACAAAATTATCTGGTCCAAAATGTCAATAAGGCTGAGTTTAAAAATCCTGATCTAGATAAATGTAAGACATTATTATAATTACATAATTGAGGTTATAATCTCTTGGATAAAGCCAAGCTTCACACACCAGTGGATCAAATCTCTGAAAACAAATATGTAAGAAAGAAACAAACAGATAATTTTTGGAAATACTCATTCTCAGACTATCCCATGGAGGAAAACGCAACATGGCTCCTCCATCCTTTCACTGAATAGCCTATAGGACCACAACAAAGTTCCAGTCTACTGAAGAAAACTCAATAAGTCCTGAAGATTCATTTCCTAATGAATCCGCCTCATTTACATTCTCCATAGGAAAAAGCATAATTCCATTTTCCTTCAAAGTCTTTCTTGAAACTTTAATGAAACTTATGCCCTTGAAAAATGACAGAGTTCCCTGGGCCTAAAATAGATATAGGCACAGGACAACTGCTCACTCAGCAATTCAAGAGGCAATAGGCACCATGAGGGTGCACATTGCCTGAAATGAACAGGACTCCTGCATCTGTGAAACTTCAGTCAGATAGTCATCTACCCAGGCTCCTCCAGACATTTTAATTTCTCAGTTGTAAATGGTCATGTTAACTGATTTGGGTTACATGAGCAGAATGGGCATTGGTGATGTGAGATAGAAGGAATAATGTTTGAGGCAAGAGGGTGGAAAAGACACTATGGTTTATAACTTCAATTGTATTCATGCAGCTTCTTTGTCTGTCCTCTGGGCAGCCTAGAGATGAAGTAGCTTATAAGAACTTACCCATATTTAGCAAATTAGGTTTCTGCCATAGTGAAACTGGTCATCCTGATTCTGATGACATTAGTCACCATGTTCATATGGGAAATGACCCCTTTAATTTGGCCAATGTCACTGTCTTAGCAGCAGGCAGGAACGTGGCTATCAAATGGCTAATCCGTCTTAAACAGACATCAAGGTGGAGTTAGAAGCTCAATACCTTTGCAACTGACCCGATGCATTCTCTTTCAGTTTGCAAAACTGAGGACTCTTGGTTTTGCAATCTGGGATTTGAGAAACGTTACTGTGTTCATCCTCTCTGTTTCCTTCACATTTTTGAGCTATATTAGGTAAATGTATATGCCTGTATGTGGTCATTTTTAAATCATTTACATTATTAAAATATCGTTTCTTGAGCCTACTCCCCTTAAAGAAAAACTGTTGGATTTTCCCAAATTTGTTCAAAATGCTTTTTCCATGGAAAATTCAAATGTGGAGAAATTTTCTCCATTATGGCCATAGTGTATTTAAGATGAGTCTTATATTGTACATTTTTCTGAAAGCAGGAAGATTACATTACATCACTTTAGTGACAGCTGAATATGTTTTGCTTTTAAAACACCCATCATTTCACTTTGGACTTAGACGAAAGGGGAATAATTTCAGCAATTGCTTTGAGAAAGGTTTGAAATTATGTTTTTTTCAAAACAGCTTTCCTTGATAAACTTGAAGATGTTTGACAAAGAATTTACCTAATTCTACCAGGCAATAGGGACTTCAAAGATTAGAAAAATCTCTAGGAAACAAGGAAGCATAAGCATACCTTCTTATATGTTGGGCATGAAAGTCAGAAGCACATTTGACATAAAGGGAATAAAAAGGCACATTAACTGAAAAAGGGTGCAACTGGAAGAAACTCAGAGGAATACCTTTTTTTTCTCATGTCTAGTGTGCTAACATACAGACAATGGGGAGCCACGTGAAAGACACCACCTCCAGTGCTCCAGCAGTCCTTCCAATCCAGGGTTCTAACATAAATTATACCCCTGAAGTATGGTCTCACAGGATGTGTATGGAAGTTACAATTCTTGAAATTATTTATTTTTATTTTTATTTTTTTGTGTGTGACAGGGTCTCACTCTGTCACCCAGGCTGGAGTGCAGTGGCACAATCATGGCTCACTGCGGCCTCGACCTCCTGGGCTCAAGCAATCCTCCCACCTTAGTCTCCTGAGTAGCTGGGACTACAGGTGCATACCACCATGACCAGCCAAAATGTTTTGTAATTTTTGTAGAGACAGGGTCTCACTTTGTTGCCCAGTCTGGTCTCAAACTCCTGGGCTCTGGTGATCCTCCTGTCTCAGCCTCCCCGAGTGCTGGGATTACAGGTGTGAGCCACCATGCTCCTCAAAATTATCTCTTTAAACCAAGAGTGTACTCCTCCTCTCAAATCCCTATTTTTTTGTTCAATAACCCAATATGGCTGTATCATTTAAGAAACTTTCCTCTTTGAAAAATGGCTTCCATCAATTTATACCCAAGTATTGAAAGCAGGACTTGTTGTTGTTGTTCAACTTATCTTCACCAAGATGCAAAGAATACTCCTATAGGATCATATTTGGAAAAGTGGTTAGAAAGTCCAGGCTTCTCCCAACTGCCAAATATTTAAATAGTCCTACTAATCCTAATTTTTTATGGACACAGAGCCCACGTATATTTATTCATCACTGATTACAAGCACCACAACAGAATCAAAATACAAAACACTGTGTTCCCTGATCTAATGTTGTTTGAGGAATATTAGAGAAAATGAGCCCATAAATAAATCGCTATACTAATGTGGGGTCAACATTGCTATCATGAAAGAAGGTGTTGTGGGAACACAGTGGTAAGCTGCATATTTTCAAGGGGAGGTCAGAGGTGATTTCTGGAAGAGTGTATTGAAGACTAATGGTCAGGAAGACCAATCAAAAGCACAACAGTCTGGGGGAAAAAATGAAGAAATACTGAACTAATAATATAGTAGCCTTGTTTATTGAGGACAGGTGGCATATATGAGGACAATCCAACAGTTCTCAGGAACAGCTGAGATCACAAGGAGTTTATGATGACTTCCCAATTTTCTAGGACCAAAGACAGGCAATACAGAAGGAGACATGTGATACCACCATTGGTTACTCTTGTTACCTTCGGTAAATTACAAACCTCAGTTTCCCACTCCGGTAAACGATAGACCTCCACCTTGGGTACATAGGCCTTCAGGGTATTTTCAGTTGAAATGAGACTGAAAAGCTATTTTCAGTATCTCAAAAACTGACATCAAAAATAGGAACTTTCTTGGTGATATCATTTGGCCTAATATTTTTTCCTTGGGTTGGAATTATAGGAACACTAAGTAGTAAATTTAATTGTTTTATTCTGAATCCAAATTCTGATGGTAGTCAGGTAGGTCTGTGATGATTTAATATGGGAAAACATATAATTACTTAATAAATACATTACTATTATTAAGTAACATTTTACACAGATCTCATGGAAAAACCCGTAAGGAGAACATTCTTAAAGGTTAGGTTAACAATGAAGCCTATAGTTACTCCACGTTCTGCATGCCTCTCTAAACTTGTTATAAAAACATGCTGTTCTCCCTGAAACCTTATTCATTGCTGATCATAAGCACTGTCATGGAATCAAATACAAAACACTATGTTCCTTGATCTAATGTGTTTTGAGGAATATTAGAGAAAACAGACCCATAAATAGATCATTATACTAATGTGGGATATGCATGTACAAACCATTTCTGAAAAGGATTTCTGAAAACTCCATATCAAAGACTAACTGTGTGAGTGAGCTATTGTTTTTGAAGCACTATATCATCATAAGGAGAAATCATGGTGATATCCATCTAACACGTTAGAAAATGGATAGGGGAAATTGTTTACTTCCACAAAGGTAAAAGGGAAAACATACTTTCTTTTCTTGAATCATATACCCTTAAACCACAAGGACCTTAGCAATTCTAGAATATAGCCTCCTTTGTATGTTTCAAGACTTCCTGAAGACAGGGACATCCACAGACATTACGTGGCTTGCCCTACTGCACATTAGATAATGTGAGGGCAGTGGCCGTAGAAAACTGGGCACATAAGTGTTTCATAAGATTCTCTCCATTCTGCTTCTGCAATATTGAGAAAAATGGGATTTGGAAAAGAGAGAGGAGGGAAACAGTGAAAAGTGTATTCCTTATAGCCAGTAATTAGGCCATGTTAAATGAGAGCATATATATTGAAGATAACTTTACACATAACTCTGGTAGAGTGTTCATATTTTTTGGTTCCAAATAAAGTAACATTTGCCTAGAACCAAATGTTGGGATTCTGAAGTTAAATAAGAGAGCTGGAATTTTCTGTCTAAGAAGTAAATACTAGAAGGTGGTGTAAAAGTATGCATTGTACCTTGGATGTAAGGTACAATGCTTACATGTTACACTCAGCATATTTGAATGTACTCTCCATTTTGTTTTATTCATATTAATCTGCTTCAATATATTCTTTAATAATAATGTACTATAAAGTTTCTTATTGTAATCTGGATAATTGATGAATAACGTCAAGTATATATGACTGAAGCAAATTCTGCTACCTAATGCCACTATACATAAATTGTAAGCTTAGCTTTTCATTTGGTTTTTGTTTTGTAGTGACTGAATCAATAGCTTTTGCAGGTTGAGTCTACCAACCTAAGGTTAAAAATAAATGATAAACACAGGAATTTGTAAATGAATAGATATTGGTTATTCAATTTATTTGTTTGTTGGTTTAGTCAGTTAAATTTTGCATTCTTTGCAACACAAACTCTTCAGGTATCAGTTCCTCACTGTCTACCTCCCATATCCCTCTCATCCTTCCACAAGCTTTTACCTGTATAAAAAATATCTCCTTACAATATTAACAAAAATTTTTTAAAAGAGTGTTAGATAGCATTTCTCTGTCTCCAGGAAAACAGGAACTATAACAATTAATTAGCTTTTGTCTTTCCATATAATAAGTACAGAAAGCAGTAATACCCTTTTTTTTTTTTTTTTCTTGGTTGCAAGACAATAGCTTGTGTCTCTTAAGCTGACAGTGTCACTCCTGCAGAATGAATTTCCATAGAAGATAAATGGAAAGTCACTCTCGTCGTATCCTGGAAGTGTTTGTTAAAACAATAATGATCATGGTCTAAGCCATTGCCCCTGGGATTAATGAAAATCCAGGAAGGGTTGATGGTCCAAGATGCACAAAGAGTCATTAAGCCCCAGATAACTATTAAGTCTCTGGTAATTCACTGTGGCTGAAGGAGGTGGATGGTGAGGCAGGCATACCACAGTGATGGGCCTGGGAGGCACAGCAGGAGACAGGTGTGTTTAGTGAAAAGGTGAATTTCCCAGTGCCCATAAAAATGATTGCATTGTACAGTTAAATACTTAAACGCATATCTCAATTCTTTGACTTCACATCAACAGTATTAAACTGAATGATTTTATCTTTGTAGTATTCAGCAGAACCACTCCTGCTTTCATGGAGTTGAAGTTAACATCTCTTTATTTCTTCTCCTTCCCTGACTTGCCTTTAAAGGTCTATTTCATTTACTTCCATCCTGCAAATGCCCATTAATACCAAGTAGTTGTATGCTATGAGGATAAACAAACAGCAGCAGACAAAAAGTGAACATTTGTATCCTACAGTCTGTGGCAAGATCTTTGCCACTTGAACTGAACTAGATGTGTGTTATACTCTAAGTGTGTATTATACTCTGGAGCTCAGGGAAAATAGAAATAAGTCTACTCACCCCAAAAGAGCATGTGCCAACAAGAGGGTTCTAATGATAAGAGTGAGTAAGCAGACCAACACTACCAAAACTGAGATTGGTGACTGTATTAGTCCATTTTCACATTTCTGTAAAGAAATACCCGAGACTGGGTAATTTATAAAGGAAAGAGATTTAATTGACTCACAGTTCCACATGGCTGGGGAGGTATCAGGAAACTTAACAATCACGATAGAGTGAAGGGAAAGCAAGGACCTTCTTCACAAGGCAGCAGGAGAGAGAAAAGAGTGAAGGGGGAAGAACCCCTTATAAAACCATCAGATCTCATGAGAACTCACCATCACAAGAATAGCATGGGGGAAACCACTCTCGTGATCCAATCACCTCCCTTCCTCGACATGTGGGGATTACAGGTCCCTCCCTGGACACATGGGGATTATAATTCGGGATGAGATTTGGTTGGGGACACAGAGCCAAACTATATCAGTGGCCCTGTCACTGCCTCTTATTTGTGATTCTTCAATGTGTTCATTCAACACGATTTCAAATTATTCATTGGAGGGCTCTTCTGTTCTCAGAAGACACATGGATGAATAAAACAGTATGGCTTCTGATCTGCATTACTTTCTCTTGACAGATGGTAAGTTCTCAATAAATATTAGCTGTTATCATTATTATTAGTAGTATTTCCTAGACAAGAAGGATGAGATCTTGTAATCCCATCATGTTCTCAATCATGGGTGCCCTCTTAAAAGTATCAATTCCTTTGCTCCCACATCAAATATTCCTCATCAGGGTGGTTTAAAAATAATTATGGTAAACTAATTTTATTACCTCAGAAATATATTAAAAATGTAGATCTTTTATAATTCCTTCAATTAACAGTAGACACTTCTTGATTACTTTCTAATTAAATCATTTCACTCTAAGACTTGGTAATTACAACAAGAAGTTATTAAAATTAGAAAACATTTGCTAACTCAGTACTTTTGATTATTAAGCCTTTGTCATTTAATATTGCCAAACAGTCTATGAAGATATATGAGCAAAGAAACTGATTTTAATGTCTTTAGCATCAATAATTAACTACAGGTGTCCCAAACAATGCATGCTTCTTTCCTATCACATATTTTCCTATAAAATCTATTGTTAGTGTCACCAATTGGATTTTTTTTTCCTTTGGCCTATTAACTGTGTTTCACCCATATATTACTTCTTTCCATAGAAGAGAAATATATCCTTGAATCTCCTTTGCTAAGGAATTTTATCTGTCCTTGGTGCTCTGATGAAAATACATTCACAGCTTATTATAGGAATCAGAGTTACACCGACTTTGATGGTTTTATCTGACTGATCACCACATTCCAATCTATAGAACAATAAACTTCCCAAATCAGATACATTCCTAGAAAGAAAACTATCCATATTGCTGGGGCCTGGGAAATTTGCCATCTCAGTATGTCAACAGAATGACAATTTACTTTCATTAGATTTCTTAGGAGGTGTGATATCTTTTATCTTCAGTTGCTGGCTTTTATCAAGGTGGGGAGAAGTGGGGAGAGAGATTGTTCTTTCCTTTAGACAAGACTCAAAGAAAACCAAACGACTTTTTTCTACCCTGCTCTTTGCAAATCAGTATAGGCAAGGGGTACACACATTTTCACTGATAGGAAACAGCTTTTAAAACATCAGATTGGATTCACAGAACCAAATGATCCTTGCAAGCTGTGATCAGTCAAAGTAAATTTCCCCAAATGTGATTCTGAAGCATAGGGTGAGGTGCTAATGGCTGTCTATTGGAATACTGGTTTGACAAACCGCACCTAGAAAAGATATTGACAAGCTCTTCAGTGTTCTAGCAGGAAAGAGATTCTTGAAATCAAGCCCATTGCTCCTCTGCCTGCCTTCTGCCAAGAAACCAAGGAAAGGATTGAGCAAATTCATCACCCCTTAACAAAGCAGTAAGTGAAGACTGATGAGTCTTTGTGCTTGACGGAAAGGTAGTATCCTGCTCACGGTGAGTAACAGCTCCCTTATACTCTACACTGATCAGAGAACATCTAGGAAATCGTATTCTATTTGGGGCACAATGTTTTCCCAAAGACAATGAGAAATACCCAAAGGAGGGGAAACACAATGTAAAGAATGAAAGGGACAATAGAATAGGAAAGCTGAGCCTGGTAATGGAAGATTGGTCTTAAAATGTATAAGGGATGTCATGGTAGGATGGCACTACACAACAGGCAGGGGACAAACTAGGTCAGAGGACTGGGAGTCAAAGAGAATTTAAGGTTAAAATCAGAAACAATATTCCTATGGCAGAATGTGTTATTTCCATCAATGGTGGATTCCATTTATTGTATGTTTGCAAACAGAGCCTGGTTGAGATGTTGGAAAAGCAATGAAAGTTGAATAAATGCCAGCTTGATATGAGAGAAGGAACATAGACTGAGAGCTAAAAGCTCCATGCTCTAGGCCCAACTCTGAAAATAATCTGTTAGGAGAGAAATCTAGGTTTGGTCTAAGTTTACTATGTGACTTTGGATGAGTTACAAGCCAGGGGTAATTGGTTATGCCAGGTTCCTAGAGAGATTGAAAAGGAGGTTTAAGTTCAGTGGATGATCTTTAATAATTCTGCCTGGATCTTAAGAATGCATTTTTTATTGATGGGTGTACCTTATAGGTATACAAATAAAACTAATGAAATATTTGTATGTTACCTCAATAAATGTTTACATGCTTACAATGTGTATATACTGTGGAATTGCAGGAAGAAACAAAACTAAGAATTAAAAGAGTGGCACCTAAGCCATTCAGATCTCAAAAATGTTTAAATACTTAGGTGGCTTTAGGCAACTTCTTGTCTCTGGGGTTTTGTAGTGTCATCTGTAAAAGCAGACATCAGATAAGACCATCACTGAGGTTGTTGGGGTTTTGTTGTAATATAAGAAGCCATGATTATGAATATGTGCACAGAATATAAAAGCATATCAATGTATTAGGCATGTTATGAAATGTAATGCCACAGACAGTTTGCATTGTAAGAGTATTAGTTTTGCCCATGTGCCTCACATTTTTCATCCCTGGGACCCTAGAAGATGAAAGTGTTGAAGAAGAACTTTGGCAAATGCTTTGATCCACTAAGGAGATTCACAACATAAGCTTGATATTTCTTGAGTTTTATCCATGCTGAGATAAGCTCAATATCTCTATTTCTGCATTATCGTTATAAGGAAAACAATGTAAATCTTCCCAAATGGCTTATTTACATACCTTTGAGAAACAGACTATTAAAGTGGCGGGGGGGGAGGGGGGTTTGAGGCCATCTAATCCCAACCCCCTCATTTGACAATGAGGACATGAAACTGAAATATTAAATGACTTAACCAAGGACACAGAATTTTTTTGGGCCAAGGCTAAGAGTAGTTATCATGGCTTCTAACTTCTCATCAAATTATATTCTTTTATTTAAATGTGCCTCTTGCCCATTCTTATTAATGACTTTTTGACTTTTATATTTCTACTAGGATTATCAATATTAAGTCATAAGTTCACATTGAATAGAAATTTTATACTTTCAGAAACATTCTTATTTAGTTTTACCCAGCATATTTTGTTTTTAATCTCAACTTTTATTTTACATTCAAGGGGTACATGTGCATGTTTGTCATATGAATATATCGCATCATGCTGAGTTTTGGGGTAGGGATCCCATCACCCAGGTAGTGAGCATAGTTCCCAGTAGGTACTTTTTCGACCCCACCTTCCTCCTTCTCTCCCCCTAATAGTCTGAAGTGTCTATCGTTCCTAAGTTTATGTTCATGTGTGCTTAATATTTAGCTCCCACTTATCATTTAGAACATATAATACTTGGTTTTCTGTTCCTGCATTAATTCGCTTAGGATTATGGGTCCAGCTTCATCTGTGTTGCTGCAAAGAACATAATTTTATTCTTTTTTTTATTAAGGATTCTCTAGAGTGTAAGTACCATGTTTTTTGATCCAATTCACCATTGATAGGCACCTAGGTTGTTCCATATCTTCGTTCTTGTGAATAATGCTGCGATGAACGTAAAAGAGTGATCCTCCATCTGGGTTGGGAATATACAGAATGATTGTGAAAACAGAACAATTCTCTATCTGGCCTGACCTGGTGACCCTCTGGAAGTTCTCTCATAACTAACTCTAGTCTCACAAGTAAAGGAGAGGAAGAACAACAAATAAAACCATGTTTGTAAGTAGACCCCTGGCTGGTATGAACACCTCCCCCATGTAGCTAAAAATGTAACACTGCCGTCTTTCTGGGAGAATGATTCATTTTTCCTTTGGATATACACCCACTAATGGGATTGCTGGATTGAATAGTAGCTCTGTTTTAAGATCTTTGAGAAATCTTTAAACTGCTTTCCACAGTGACTAAACTAATTTATATTTCCAACAACGGTGTATAAGCATTCCCTTTTCTCCACAGCCTCTCCAACATCTGTTTTGTTGGTTTTTTTACTTTTTAATAATAGCCATTCTGACTGGTGTGAGATGGTATCTCATTGTGGTTTTGATTTGCATTTATCTGATGATTAGTGACAATGAGCATTTTTTCATATGTTTGTTGGCCACTTGTATGTCTTATTTTGAGAAGTGTCTGTTCATGTCCCTTGCACATTTTTTAATGGGGTTATTTGGTTTTTGCTTATTTGTTTAAATTTCTTATAGATTCTAGATATTAGACTTTTGTTGGATGCATGGTTTGAGAATATTTTCTCTTATTCTGTAAGGTGTCTGTTTGCAGTGTTGAGAGTTTCGTTTGCTGTGCAGCTCTTTAGTTTAATTAGGTCCTATTTGTTAACCGCTTTTGGGGGTTTAGCCAAAAAATTCTTTGCCAAGGCTGATGTTGAAAAGGGTATTTCCTAGGTTTTATTCTAGGAATTTTATAGTTTGAAGTCTTACATTTAAACCTTTAATTCATTTTAAGCTAATTCTTGTATACAAGGAGATGTAAGGGTCCAGCTTAATTCTTCTGCATATCGCTAGCCAGTTATCCCTGACCAATGTATTGAATAGGGAATTCTTTACCCATTGCTTGTTTTTGTTGGCATTGTAGGAGATCAGATGGTTGTAGGTGTGTGGCTTTATTTCTGAATTATATATTCTGTTCCATTTGTGTACATGTCTGTTTTTGTACCAGAAATGTCCTGTTTTGGTTACTGTAGCCTTATAGTATAGTTTGAAGTTGGATAGTATGATGCCTCCAGCTTTATTCTTTTTCCTTGGGATTGCATTGGCTATTTGGGCTCGTTTTTGGTGCCATGTGAATTTTAGAAGAGTTTTTTTTTTTTTTTTCCTAATTCTGTGAAGAATGACATTAGTAGTTTGATCAGAATAGTACTAAATTTATAAATTGTTTTGGGCAGTATGACCATTTAATGATATTGATTCTTCCAATCCATGAGTATAAATGTTTTTGCATTTATTTGGGTCATCTCTGATATCTTTCAGTTGTGTTTTGAATCTCTCTTTGTAGAGATCTTTTACCTCCTTAATTAGTTGTATTCATATTTCGTTTTCTTTGAGGCTTTTGTCAATCTCCATATTGATGGGCAGATGAACCTTGGACCTGAACCTTCTGCACCTTCAGATAAAACTTCTCAGAGGTAGGGTATAGAATCTGTAGGCCTACTCATGAAGGACTTGGGAAAACCAGCTAGGACACCATTTTAACATGAATGGATGGCAGAGAGGACATTCTAGGAGCAGACAGTAGCCTAAGTGGGAGCATCTGTGGCCCATGACCGAAAGAGGAAGCAGTCTGGTTTTGCCAGAAAGTGAAAACTATGCATACAATTCCCAAACATTTGATCATGGTGTTATGACGACTTATTTGCCCTGCATCCAATGGGTCTGGCAGATTATGAGAAAATCAGCTTGTCTCTCTGGATAAGGCTCATATTCCATTCTGAGAGGGCACTGAAAGAAAACTGTGGAAAATCTAGATGGTTTTCTTAGCTTGCCAAATCAAATAATTTGCAATTTAAAGTTTATATCCCTCCAATGCCTCAAATAATCCAAATTTAATTTCTGATACTGTTCTTAATCTTCAAGAAGCTAGAAGCCTGGTTTGTCAGAGTGAATCACTCAGGTAAAATAAACAAAATGACTATTAATGGGTAGGAAAACAAAAACTGGAATTGAGCAGATGGTTTGCCCACATGTAGACACAGGGTTTCAAAGAAATTCTGTGCATCATTTCAAAGAGATTCTATGCTTGTTTGTTGGAAATGACCTGGGCTGGTTGGGAAATGATGTGGGGCTTGGATCAATATAGACACAAATCAGTTTTTTAGTGTTTCCAACAACTTGTGACCCTCCATCTGGGTTGAGAATATACAGAACGATTGTGGAAACAGAACAGTTCTCTATCTGGCCTGACCTAGTGACCCTCTGGAAGTTCTCCCATAACTAACTCTAGTCTCACAGGTAAAGGAGAGGAAGGACAATAAATAAAACCAGGTTTGTAAGTAGACCCCTGGCTGGTATGAACACCTCCCCTGTGTGGCTAAAACTGTAATACTGCTGGAGTCAAAGAGAGTCCCCTGAAATGAATTGCCGTGCAATTTATTGTATGTCTCCAGCTAAGTCTCAGCAGATATACCAATCCCCAGCCTGGAGAATGAGGCTTCCTTATTAATGTGGGCTGGCTATAATACGGTCGCCCCTAGTCACTCATCAATCCAAATTATTTGATATGGTTTTAATTAGTCCATACAAGGGACCTAGTAGTTACTATAACTTGACTGTAGAAAGAGGAAAAATCAACTCTTTGTTTACTTCTGGTACCCCAGACACATGAAGACACACCAAAATAACTGCTATTTATTTTACAAGATGGAAAAAATATTGACTGCCCTCTGGTCATAGAAGGCATTTTCTTTTGGGATTACAAGTGCAGAGATGAATTAGGTACACTTAGGATCAATATCTGTTTCTCTTCTTGGCTCAAGATGGGATTTGTCAAAATTCGAGAGCAGCTTCTATTGAGTGTCAGCTACAAATCCTTCCACTACTGAGTCATACACCTATTCAGGTTGAAATATAAAAGGCAAAGGGCTTTTTCAGCTACAATATCTGGGGTCAGGATGCTGAATTGCTTCTCAGCCTTTTCCTTTAATGAGCTTTAGTTTGATGAAGTGACCTTACTGGCAGAGAATGGAAGGGAGTAAAGGGTCTGTGCTAGCAAAGGACAGTGGCTGCTGGGGATGGAGGAACATGCAGGTAGAAGGACTGGGAGAGAAGAAGAGAGGGAGGCAAGTGGGTTGAAGAAACTGTGGATGAACTACTCTGGCCAAAGATATGGTGGCATAGATATGATAAAGATCAGTGAGGCTAGAGTATGGGGAGAAATTTGCTTTAGAGTGCCTAATTTTTAGGACTGCAACAATTAACTAAGGCAGTGTTCAATATATGGCCTATTCCTGAGGACTTCAAACTTGGAAGATTTCCCTTTGCTTGGGTAGAGGTTAGACAATAAGGTTGCCAGAAATCCCGCAGTGAGGAGGGTAGAAAGAATTCTTAAAACTATTTCAGGCATCCCCAAAGCAGGCTCTTGGAGGTTTGCATTTCACAGCCTAGGACACACATGGCCATCGGCTAGTTGAAATAGCCCAAATGCAGAAGGAACTGCTTGTATTTGTCTTTGGGAATTCTAAACACTCAAGACCTACCAGGAGTAAATGTGTCTCAGGTGGAATTAGGAAATAGAAGAAAGAAAAGACAGTGTGTGTAACCCAAGGCAGCTAGCCTTTTAGACAAGGAAGCAAAGCCAACCACAATGCTTTATAGAAAAAGGCATGATAAATACCACGGAGTGATAAAAAACAGTCCCTGAGAAATCAGCAGGGCTGCCACAAGTGCTATGGAAATAGCACAGAGAAGAAAGCCATGTGATGCAAGGTAAGAAGTTATCTGTGAGGACCCAGGTCTTAAGCTAGACCCTGCAGTAGAGAAAGAATTTGGTAGTGTAGACAGAAAGAGGTAGGCACTCTGAGCCAAGGAAACAGCTGAATAACAAGAGATGAGGAAGGAAATTGTCAAAGTAGAGGGGAAAGCAGCACTGAGGAATCGCTGGGGGCATAGAGAAAATGAACTGGGAAGAAAAAGAAGGCACTCATGCAGTACCTATACTAATGAACTTCATCTTCATTTATTCTTCAAACTTCAGTTTTCTCTTCTTTAGAATGGGGACAATAATGCCTACTACATAAATATAAAAATGTTGAGGAATTCAACACTGAAATGATATATGTAAATTATCTACCGCAGCTGGTGGCTCAATATATTAAATTTTTCTATTCTGCACCTACCCTCAGCTCAGGGAAGGAGACTGAATTTAATTCTAGTGTTTTCTTATGTCTTGTGGTCACCCCTAATGAAAATCAGTGGTTGTTTCGCTGGTACATAATGATATCTGAGGGGGTCTTGACACCTAAAGCACTGCTAATTCCTATCCTGGCTGATTTCAGACTGTTGTGCCTTTTGAAAATCTTATGTCTGATTTTTAAATTTTCCTTTCTCTCTCCCTCCGTTGGACTATCAGCTGCCACTTTCTGATACTGCCATTTCTGCCTGTGTGGATACTAATCTGCCAAAGACTAGGAAATCATTGAGAGAATACACTAAATTCATGTAACCTTGAAAATAGGAAATAAAGATGAAAAAGTCAATCGGGAAACCTCTATAAATATTTTTCTTATGTAAATCTTCACATGTGGCTAATTTTTAAAAATATTTTCTGAAGGGTAACACCAAGAGCTTTAGGCCCATTGATACTCAATATGCTACAATAATAAAATTGCACACTGTAACAATCAAAGCAAAGCTTCTGCAAAACTGTGAGGGTGGCTAAGTTGATACATCCCTTTTTTGCATTAGTCACCCAGCAGCCTAATGATTTAGGCTTCTTTCTCCAAAAATGGCCCTCAGACCTCTAATTCTATCTAATTCATCTAATTGAAGAATGTCATCAATTAAATATGGCACTACTCAGATAGTCTGTATCTTAATAGAGATATCTTAAATTGGCAAACAAGAGTTCTACTGGGGAATCTTAGACCTTTGAAGTCGGTGAGATTTTTGAGGGCAAGGAACTAGAAGGACCCTGTTAAATCTCAATAGGTAGTTGGCCTCCTGCCTGCCTTGTGCAGTCCTGACTACTAGCGAAGTGACTAAATCATTGTAATGCATGCCACAATGTTGCTGCTTAATAACACACGACTGTCAGGTGTTCCAGGGGGATCTATTCTTTTCCTTATCTTGGTCTCAACTTTCCCAGATGGATACCATGATAATTTCCCTTTTTCATGTCAAGAGTATGTCCTAGAAACAAGTCATTTACTTTCAGAGCAGGGTTTGAGATTCTTTGGCAAATAATGCCATCTGAGGTTAACATGGTTTCCTGGTCTCTCAGCTGCCTCCTCTCTATATTAGACAGTGAAATTGACTAGGGCATTTCCAATTGAGAAAGACATGTATTTGGGTTAGATTTAACCATACAGGAGAATTAATATCAAGCAGCAATGGTTCACAAGTCAGCTCACTCCTTCTTGAAATTTCAGCGACTGGAAAAATTAGTCTCCTGTTTCCTTTTCGTTCCTTTTTTTTTTTCTTTTTTTAATTATAACTTGCTGAGGCACTAGCTAATACCCTTTAATCTCTTTTAATAACTACCCTATCCTCGGTTTCTCTAAGCATCCTTCTCAAGCCATCCACAAATCCAAGAATGCTCTTAAGATTGACTGACTGACTGATCTCTCAGCTCTGTTGATTTACTGAAGCAAGGTCTATTCCTCCAGTCTCAGCTCTGCAGGGATGAAAGCAAAAACAAAGATATGAACCCTTTTTAGACCCAGGAAAGGGCCACCCCTTAGGAAATTTGGAAGGTAGCCAAGTGTGTCTTTAGCCACCCTCATCCCTCATTTCCTGAATGTTTTATCTCTCTCAAAGCTCACATGTCTCCTGCTAGCATCTTCTGCATCCTCACTTTTTTCTGGGGCCTCGTAGTTAATAAGTTCTCCTTCTCATGGGGAATTTACATGTCCAAAGAAGACAAAGGCGTGAGAAACACATCTCTACTGAAGAAACTGCAGGCACAATGTCAGATCTTCATGGAACAAAGCTATGGCAGTTAGCTCAGACAAACTCCTACAAGTCACAGTAGGTCAGAAGCCATTGAGTCCTTCTTCTTGTAACACTCAGACCATTCTGGGTGAATGATGTCAAGCTTAAAAACGAGCACCCATGGCTGGGCGTGGTGGCTCACACCTGTAATCCCAGTACTTTGGGAGGCTGAGGCGAGCAGATCACGAGGTCAAGAGATCCAGACCATCCTGGCCAAGGTGGCAAAACCCTGTCTCTACTAAAAATACACAAATTATCTGGGCATGGTGGCACGCACCTGTAGTCCCAGCTACTCGGGAGGCTGAGGCAGGAGAATTGCTTGAACCTGGGAGGTGGAGGTTGCAGTGAGCCGGGATTGCACCACTGCACTCCAGCCTGGTGACAGAGTGAGACTTCATATCAAAAAAAAAAAAAAAAAAAAAAAAAAAAAGCATGGTGCCTGATCTCAAGCTGCTTGCCATCATCACTGCCCTTCTCCACAAAAGGTACACATTTAATGAGAGGCTCTGGCAAGACAGAGGGAAGCAATGATGCAAGCAATCAAGTATGTATTAAAGCATTTACTCTGCTTGACCCAGTGGGGCATAAATATAACCTAGAAGACAAGACTTTCCACATGTGACATAAGAGGAGGACAATAGGCAGTGTGTGATCAAAGCTATAGTTCAGGAACTAAGAACCCAGGAAGGGGGATTACTGAAAATCCATGTAGAAAGGGAAAGTTTCATAAGCCTTGAATAGTGCTGAGAGACTAGAAATGAGTGAGAAAATAGGAGTTTTTAGAGAGAGGAGAGCGAGAGAAAGAGAGAGGGATACTAGTATAAACATGCAATGGGGAGAATAGGAAGATCAGCCTCATTGAAGCAGACCTGGTTAGAAATACAAGTTTGATACAGAACGTGGATCCCCTAGAGAGATGCTTTAGATTTAGAAGCCGGCAAAGAAAGTGCCAAGTCATGCATCTATATAATACATATTTGTTTAACCAGCAGATATCCCTCTCAGAAGCTAATTCAGGCAGGTTCTGCCCAAGAGAGTCCAGGACATGGGTACTTCCAGTACCAACCATTAACTCTGCATGTAGCAATCCCATGATTCCAAAGCCCTCTTTGCAGTTCGAAGACCGTTACTGGATGGTACTTCTATCGGCGACACTTCGATAGAAACAACAAAAGCTACAAATGCAAGCTACACATGTAATTTTAAACTTTCGGTTGGCCACATTTTTAAAAAGAAGAAAAAGGTAAAATTAATTTTAGTGTACTTCAATGGAATATATCCAAAATATTATCATTTCAACATGTAATCAATATAAAGCAATTATCAATGATATGTTGCATTCATTTTTTCATACTAACTTTTCAAAATCCACTATGCACTTTACACTTACATATCAACTCAGACATTCCAAATGCTCAATAGTGCATATAGCTAATGGCTACCATATTGGACAGCTCAACTGTAGAGTGTTGCCAGTCTTCAGTTTTAGCCTCTCATGTCACTGCTTCCTTCAAAGACTAGCCTGGTAAAGTACTCCATCCTAAGGTGCAAAGAGCTAGTCATTATTTGCTATATCAGTCCCTTTAAATAGCTTTTATTTTTATAGTAAGAATCTGACATTCACCCCAGACCCAGTGGGTAGAATCCTGCAAACGAAATTCCCATTATCTTCTGAAATCCTCTCAACTCCAAAAGTCCTACCACAGGTTCTTCTCCACCTGTGGTTTTGGAGGGGCTGGACTGCTCTCTGTGTGATCAGAAGATCTTCCTAGGAGGACTAGGCCTGTTTTTAACCTCAAGATGATCCTGAAGCACTCAGAATGCCCAGTATCACATAAACTTGTTCACCCCTTTCCTCTGTTTAACAGCTGGTTAGCATGTCCCTCTGGCCACCTTCTGTGACCCAGGACTGATCCTCAGTCTCGTAAGCTAGTTTTAGAAATGCCCTAGGGCCCAGATCTGAAAAGCAGTGAACTCTGTACTAGGGCAGGGAAATAGAAGCTCACTGCTTAGAAGTAGGTACTAAAAATGTTACCTGCGCTGCATTGGAAGAAGGAAGGTGGTCTGACTGTAGGCCTGGATACTTGCTGGACAGACTACTCCAGGAGCATCATGGCTGAGGTTGTAGATGCAATGCTTTAAATGGGACACTGAAAAACATTAGAGTGAACACACACTGGCCCTAAGGCAGAATCTTTAAAAGGAGACTGTACGTAGAGAGCTGCGACTGCTTGAATTTGATCCCCTGCTGGGCCACTCACAAGTGGACTGACCTTGGGCAAAGTAGTTTCCTAAATCTTGGTTCTTCAAAGTAACCTGGGGTTATAAAGGCAACCTCAGAGGACTGTTGCATAGAAACACTTAACTAGGTGCTTTGCCATATAGTATTTTCAATAAAGATTGGCTGTTAAATAAAAGCCGAATGTTAGATAATAGATAAATAGGTAGATAGATATAGATAGATAAAGAAAGACTAACGATAACCCAGCAGACGAGAAAGGGACAGAGGACTAGGCAACAGAGGATATGAACACAGGACATGCACATGCAAACACATGCTTACTCATGCACACACATGAATGCACACATATGCATGTAGGCACTCACACATAGGCACATACAAGCAGCATGTAAGCACACGTACCCACAAGCATGCACACATGCACATGCACATCTGCCTGCACAATCTTTCTCTGACATTCTGAACCTCAGAAAGTTAGCTCGGGTCCCCAGGCTCTACGCCTGTAGCCAATAGTCTCCAGCTTCAATACGCACCCTGTCCTTGTGACCTCATCAAGTAACACTGCCTCCCTTGTGCCCTGCCTCACACTCTGGAAGAGGAAAAATAAAACTGTGACTTTATCGGGAAAAGAAAACCTTGCCCTCCCTCCATTCAATGTGGCAGACATTTGACTCCCTGACCACATGATCTCATAGGAATGGATTATGTTGCTTGTGTATAAAATACTGTATCCCCTCTACAGAGAGCATCCAGAGGTACTTAGTAAAGACAGTAAATTATTATTGGTTGAAAGGCCTTGATGCCCTGGAGTAATCAAATTCTCCTTCCTCACTCACTCACTTCAGTCGCTGCATGAACCATGTGTAATTAATGCTATGACTAGATTTGTTGCTACAATTTATTCCCACAAAATGTGGGGGAGTATGTAAGGATCTGTATCAGAACCGCATAGCAAGAGGCAAGATAATACACTACAATGTGTAAGAGAAACCAAGAGAGGCAATTCAACAGGAAATTACTAGACCTACTAAGTTTTGTTTGCAAGGAAGTTCACAAGAAAAAGAGGCATGGTAGTGACCTCTAGAAGATTAAATGTTCAACCCATACAAATGAAAAAAACAACACCAGTAATATGATACTGCCTCTATTAAGTCTGGGTGGCCATGTTGTATGCTTCCCAAATACCTGCTTCTGTGCTAGGTATATATTACCTAGCTGAATTTTTTCAACAAGGTCAGTTAAATCATACTATCCCAATTTACAGATGAGAAAAGTGAGAATTAGAGGATTCACTCACTTGCCCCAGGTCACACAGCTTCATTGAGAAACACCAATGCTCCTGAATAGTAATGGCGCCAAAATTCCAGCTCACGTTTTGAATCCCTAGAGCCCAAGTCAAGGCTGGGATTCCTCCCAGCCACAGATTTGCTGGCTTGTTTATACAAATCCAGTTGACCCTTCCAAAGCCAGCTCATTCCTTGCCTCCATCATGAAGTCTCTAAACTCCACCTTCTCTGACGTCTTGCTTAAACATTTTCTTGTCTAACATATTTAAGTTTTGTTTCTCCAACTAACCCCAAAGTTATGTGCACATCATGTCAAAAGAGAGTTAATAGTACCTTGCCGCTATTAATACTAGTGATATTAGCCAGTCTGGAAAATGTACTGCTCATTTATTAACGAGATAATAGAGCAGTGACTCTGCCTTCTTCCTCAAAGTATTGCCAGTGCCTGATGCAGTGCTCAGCTTAAGGCATCATGAAAAAAGTTAACACATTGCCCAAAACGAGCAGGGTAGTATGCAACGCATGGGCATAGCTAGGGGAGGTGTAAAAACTAAATCAAATACCCCACTTGCCCTCATGGCACCCTCAGTAAATATCGTTTATGATGTAAACCAGAAAGTGATAAGTGTAGTAACAAGAATGAGATCCAGAAAAGGGAGAGGGTGTGAGAACAGATCAGCACTGGCACTTAAAAATATGAGGCTTAATTTAATCAGTTTACAATACCTGGATCCTTAGCTTTTTAAAATGTTCCATCTTAAAAGTGTCTGCATCAATAAGTACAACAGATTTGATCTCGAATCTATAGAGTTCCCAATAAGGAAGGGAGGGACAGAAGATATTTTGATTTGACTGTGGTGTGATCTGTTTTTTCTTCTAACTTCATTTCATTTCTCAGATCAAACCATATCTCTCTCCCTGTCATGACGAGTTTCCCAGTTCCACCTGAAAGATGTGAGTAAATCATAAGTGTACCTTGAATGTCCCCTATGGCTGGTCACTCACTGGTCCCTAGATTGGCCATTGTACTGAACTTGTCCTTAAAGTCACATAATCAACATATTCACCTTTTGAGAGGGGATGTTGTTTCTGCTCTCCCTCCATGTGTCCCCAGATGTGGGAAGGGAGCATTTTTTACATTGTGTCTAGTTGTCACTGAATCCTCTGTTTATTGCTTTTTGCATTTGTGTAGCCTCCTACCTCCAGCTGTGGGGCTCCCCGCAGTTCATGGGTGGCTTTCCATTTGCCTTCAGTATCCAGATCCTTGGCGGTCATCACTGCTGCTGCTTCCAGTGGTAAGGCGCTAAGCTTTGGAGCCCAACTCTGGAACTCTCTCTCTCTCCCTGTTTCTCATGGCCAGACCTTGTGGAAGGCTCCCGACAGCAATCCGGTGCTGTCTCCTTCCCAGTGAGCATCAATCCTTCAGAAGCACTGGGTCAGGATAGGTTCGAGTGCAGCTTCACACCACCATGCTGGTGTTCCACACCACCCTGACAGATGTCCTTCTCTTTGATGGGCTCTTTTTATCCTCTCCATTGTTGACTTATATCAGGCAATACCCCCATGCACAGGTTATGTCTGCACTTGCCTGATTCCTAAATGGTGTGGCCAAGGGACCTCAAATAAGCCATGATACTAAGAATGGCCTTGGCTGCCTGGGGCACACAGAGGCCCTCCAGGGGTGGGAGGTACTGCCCAACCCTGTGTATTTTCCAATGCAAGTTCCAGAGTCACATTGCGAAGAGTCACTCCTACAGACCAAGGGAGGAGAGAAAGTTCTAACATGACTGGATTGTGAGGTGACCATTTCCTTTTCCTGCTATTTATTTTGTATCCAAATACATAAGATAACAAAAAGATTCAGTTGACCCTCCTCTCATCAAATACACGCAAGGTAAAATGACATGGGTGATGAAGGGGGTGACTGATAGAAACCTGATAAAGATCCCCAGTACTTTCATTAAAAAAAAAACTTCATTAAAGTCTTGAGAAATAATTGTTATCAATACTAATAAAAATAATAAAGTTAGTAATTACTTTCTACATGAGTGCTTCCTGATAAACTATTAGTGTTGTTTACATAAAATCCATCCATGTGGTTCATCTAGACTGGGAACTACTGTTGCTGTGATCAAGTTCTTTCTCTTGAAGGAAAAGTGATAGACAGAGATCTGGGGAGGGGTGAGAGCTGTGGGATTAAGTCTAGCAGAAAACCAGGGCAGAACCTCCAAGAGGAGCACTGAATACAGAGAGCCACAGAAGAACCTGACTCGCTCAGGATGGAAGAGCTAGAGGAGAATTTGGGTGGATTTGAGGCTGGGATTTGAATTGGTTTAGGGTTCAGGAAGGGAATGGGTTTGTAGAACACTGAATACAACAACCCAAACAATGGTTTAATATTCTTTCTAAAACCATTTCCCAGATGCTCCATGAACAAGAGTTACTCAGGAATCTTGTTCAAAATGTTAAGTTCTTAGTTCTCACCTCATCACCTGCTGAAGCTAATCTCCAGTGGTGGAGGCTGGGAATCTGTATTTTTCAAGAAATTCCCCAGGTAGGCCTAACATTCAGTCTGGCTTGGGAACCAGTTATTTTAACACCCTCAGTAAACTCAGCCCAGGCACAAGGACATAAAAGCCTAAGGCAAAATACTCCATCTTTTGACCACTCTGCTTTGATGTATCATATAATGAGCCAAAATGCATCTCTCAATGACCATTGCTGGGTTCTGCTTCTATTCCTTGGGACTTCACAAAACAAATTAAACCCTTTTTTTTTTTATGATTTGTCATTTCATCCATAAAAGAGCCAGAATGTCTTCTCCGTGTAGCCTTGGCCTGATTCTGCCAGGACCAGGGCTTTGGGCTAGCTTTGAATGTCATTTTGGAATTCTACTGAATGGCTGAAGAAGCCACAGCTATTATTTTAAGTCTACGTCCATGTACACATAACATCTTCTGGACCTGGTGGCTGAGCTACAGTCTACAAACTGGGCGTGCTCCTATAGGCTTTTCTTGTTTCTACTACTGTTTTTCCTTTGTTCCTCCTGCATCCTTAAAGTTTCTTTATTTCAGCTTCCCAGAAGCACAACTCTACAGATTTACACATCAACAAAAGAGCCAGAAGAGTCCCTCTTTCTGCAGATTCCTCCTTCTTGCCACAAATGGACAAGTGGACCGTTGCCTCCTCTCTTCACATAACTACCCTTGGCTTTCTCTTCCACATGAAGCAAAACCACAGGACAGTGGATGTGGGCTAGCTCCATGCCACTGGTTATAGCATTCCATTTTATTCCTCTAAGGCCAGCTTTGGCATTTGGTAGAAATTGTACTTAATTAGCATATATATATGTACTTAAAAAGTGTTCCATGTTCTTTGGTCCAGTATGCCAAATATATTTAATTTCAGGTACTAGGTACAAGAGCATGAAAAAATATCAGTTAACGACGAAATTGTCTTTTGTGCCACAGTTTCCTTGAGGGACACTGAAAGGATGAAGGAGTTATTGGCTTGGGTCACTTATCCCCAAACTATCAAACCTCACATAGCCATGCCGAGGTGCTCAGAGAATGGTGTGATTGCTTTATCATGGTATTCCAAACTCCAGGCAACTTTTCAGACACAGGAAAGCCAACTAAAAGGATGTGATATAATCTGCATGTATTTGTACCACTGCACTGCTCATTGTTTAAATGAATGTACATCATTTGGGTCATATGTACTCATACTACATAATTCTTTTTATACTATGACAGCCAATAACTTGAGTAGATGATAAGATATCCACAATGTTTTCAGAAAATCTGGAGAATTTGAACTCAGAATTTATATTCTGACAACACCATATGCTGCTTGCACCTGAAATCCAGCCTTGCTCCTCTGTGGCTTGGTCTTTCTTCCCTGAGGATAGCGCACTAGGGCAACTATCTCCTTGAGGCTTCTGCCCCAGGCTGGCTGGCTGTACCTCTCACCCTGCACGTGAACCTGATGAACAGGTTTCTGGTTTTCCATTGTGATTTCTTAATCATTTCCTATGTGTCTCCAAGTCCCTATGCAGCCTTGCCATCTGCAGGCATCCTAGTCACAGGGCACCTGCTTGATCCTGACTTGTCTCTCTCTAACCCATGAACCCTAACTAATTTCATGGGAAAGAATTTAGGAAAGGAGAAAGCAAGAGTGTATCCAGGTTAGGCCTTGGATTGTGATGTACCAAAGAGTGCTCAGAGACACCTGGGTTCAAACCTTATCTCTGAAAAACACTGGCTATGTAATCTGTAAGACTATAGACTCAATACCATCAACCTCATGGGATGGATGTAGAAATTAAATGGGATAATATATTTAAGATTAATGGCAATCAGGAACCTCATAAATATTAATTTTTTCTCCTTCTCTTTTTTTTACCCTTCATGTACATTCAACTTGAGGAATGAGAGCTTGTCTCTTCCCAATGTAGCTAAATGCTCACACCTTGCATTGTATAATACTTTGTAAAATACAAAACACATTTCAGAGGCCTTTCACCCTCAAAGTTCTTCTATAAGTGGGTGGAGTAGATGTAATTATTTTCATTTTTCAGATTAAGAAATGGAACCTAACGGGGTTAAGTGATTTGCCCAAGTTTCCGTACTGTGATCTCTTGAGTACAGACAATACATCTTCTTAAGAGACTGCTAAGCAATCTGAATATATGATAGAGGAACCACTGCTAGTCATTCCACACTCCCATCAGGCCTAGCATTCCTTAGGAAATGAGTTCTTCTATCCCAGCTCAGTTCCTCTGAGAGCTTGCACAGAGCAATCTGACAAATGAATTCATATGAAGGTGCCAGGGGCTGATAATGGCTTAATATATTAACATTCCACAAGTATTGACATTTTAACAAAGAGAAACTCTGGACAACACCTTAATGCAGGGAGAGCAAATAGATTTTGTCCCAAGTGCCAGCTCTGATCAATTAGTAGTGGACTCTCAGCATTGTTTTAAGAGACCCTGAGCTGTGTCTGGGCTCAGAGGAAAGCCTGTGTGATCCATTGTCAAGGCCTGCCATAGGTGTGGATGGGACAGGATAGACAGGCTTGCCACTCGGACCCTCCTCCTCCAGCTCTGATCCTGAATCCACCAGACAGCTCCAGGAGAGCAACCTCATCTTCCACCTTCCCCAGTTTGACCCACTCCCTTCAAGAGCTGCTATGTGAGGTAGAGATGACAAAATGAGGCTAGGCCAAGTCCCCTGCGTGAGTCCTATTACCTCCTGAGTGTAGGTTTTCTCATGATGAACACTAAACGAGATATTAGATAAAAAAGCACTTTGAAATGATAAAACACTGTTCACATATGACAAGGAACTGCTATTAGTCCAGATACCACAGCCAGCTGGAGGGGTGGGAGCCTTCAGGCATTCTCAGATGGCTCCTTGAAACAGTGAGTGACTTATTTTGCCAGATTGAGGAAGAGGGTTTGGTTTTCTAGGGTCACCTTCTTCTTTGCCTGTCTCTTCCCCCCTCCTTTTAACCCTCCAGGAGATGAGCTAAACAAGCTGCCCCAGCAGCATTTCCTCCTCCCTCCTGAGCTGGGTATTGGCGTCATTATCTGAATATCAGCAATAACAGATAGGAGTAGCAGATACCGATGTTTCATTACCTTTGGCGCCGCTGGGGATTGCTGTCCGGATATTTGGATTCATGTGGCTTTCTCTCTCTGAGACTGACTTTGAAAAAAAATAGTGACTTTGCCTCAACAGGTTAACCACTGCAGGCCTGGGGGATAGAGCCCCTCTGGCCTTTGTCCTCTTTTGGGTTCCATCCCGGGTCCATGCTTGGTGTCACCTGGTTCTGTACATAGTAATGCCAGGCTCATATTCCTGGAGTCACTTAATCACTTGCATAAACATATCAACCTGGCATGTAAGGACCTGCATAGCCCTTACCTGTCTTTCCAAATTATCACATCTTCTCCTTGTAACTCACCCATCTCTTCCAGAAAACTGGGCTATGTATTCAGCCCCATAAAGGTCAGCCACATCCTCACTTCCACAGTTTCCCAGGCTGTCTGCTATCCCTGGCTTCGAGTCTCCACCTGCTAAGTGTCACCCTTTGCTTACCTCACCCTTTGTTCACCTCAGTTGGCACCTTCATGAGGTCCATAATGGCTCTTCTCAATCATGGGTCATCTTCTTTTCAATATTTAATAATCACTAGCATCTATGGGGGTACATACAAAGGCCCTAGACTATGCTTTATTCCATATCCATAGTCTCAGTTAATCTTCACAATAGCCCTATGATTAGGCACTACTATTAATCCAGTTTTATGGATGATGAAACACAGGCCAGAGAAACAAGGGATTTGCACACAACAAGGCAGACGGTAAGTGCTACAGCTGAGATTTAAGCCCAGGCCTCTGTCTCCAGGATCCATGCCTGGAAGCCCTACACTCCAGGGTTCATCGAGCCTATCCCTAAGCCCCAGAAGCATCTGTCTCCTGCTGACATGGATTACATTCTTCTGAGTGTGAAAGCTCTTTGTGGTCTCGTCTTCATCCCCTGCCTTGACTATAAACTCTTGTATAACCAAGAGAGGTCATATCTTCCTTAACTTTATCTCCCCAGTGCATAGGACATGCTGAGGACCTCTCTGATTTAAATTAACCACCCTCTCATCCCAGTCTATTCTCACGGGCTCCACATCCTGAACCCACCTCCTCACAGCCTAATCTGTTGATATGTTTCAGCTAGCCAGTTCTTCCTGCAGCCTCCCCCAACATCATGTTGTTTTTCCTGCATGCTCTTTATTTTTGCTGTGCCATTTACACTCCCCATCCTGAATCACTCTGTCTTTCTCAATTTTCTCCAAACTTCAAAGCTCTACTCTAAAGGTCCACCTCCTTAGGAGAACCCTTCCTAACTATTATAGGTCACATTGGTCTCTCCCTCCTTGAACTAGTAACACATATATAGATCATTCCCCAGGTCCTTCACTAATTGATGATTAGTAATACCTACCCTGTGCTGAGTTACATAGTAGGCACTGTGGAGATATTTTAAAAGTATGGCACATATATAGCCCATGGATTTGAAAGGTCAAATACTGGTGAAACAAGGATTGCTCACATGAAAAGCTAATAAAATGCCCAGTCACTTAAACGTGTCAGGTGGAAAGTTCAGACAAAAATATGTGCTAGGCAAAGCAAAGTGGCCCACATCTATAATCCTAGCCATTTGGGAGGCCAAGGCAGGAGGACTGCTTGAGCACAGGAGTTCAAGACAAGCCTAGGCAACACTGCAAGACCCCATCTCCACAAAATAACAAAATAAATAAATAAATTACCCAGGTGTGCTGGCACATGCCTGTAGTCCCAGCTACTCAAGAGACTGAGGTGGGAAGATGCTTAAGACAGGGAGGTAGGGGCTTCAGTGAGCCATGATCACGCCACTGTACTCCAGCCTGGGTGACAAAGTGAGGCCCTGTCTCCCCAAAATAAAAATAAAAACAAAAATATGTGCTAAAGGAGATCCAAGGAGGATGAGAGCACTGGGCATTCTGGTGGTTAGGCTGGAGGTGACCTGGAGGGAGCAAGGTTTGGAGGATAAGTTTAATCTGGGCAAAGAGAAAGGAAAGAGGAAATATCACAGGCAGGGCAATAATGCAATCAATTGATGAGATTATAAAACAAGAATGACTTGTGAAATAGGTGATAAGAAGACAGGTTTGATGGGTGGGAAAATTAGACTTGGAATGAAACAGGGAAAATCCAAGCTACTGAATACACCTATGCAATCCTAGCTTCTATGTAGGCCATCTCTTATTCCATCTTTGATTCTTCCTATGAGACAATGGAGTCCAAGGACGGGAATGTGGCTTGGGAAGGGCAAAGCTGGGATAAAACCTAGATCCCCTACGTTCCAGGTCTGTGCAAGCAAGTGGAAGAAGCCTTTAAGCTGGACAGTGCCACAACACCTTGGACCAGCTTGCTGATTCTCAGTCTTATGTCAGAAACAGTACGTCTTAGTGTTGCAACCATATGTCTTAAAACTATGTGTCTCTGACAACAGCCTGGTGGCTACCTTGTTCACTTCAGCTTATCAGAACTTGAATTTCTTCATCTACTGGGAAAAATAAAACCAAAAAAAATGTTTAAGGGTAAGCCTAATTCCAGGGTTGTGGTAAAATTTAATGAGATGGGCTTTTCTAGTGCACAGCTCAGTGCCTACCACAGAGGAAATTCTCAACATAAATCATCTTTTATGTGAAATGGGGGTTACGGTGCCTCTCCCAAAAGGATATGCAGTCTATGCAATTAAATAGCAAAGAAACCAAAACCAAGGGTTCAGGGGACCAGGAATCTATTCCAACTTGAATCTACAAGTGCCAGCATAGTGTCGACCTGCCAGCCACAAATGTGGAAACCTGCACTCTCTAGCCCAGGGCACAATCCATCATAGATATTTAATAAAGGTTTCTGAGCTGAATGGATTTAAATTGGATCAAATTTAATTGGATCCTTTGTTTAAGATTTAAAAGTCTGCCTCTGAGAAGAGGCTGAATAGAACACTTCTTGAGTTTGGAGATTGTTAATTCCAGTGGTCAGACTTGGCCTGATAATTCCCAAAAGAATGCCCTAACTATGTTTTCCCTCCTCCACTGCTCAGAGAGTTGATTGAACATGAAATCCACAGCTGTGGTTGGGGTTTTCTGGGAGTTGTCAGCAGCAATTACTTCCATGGGATCCAGACTGCCCAACCCAGACCTACAGGCAAGATAATGAGCTTTAGGATTTCAGAAGATCCATCTCCCAACCATATCACATGCACTCTGTGTGCCAGATAGTGTGTACTGATATTCAGACCCAATTCTACCCTGCTTTGCTTCCCTCTATTTCTGAGGCTGAAAGCCTGGGAACTGCCACCCAGAATCCTTGGCCAGCATAGACTGCTGTGGAGAGGCACTCGCTGGAGATTGGAAGACAGAAGGTAGGGGATGTCATGCTTCTCCCGACTCTGTCAACAACCACAGGGAACTGCAGGCAATGGAAGGCTCTGGCCATATCACTGGTGGTTTCAGCATCAGGGCTTAAGCTTGTGGTTTTCTTCTGGCAGCAAAGGATGGTGATTTCTATGGCAGCAACATCTGCCGGCTGTGGAGCTCCAGCCAGCAAGTGCTGCTTCCTGAGTGCTGAGCAAAACCACACAGTCATTGTTCTCCTTCAGCCATTCCAACACACATGCAACCCAAGTGCCTGTATTAAATCCTCACCTGCTTGAAATACCTAGAGTTTTCTGTGTTTTTGCCACTGGACACTAACTGAAATACCACTGAAAACCTTCTCTCAATTAGTATAGTATTACATAAATAAACTTTTTATGCTACTAATGACGAATAATAAAAAGTTTAGCACTTCTAAGAGTAAGGCCTTTCTAATCATAGGCTTAAAGGAACACAGTTCTGAAGGTACTTCAGACTGAAGTTCTGAAGGTGTACTTCAAACTGACATGTGATGAGGGATGTTTAGGCCAACAGGTTCTTCCTCATGTATTGATCAAGCGGGACAGAAATAGCCATCTGCAAAAACAATGTGAATGGTTAGCCATGACATGAACGGCCAACATCGAACAGGGCACCATGAGCAGGTGCCGCAGCGGCTGCAGATTATGAAATGGAAAGGGAGAAGGCAAGGAAGGTTCTACAGCCCACTGAGAAAACCGTGTCCTCACTCACTGGGTTGGCCCAAGAATGGCTCATCCACTGTAGCACTAGCAGGCCTCTGAAGCAAGCAGTAGCCACTGGGGAGCAGGGGTGGGATTCTCTCCAGGTCACCCCTGAAGCTGAAATCATAGAGAACACCAGTGCCCAACTCTGCAGTGTCCAGGCCAACTCCTATGCAATGCTTAGAAAGAACATTTCTTTCTTAACTTAGCGTTATGCCCAGGTCTCTACCTCCTTGGCAAAACACAACCTCAGTATGCACTGGGGGTTCCTCTAAGGTGAAACTGCAGATCTTAGCAGCATTCACAGCTTTGAAACGATGTGTGCCTTAAAGTTACTGCTTTTTGCTTTGTTTTGTGTTCAGAGAGAAAAAAATAACAACAACAAAAATTCAAACCTTTAAGAAATCTAATTATATGTTTGAGTTATAGACTAGTTTTTGACAACAAAAAAAATTAACAAAAAAGGGGGCTCATTAAGAGGCTTTTGTCTCCAAAACAAGTGTGTTTTCGTAAGCCATAGAGCAAGCAAATTCTAATTGCTGGCTTCATTATACAGAAAAGTCTAAGTGTAACAATCAGAAGCCTTATTACACATACATAATTGAGTTTCATTGCAACTTATGAAAACATAAACTCTCTTAAACACACTTGCAGAAAATGTCGCATCATCAAATCAACACTTTTATTATACAAAAGTAATTGTGTTTAAAGACACCAAACATATGTTACTTATACAAAAAAAATGAGTTGTACTATGATTCAGAAGTCTAAATCTTGAATCTGAGAGCAATGTTTTGTTTGCAAATGCAGGGTAAAAAAAAAAAAAGGCAAATTAAAAACTTTACTAATGAGATGTAAGGGAACTTCCTTTGGAAATATTTTACTTTGGAAAAAATAATGAACCGAACTCTCCAATTCCTTTTTCTGGTCAGATCTTCCATAATAATACATTGCTCTGTGCCTTGCTCCTTCTAAATCTATTTCTCATCCTGCATCTTCACGTTTTTCCTTTTGATTTGAATTCTTTCTCTATCCAGTCTAAGCTGTGATCATTTGAATTTTTCTTTTGCTAACACCAGTAGTTTCTTTGCCCCTGCAAAGTTCCACCATTCTCACCTGGTCACGCCCATCACTCAGTTAATTGCCCCTTACTTCCTACATTCTTTCTGGGCTGATGGGCCCACCAGGAATGTGTAAGCTCAAATCCAGCTGACCCTTAATGGTTACCCTGCAGCCCCCTTGCTTCTCCAGGCGATGCTCCTTCCCAGGGCAGGCTACAGAATTTGTGGGGCCTGGTAGAAAAATAAAAATGCAAGTCTCCTTGCTCAAACAGCAGAGGAAATATTTTTTTTCGTTTTTCCAAATGTTGGTATTTACTATTTAATATCTTGCTCCCTCCATTATAGGAATACTGCAAGGTAAGTGCAGACCCCCACAGGCACCTGCAGCACATGGCGTATATGCCTAACCCCCAACTCCTGCACCGAGGCCTCTAACGTAGAAAGCAGCAGTGGTCAATGAGTGGGAGCAGGGAGCAGAGAAGCCATCCTGGGGAGGTGGGACCCCACATAAGCCAGGTTCCAAGCCCTTGGTATGTGCTGTCTTCCCCCTGGACTCACTTATAAGACATAATTCAAAGATAAAATTATTAAGAATTTCAAATTGCAACCACAAATTATTAAACTCCAGTGGTTGGGCCCTGTGTGATTGCACAGGCCACTGGCCCTTGAGGCTGGCCCTGCTCATCCCCATTCTCATTACAGCTCAGGATTCCTATCACAAGCCTCCATCCCTGGGTACCCTTCGCTCACCAACTGCACAGGCTGCAGATGAGCTGACCTGCATTTCACGGGTAAGTCAGCAACCATCCCAACTCCTTCCACTGCTCCCCAGCCTGCCTCTGAAATCACTGCAAGCCACACAGCTCCATCTCTTTTCTCACAGAAGAAAAAATTTATGCCTCATCCTAAGACAGGCCCTCTCCTGCCACATGGGGCTCAATCGATCTCTTCCTGCCATCTCTGAACATCTCCTGCCTCAGTGTTCTGTTCCTCCTCTGCCATACTGCTAAGGGCTTCACTGAGACTGGCACACATGCCTCCCTACAAATCGGGAGAGTGTGTGCTCTTTTTATCCTCATTTTGCATTTGAAACTTAGGAGTTTAAAGAAACTCACCCAAGGTTACACAGATACTAAGAAGCAAACTACCATTTGAACTCAGACTCCAGAACCTAATAACACTTAGCTAGCAAATCCTCTGGCATTTTCAAAATCCTCTTTCTTCTGGCATCTTTCCCCTAAATGGACATTTTCTCTTAGTCCACATCCAAAGACAACCACAAATGTCAAATAAACACAAAGATTGCAAAGTTTTCATGATCCAGCTGAGTTCAGATGTTCCCCTTTCTTCCCTTTGCTACTGCACTTCTTTACATCATAGCATATGATCCCTGCCACTGCTTTCACCCTCCATCGCTTTTCCTCATCCGCACGTCATGGAGATGTCTGCCCCTGGTTTCATCAGTTAGAGATCCTGCATTTTGATGGATACTTTTTCTCCTTGACCTCTCCTCACCCTAAAGCACTGGTGTCCTACCTGTTTCTCAGCATCCGCTCATCCTTGGCAAGCTTAGATCTCATTCTACCTCCGTCATTCAGGCCACACCCAAATGGCAGTCCCTAAGCTACACCCTTTGCCCTCTTGTCCTCTGACCTCTTACTAGGTAACTCCCAACTTTTGTATAGGTACCTCCTAGATGCCACAGACATGCATAATCTTACACTTGTGAGAAAGTCAGAACAATAAACAAATTAGGTATAAATCAGACACTTCATACATATCATCCTCTTGAATCTTCACCTCCTCTTCAAATAATAGACATGAGTCGGCCTGACGTGGTGGCTCATGCCTATAATCCCAGCACTTTGGGAGGCTGAGGAAGATAGATTACTTCAGCCCAGGATTTTGAAACCAGCCTGGACAACATGGTGAAACCCTCTCTCTACTTAAAACAAAAAAATTAGCCAGGAGTGGTGTTGCACACCTGTAGTCCCAGCTACTTTGGAGGCTGAGGTGGGAGGTTTGCTTGAACCCAGGAGATGGAGGTTGCAGTGAGCCATGATTACACCACTGCACCCCAGCCTGGGTGATAGAAGTTCTCAAAAGAGAAAAAAATAAATAAAAGAAATAAGAAGTTTGAAGCTCAGGACATCTAATTTCTCTCTGCACAATCATTCTGCTAAGCAGTCCAGAGCCAGGATTTCAGTCAGGTCTACTGATTCCAAGTTCTTCTCCCACCACTGCCCAGGTACCACTGCATCTCTGATGTGTCTGTCAAATTTCACGGGTAGATTTCTGACTTTCTCAGATTATATCTCACATAATTCAAAGTTAAAATACCAAGATTTCACTAAAGTGCTATCCCCCCTGGATTTCCTATTAATTAATAGAATAGGTATGTGACCAAGCTTTTCCATTCCCTTGTTCAAAATTCCTGAGGGGCTCCCTATTTCCCTCATGATAAAGTTGGAAATTTTCCTCCAGGGCATATAAAGTCCTCTGTGACCTGGCTCTTGTCTGCCGGTACACTGGTCTTCAATGGTGCCTGCTGAAAGCATTCAGATGTTGCAGTCAGATTGCAAAACCCCAGTACATCATAGTCTATGGTTCATCCAGTCATTCATTTGACAAGTAATTATCTATTGAGTGCCTACTATGTGCCTGGCTCTGTTCTGGGTACCTTGGGCTATATCCATGGGGGGGAAAAAAAAAACAGCAAAAAATCGCATTACCTTTGACCTTTCAACCTACCAAAGATAGAAAAGCAGACAACAAATGAAAACTAATAGTAAATCATATAAGAAGAGGATGAAACAAACAGAAAAGGAAAGTAGGGTAAAGGGGAGTCATGAGAAATTTTGTGGTTTACAATTAAATGGCAGGCTAAGAGTGAGGGGCTCATTAAGAAGGGAAGACTTGAGCAAAGACGTGAAGGAGTTGAGGAAGGGAGCCATGCTGCCATCTGGGAGAAGAATGTCCTAGGTGAAAGGAACAGATCATGCAAAAGTCCTACAGTGGGAGTGGGCTCCAAAGAGCCTCAAAAGAAGGCCAGCTGTGACTGGAGCAAAGTTAGCAAAGGGGGAGGGTAATAACAGAAGAGGCTAGAAAGGTTAAGAGGGCCAGGTACTGTAAGACCTTGGATATTGTCAGGACTTTGGCTTTACCCTGAGTTAAATAGGGAACCCTTCCTTGTAGGGAGTGACCTGATATAATTTACATTAAAAAAAAAAAAACACTCTGACCACTTGAATGGAATAGACTATATGCAGGCAATGACAGGAATAGGGAGCCAGGAAAGTAGTTCCATGGCCTGGGCAAGAGATGATGGTGGGCAAAACAAGAGTTATAGCAACAAAGGTGGTAAGAAGTGGTCTGAATGTTAGCACATAATGCCCCCCTGGCCTGTAATGTTCTTCCCAAACCATCCAGGTGGCAGACTCACCTGACTTTCAGAAACATTCTACTCTCTGGGAAATCTTCTCAAACCTCTTATCCTTGGCTAAATTCAGAGGTTCTTCTATTTTATCTCCCTCTGAATTTTCATAATACTACAGATATTTCATTATTAGAGCATATATCTTTCTATGTCAAAATTACTGATATTATTGTCTGTCTCCCAACCAGAATGTGGGTGTCTTGAGGCCATGCTACTTTACACTTCTTTGTGTGTTCAGGATGCAGTCTTCATAAATGTTCGGTAAAGGCTGGTGATTGAATGAATGACATAAATGTACACGGTAAACTATCTATCGCCATCTAGACACTAAACCCCAGTGTCAAGAAATTTAGACACTGGTTAGTTCTCAGAAGACTAACACTCAGCAGTAATCATCTACACAAGAGCCCTACCAACTGGGGAAGGATAACATGACCAAAGAGAAGTCCCACCATCTTTTCTTCAGCCACTGAGTGAAGAAAAATCAGGAAGCGATTGATGTGTAAAGTAACTGGATGGAAAAAGGCATATGTCCTGATCACCACCTATTCACTCTATTGGTGGGAAGGGAATGTCTTGTACTCAGTAATATGAGATGGCAACACAACACCTACAGGGGACAGATGAGCCACACAGCAGTTCATTAGTCACATTTAGTCACAGCCTCTGGGAGCAGGACACCACACAACATGAAGGACCAAACAGGCATTGCACTCAGGAATAGAGAGAACAAGCAGGGGCTCTTGGAGACAATTTTTGTAGTAACAAAAGAATGAAGTGACCCCCAGTTTCCACAAGTGGATGTAATTGGCTTGTTTGAATGATTTCATGGGTTGACCTGGTGGTCTACTGCTGGTCCTGCTAATTAGGGAACTTAATAGAAAGGTTTTCCCACTAAGTGGGGGTCATATCTGATAGAAATTCATGGTTAGACCTTTGGAGCTCTACAAGGCTCAAAGATGTGATGCCAGCATTTAATATTGCTCACATTACAACATGGAAGCAAAAGAAATGTTCAGTTCTAAGACTGGAGGAGGAAGGATCTAGAAGAAGACAAAATTAGGAATAGTTTGCAACTTGGGGACAGCACTGGAATACGGGGTTATCACTGATGCAGTAAATACAGAATGTTACTAATAACAAAAGATGTTCTGGTAACAACATATATCATAACACAATTCCAGGTCTAGATGGATAAGCTAATTCTAAAGCACACGAGAAAGACACCTCAGGAAGACTACAAATATATTGCCTGCCTTCGTCTGAAAGTTCCTGGAAAACTGAGCTGAGCTGATCTAGCAGTGGGGAAAATGTGTGGACTCAACTGGTGGCTGACACAGAACCACCTAGAGAAAACCTATTATGTATTTTAATACTATATTCAGAGCAATATTCCTAGAACACAGAACTGCCACCACCAATGCATTCATTCATTATCAACAATGCTTCCCCACTGCTGAACAATAAACTCTGAACTCCTGAGCCTATTGGTGAATACCCTAAAGAAGCCAATTCTACTTACTTAGCCTTAGCTTTTATTTCTCTCCTACAAGCACTATCCTTTGTCAAGTCCCACTTTCTTTGTGAAAGCCTTCCAATGTAATGAGGCTCACAGTTATGACTCTTTTGGTAATTAATCTCCAGCTGTAAGAAATGCTTACTGGGTATCAATTAGATGTCAATACTGTGCTAGAAGTTGAAAATACAAAGAGATATGAGATAAGCTCTTACCTTCAAAGGCCTACAAATCTGACTGAGGAGCAGAACAATGCAAGGTTGAAGCAAGTAATGCAGGATGAATGGTAAGAAGTGGAAAGGAGAGATCACTGTACTAATGTATTTCTAATGTAAATTGGGGGCAAAGAGACTTATATTTTACTTGTTGTATCTCAGTATATATGGTACAAAAACAAGGGTACCACCTTCTACTTTTGTATAGCCAGCACCTAACATTTTTTTTTAGGTTGACTGACTGACTACACAATTCACTTACATATTGATGTTTGCTTGCCCCTTGGGAATCTTCTAAATATGTCTATTCTATTCTCTAATCATATTAGTAACTTTCAAGTTAACTCATCTTAAAAGGTCTTATTACCCTTGGGAAATTTAGTATCACTAACTTAATATCCTACCTTTTCATGATTGAGGTAGGTATTATTACTGCTATAATTAAGACCATATTAATTATATTTTTCTCAGTAACATAAATTCCATCAGACTCCAATACTGGGGGCTGTGTAGCTGTTTACGATATGGGATACGAAAGGCATATTTTTTGTAGCCCCAAAAGATTATGCCCAGTTGGACTCCTGTAGTGGCTAACACTGGAAATCAGTCTCATTAGATAACACCACTCTTGCCCATGAATAAATTGTTTCTGGAATGTGAATGCCTCTGGTACAGGTGAAACCAAGTCAGCAAGTTATTTGTGGACTTGGGGTTTTGTTTGCAACCTTTTTAAGATCTTCTCCTGTGTACTGGATGTTGTGCTTGGCATCATAGGGATACAACATTGATCAAGTTTAATTTCCTCCTTTCAGTACATCACTATCTGGTTAGTTGAAGGTCTTTAGTTACCTGGCCATGCAGTGGGTATTTACAGGGCAGCAGCACATAATTAAGTGACAATTATGGAGTTATTGTGACAAGAAGACTTGGTTTAAAAGGGCTGGAATCCAGCCTAGATTTTGTCATTAAGCCACTGTGTGACCTTGGGTATCACTTGCTTCCAAAGATTTGCCCTGATTCTGATGCGCTTTGCTTCCATTGGGTGATTCCCAGCTTCAGGAGAAGTTCAGAATACCCTCAGTGATATCAAGGGAAGCAGAGATCAGAGCCTAGTATAGTGCCTGACACACAGTTGATGCCACCATCTTAGCTCCCAACTTTATCTAACCTCAACCCCAGAAGGACTTTTTTTACTTGGAATCACTATCTCCAAAGCAGAATGGGAAAAGGAACAAAGGTGAGCTGGAGTAGCTAGAAGAACCTCAAAGATGATGGGGCATGAGGTGGACTTCAAGGAGAAGGTAGGATTTGGAAGGAGTGGGATGTGGGGGCATGGCAGGTAGGGCAAGAGTCATAAGAAGGCTCCCCTTAACCTTACTGTCAATAATTTTTATCAGACATAGACCTGTGTATGTGATGGCTTTAGATACCTTTTGGAGCTCATTAGCAATCATGCCTTTAGCTATGACAACTTAGAGGTGAAACTGTCAGCATCACAGACACAGTCTGCTTCCTATGATTGTGCCCTTGTTTGCCCATTATGGAAACAGAGGTAAGGATTTGCCATGAAGGTACAGCAAGGCATTAAAACCCTGAGATTTGATCCTATGCTCAAGTTTAGCCCTTTGGCTCCTACTACATGTGACAGAGCTGCTCCAATATGAGAGATCTCTTGGGACTTATACTCAGACTCCACGAGAAAACTAACTATAGCCCTTAGCCACTGAATTAAGGTCTTTGTTGTCATCTAATTGTTTTCTTTCGTTGTTTATTTATTAGTTTCAGGGAGGAAGTGTATGCTAGAGGTAGAGAGATGTTCTCTAAGTATCTCCTCTACTTCATGTCCTATTTGTGATACCTTACCTCATCCCTACTGGAATCCTGAGAGGTAAGCATTAAGCTGCCTGTTTTACAGGTGAGGAAAATAAGGGTCAGTGAGGTGAAATAGCTCACAGAAGGCCCCAGCTAGGAAGTAGCTGAACACGGATTTGAACCATGCAAAAAGAGCCGGGACTAGGTGAGGCAAGTGAAGTGCCCAAGGTGCAAAATTGCAGGAGGGCCCAACTCTCTGGGGTTGACTCTGCATCTAAACAAATGTGAAAGTGGATATCTTGCTTCACCCAAGTCCTGGCCCTGCTCACAAGGCTGTCTGGCTCCAAAACCCATATTCTCTCTCTTATACCACACTCACGTTCTGTAAGGCCAACATTTCAGCATGCACAATGTTCCCCTTAGGATCCCAGGGGGAGAAAGGGTTCCCAGGAAAACCCAGGCCTAGGAATCTTTACTCCCAACTGCATTCTAACCACAAGCCCAGGTGATGCTCAGATAAGGTAGAGTAGGAGAATAGATGACCAAATAACTGTCAGCCAGAACTACTCCTGGAGGTGCCACATAACACTCACATGTCAAGAGAAATTTGGCCATGATGTAACCCCTGCTGGAGCTAGACAGGGGTACAGGAGCAGTAGGTCTGAATATATCAACTTTCAGAGAGTCAGAACGTCTACAAGAGAAGTTGTACACTCCAGACATCACAGTTCTTTTAGTTTGTATAGATGCTGCACAGAGCATTCCCTTGAGAAAACTACACTATTGGGTCAGGAAATTGTTAAAAATCTAAGGGTGACATGGCCTTTAGGCCCTAACCAGACACTCCCCAGAAACAGACACAGTTGTCTTACACAGGTGGTCCCAACATCCTTCCTGTTCCTTGTGCATTTAGGGCGAAGAGAGACCCATGTGCCAAAGAACAAGCTGTGGATATTAAGTTGGACAGCAGGGCCATAAAGCCACTGCAGAAGAGTGACATTAAAGCAGCAGCACAAATCCCTCAGTGGCAGCATTAAGTCTGTGTCAACACTGGCACTGAGTTGCACAGAACACATGGAAATCCAAGATGTTCACTGCAGATATGTTCAGATTCTCTGCAGGGAAAAAAAAAAAAAAAAGACACAGAAGGGTAAACAAACTAAGAAATGTCTCTGTTCTTTGATTGCTATACATGTCCACCTGGTTTCCATGCAATTCTCTTCTATACCATTCTGCTCCCAAGTTCCCTTGATCCTGTTTTATTTTAATCATCCTACCCCATCTCACCTTCCCCCACTGAATTAGCCAGGGTTCTCTAGAGAGACAGAACTAATAGCATATATATATTTGTATATATGAAGGGGAGTTTATTAAGTATTAACTCACATGATCACAAGGTTCCACAATAGGCCATCTGCAAGGTGAGGAGTAAGGAAAATCAGCCAGAGTTCCAAAACTGAAGAACCTAGAGTCCAATGTTTGAGGGCAGGAAGCATTCAGCATGGGAGAAGGACGGTAGTCTGAGAGGCTAGACCAATCTAGTCTTTTCATGTTTTTCTGCCTGGTTTACATTCTAACTCCACTGGCAGCTGATTAGATGGTGCCCACCCAGATTAAGGGTGGGTCTGCCTTTCCCAGCCCACTGACTCAAATGGTAATCTCCTCTGGCAAAATCCTCATAGGCACACCCAGGATCAATACTTTGTATCCTTCGATCCAGTCAAGTTGACACTCAGTATTAACCATCACAAGTCTACCTCTTGTCAACTTGAACCCATACACATCTCCTGAGATCATATATAATCTTCAAATAAAGACAATAATAATGTCATAATTATACCTAACATAATACAACTCTCCTTTGTACAACTGGAAACACACCAATCCCCAACCCAAATACTATTACATAAATTTAATAATACTTAAATGCTGATATGAAGTCAATAAATCTTATGTCACAAGATAAGTGAAAAAGGAAATAAAATGAAGATATTTTCTTAGTAAAAGTGTATACATGCACAAACATGTTTTTAACAAAAGAAGAAGGAAATACTCGTGACAATTACAGTTCTCATTTCTGCAGCTGGTCATGTGGCCGTAGGTGGTATTGATGACTACCTTCTTCTACTACCCATTATGTATTCCCTCTGCCTTCAGCAAGCACCTCAGCAGGTCCTGTTTTTTTGTTTGTTTGTTTGTTTGTTTGTTTTTCCTGGTGGAATAACCCAAACCTTCATTCCTGAAAGGTCTGGGCCATTTGTAGTCCTGCCTTGATTGGGCTGTTGTAGTTTCCCATTGACCTCAATCATAGGGCATGGTACTACTAAGAGACTCCCTAATGGATCTCCTGTATTCCATGCATACTCTTCCTTACTTCCATTGTGTAGTAGTAGACTGATTTCATCTTGATAGTCCAGGTCAGTCACCCCAGCCAACATTGTAACTCCCTTCTAAGCCTTTTTACTTAAAGATAGGAGGAGCCCAAATTGTCCAGGTGGCAATCTTAACTTCCAATTAAAGTTGGAGGCAGCGTTTCACCCTCTGAAACTAAGTAATACCTCTAGGCCAGCAGAAAGTAATGTTGCAGAAACAGGAAGCAAAAATTTTGCTAGTGGATCACTAAGGGTGATGGTGAGTGGTGCCACTTCTACTTCCACCCCTTGATTCCGGGACCTGTGAATCCTGGTTATGGAAGAAAGAGCACCATATATTGGACTCTGATTCAGAGCATACACAGCCTTCTGGAGAACTTTGCCTCAGCCCTGAAAAGTATTGTCACCTAGTTGGCATTGCAATTGTGACTTCAAAGGACCATTCGACCGTTCTACCAATCCAGCTGCTTCAGGATGATGGGGAACACGGTAAGACCAGTGAATTCCATGAGCATGAGCCCATTCCTGCACTTCTTTAGCCATAAAGTGAGTGCCTTGGTCAGAGGCAATGCTGTGGAGAATACACATAAGGTATTCTATGAGTCCATAGATGATAGTCTTGGCAGAAGCATTGCATGCAGATTAGGCAAAACCATATCAATAGTAAATGTCTATTCCAGTGAGGACAAGTCAGCATATTGTCATCAATATAATGCACCAGTATGATATTTTGAGGAAGCAAAAAGTGATCATGTTCCCTCTGAATAAGAATATGACACAAAACCAGAGAGTTGATATACCCGCGAGGTAGGACAGTAAAGGTATATTGCTGGCCTTGCCAGATGAAGACAAATTACCTCTGGTGGGCATTATGGACAGGAATGGAGAAAAAGGCATTTGCCAAGTCAGTGACTTCATACCAGGTAGCAGGAGATGTGCTAGTTTGATCAAGCAATGAAACCATATCTGGTACAGTAGCTGCAATTTGAGTCACCACTTGGTTAAGCTTACAATAATGCACTGTCATTCTCCAAGATCCATCTGTCTTCTGCGCAGGCCAAATAGGAGAGTTGAATGGGGATGTGGTGGGAATCACCGCCCCTGCATCCTTCAAGTCCTTGATGGTGGCACAAATCTCTGTAATCCCTCCAGGGACGCGATATTGTTTTTGATTTATGATTTTTCTAGGTAGAGGCAGCTCTAATGACTTTCATTTCGCCTTTCCCACCATAATAGCCTTCACCCTACCAGTCAGGGAGCCAATGTGGTGGTTCTGCCAGCTGCTAAGTATGTCTATGCCAACTGTGCATTCTGGCACTGGAGAACTGACCACAGGATGAGTCCAGGGACCCACTAGACCCACTGTAAGTCAGATCTGAGCTAAAACTCCATTAATTACCTGACCTCCATAAGCCTCTACTTTAACTGGAGGACCACAATAATGTTTTGGGTCCCCTGGAATCAATATCAGCTCAGAGCCAGTGTCCAGTTATCCCTGAAATGTCTGATCATTTCCCTTTCCCCAATGCACAGTTACCCTGGCAAAAGGCCAAAGGTCTCCTTGGGGAAGGATGGGAGAAACATTAACAGCATAAATTGTCAGTAGTATAGTGGGGTCCTTCCTCAAGGGAACCCAGCCTCCCCTTCATTCAAGGGGTTCTGGGTCTGTGAACTGGCTCAAGTCTGGAAATTGATTGAGGGGCTGATTCTCTGTTTTTATAATTCAAATTAGCCTTTTGTCCATTTGATCTAGAAGTTCTCTGCTTATAAAAATTAAATAGAAATTCGGTAGGCTTCCCATCAATTTTACACCTAGGAACACAATGATTAATTTGCCAATGCCAGAGCTCTACACAAGTCAGACTATTCTGACTGCCACTTTGCCTCTGCTGTCCATTATGGTAGCTATGCCCACCTTGCCTTTGATGGTTGAGTGCTGCCACTCGGCCCCTGTCACCTAGGGATCCAATTATTCCCATTGTATTTAAATTTTGTAGTTGAGTGACTGCAGTTCCCACTGTTAGATCTGATGTACAGAGAAGAGCAATTATAGGGCCCTTCAAAGATACAGGTGCTGCCTTCCCAAATCTATTTCACATGGCATTGGTCAAGGGTATAGCTTCCAGACCATCCCAGTTGGGATGAGTAGGTTCAAAGTGACTAATCCACTCCACCATCCCAACTTCCCTAAGCCTTTGGATCCCTTCCTCTACATTAAAGCAAGGAAGATCATGCATTTCCAGCTCACTCAGAGTGGGCCATCTTTTAATCCATGTTTCAGCTAACCAAGCAAATAAACTTTAGAACTTTTTTTAACTCCCAAGCTGCAACACTAAATGCAGAGTCCTTATTTAGTGGGCCCAAATCAATAAATTCAGCCTGATCCAACTCTATGTTCCCTCCACCATTATGCCACACCCTTAATATCCATTCCCATGCCTGTTCTCCAGATTTCTGCTTATATAAATTAGAAAACTCAAGCAGTTTTTTTCTAGTGTAGAGCACCTCCTCATGGGTCACACTCTCAATCTCACCCCTAGGGGCCCTTTAGGGCTTTATTCCAGTTATAGATCTAGAAGCCAACAAGGGTGTTGGGGGTGGCTCCTGAGGAGCATCAACATTATCTTGCCTGGCAACTGCCTCGGGGGAGGCCATCACTGTTGCCTCAGGCAACACAGGATTTATGTCCTCAGACAAAGGTAGAAAGGCTAATGGTAGCATGGGTCCGGGGAGGGGATGTTGCCACTACTGCGGATGGGGAAGCTGTTTCTTCTGGCAAAATAGGTTCATCAGAGTTTACAAACTCAGTGTCTGCAGCTTCATCAGGGTCTTCCCACATGACCCCATTTTAAGTTCCAGAGTCCCATTCTTTTTCAATCAATGCCTTCACTTTAACAGTAGACATCTGGCAAGGCTGTGCATGTACCTTTCATTGCAGGTCAGCCACTCACATGATAAGAGCTTGTATACCTTTTCCCACAATTTCAGCTCTTTCTCTACAGCAGATAAGACTCTAACTCAGGGCAATCTTAGCACATTTGAGGCTCAATATCTGCTTCTGAAGCCAGGAGATAGAATCCCTGAGTTCATCATTTTCTTTCATCACTTTGTCCACTAAACTCAGGAGCTTCATTATGTTCCTTGGATCTCCATATATGCTCAAAGGTATCATGTATAGAGTCACTAAACTTATCTCTCACAAGCAGTGAATCAGGAGTGTCAAATGCATTTATTTGGATAAACCTCTAAACAGTTCATGCCAAGGGCTATCAGTGTTCTCCATACTATTAGAAGTGGAGTCCTTAACATTTTAGGATCTAATCATATTAAGCAGCAACTCCAGAACTCCTAAAACCAATAAAATAACTCCATCCTTAATATTCTTTTACTCTGGAACCACTTCGGGTACCAAAATCTGTATTAGTCAGGGTTTCTAGAGGGATAGAACTAGTAGGAGGTGTATATATATACTATATATATATATATATATATATATAGTGTATATATATATAGTATATATATATAGTATATATATAGTGTATATATATAGTATATATATATAGTGTATATATATATATAGTAGGAGGTATATATATATATATATATGAGTTTATTAAGTGTTAACTCACACTATCACAAAGTCCCACAATAGGCCATCAGCAAGCAGCTAAGGAGCAAGGAAAGCCAGTCGGAGTCCCAAAACTGAAGAACTTGGAGTCAGACGTTTGAGGGCAGTAAGCATCCAGCATGGGAAAAGGAAGTAGGCTGGGAAGCTAGGCCAGTCTAGTCTTTTCACATTTTTCTGCCTGCTTTATATTCTAGTCATGCTAGCAGCTGATGAGACAGTGCCCACCCATATTACGGGTGGGTCTGCCTTTCCCAGCCCACTGACTCAAACGTTAATCTCCTTTGGCAACACCCTCACAGACACATCCAGGATCAATACTTTGCATTCTTCAATCCAGTCAAGGTGACACTCAGTATTAACCATCACACCCAGTCTATTCCATTCCAACTCATCTCATAGTTTACAATTTATATTCTATTCAGATTATAACTATTTTGTTCTATATTATCCCATATTTTGAAATCTAATTCAATCTGAAACCTATATATCCTTACCAAACAAGCCTATTCCATACACAAAAACAATTTCAGTGACCTTCCTGAGCTGGCGTGCTTATGAAAAAAGACATGTAAATGTGGAGAGATTGGTACTATACTTGAATGAACTTCAAGCCTACCTGCAGGGTCCAAAGACCCTATATTGTTAAGTAACATCTCTATGAAAGAGATTTCTAGTGGTTTGATTCTCGGCCTTTTTCGATTAGATATTTTTATCAGCATAAGGGTTGGAAACAGAGCAGGGAGCTAACATTTGCTGAATACCTCCTATTTACTATGAGTTATATCTTGCCTTATGTGCACTTGCCATCTTATCCTCACCACAACTTTAAGAAGCGTTATTTTTGTCCCTGTTTTACAAGTAACTGAGGCTCAACGTCAAGAAACCTTAGTCAAGTTACACAGCTAAGAAGTGCTTTTAGACCCAATTGAGCTGGCCACATGGATCCCATCATCTTTCCAGAATATCTGTATTGTGTGGTTGGTGACATCAGTACATGGTGATGGTGGTGGGAGCAGTAGCAGTCCTGGCATTTGTCATAGTTGCTATAATGATCAAACAAAATTGTTTCCCCATGGTTATGGATGACATAAAGTGTGGAGCAAATACGGAGGCTGAGATATACAGTACATGAAGTAGCAACACACTTTGTAAGAAAATCCGTCTCACCCAGCTCTATCATGTTTTATTTCATTCATGCATTGCTTGCTTACTCATCAAGTATCTCTCTCCTGTAACTTGAATGTAAACTTCAAGAGGGAAAGTTTGCATTCACTGCCACATACTCAGCCCTTTAAAAAGTGCCTGACACCTAGTTGTTGCTCAAACAGTATTTGTTAAATGAATGAATGAATGAGTAGTGTAACATATTTCTAAAGGAAGTTCTTGATATTTGAACAATAAGAAAAAGATGGGATCGGAGAGACACATTGATCTACACCAGTAGAAGATGAGAAATATATGACTTCATTTTGTTTAAACTGCTAGGACAGAAATACGCTAAAATAAGAACAGATCCCATTTTATCCCCCACAAAACTGCTGATTAAAATTCACTACCATTCTGAGGGACAGGGAGAGACTGGAGGGTGTGCACGCAGAACTCAGACTGGCAAGAAGATCCAGGCCATTTTCCTGGAGAAATAAGAGCTTTTATTAAAATATTTGAAGACATCCCCTGTGGGAAGGGTCACAGGCATATTGGGTACAGTTCCAAAGGCAGAACGAGAGCCTCTGGATGGAAGTCATATAGAGTCACGTCATGGCAACTGCCTCATGGGAGGCCATCACTGTTGCCTCTGGCAATGCAGGGTTTATCTCCTCAGACAAAGGTAGAAAGGCTGATGGCAGCATGGGTTGGGGAGGGGTTGTTGCCACTACTGTGGATGGGGAAGCTGTTTCTTCTGGCAAAATACAGGGATGGTGATTCTACCATGCTAAATTGTTCAAAAATGGAATTGGTGCATTCTCCCTGAAAAGTCTTCCACATGCTGGGAAGTACTGGAGAAAAGGTTGGACCATCATTAGACATTAGTTGTTGTGGTGTGATTCAGGACTAAGTGAACTCTAAGATGTCTATCATCTCTGAAACTTCCTGGTTCTGTTTTACCTCATCTTGCTCATCTGGGAATCCTCAGCAGAACCCAGCAGACCCCTCAACGAAGCTCAGTCCCTGACACCAGAGTGCACTAGCCTTGGCCTTCTCTTGATCCTGCTGTGGACACTCAGAATCCCCTGCTAAACCTTCCTTCAAGCCTCTTGCAGACTCCTGCTATAAATGACCTCGTCTTGCTTCAGCACCTTTCCCTTCTCCCTCTCCCATCCCATCATCTATGCATGTCCCGAGTCTGCTCCCCCAGAGCCTGCTCTATGTTGCATGCCTGCTAATATTTATAAAGAAAATCAATCCCTGTTTATGTACTAGAAATAACAAACAGAAAGCCTCATCCAAGAGAAAATGCTCACATCTTTTGAAGGACATGATTATAATTTTTGCAAGGAATAATCTCACATATCATCAAAACCCATAAAGAAACGTAATAAAGGGTAACAGAAACCACAGTAAGCGTTGGGGGTTGCAATCCAGTTAGAAGGAAAAACTAGAGGGTCCTATTTTGAAGTTCCAATTGCCTCACATGAAAACTGTGTTCACTTAAAATTTATTTGAATTGGCAGTAACCTTACGCAGAGTTTACAAAGATAATGGAAAGCTCTAGGTCTCTAAGCCCAATCTCAGTGTTGTGACTGATTTGGAAGTGTGGGAAACAGATGTTTCTCAATTCTTATCATGTTCGGAATATGAAGGGTATCTGAGGAGAAAGATAAGTCAGGAAGAAAAGGCTAATCATGGTCTTGAGACGATGTGAGCATAAAAGCATAATCAATTGTACCATATAGAGTTGCCAGAACATACCCGTCCCCCAGTAAATGCTTCTTTCAGAAACATGGGATCTCAGAAATATAAGTTTAGGAGTAAAGAGCTGAGGTGTGTTTAAGAAAGTTTTCATAGATGGACGTACTCAGTAAGCAGGACTCCAGAAATCCTCAGTGCTTCAACAGTGAAATAATAATAAGGCAGCCAGGTGCGGGGCTCACTCCTGTAATCCCAGCACTTTGGGAGGCCAAGGCAGGTGGATCACTTGAGGTCAGGAGTTCGAGACCAGCTTAACCAACATGGTGAAACATTGTCTCTACCAAAAAATACAAAAATTAACCAGGCCTAGTGGCACGAGCCTGGTGGTGCATGCCTATAGTCCCAGCTACTCAGGAGGCTGAGGTGAGAGAACCTGGAAGGCGGAGGCTGCAATGAGTCAAGATCATGCCACTGCAATCCAGCCTGGGAGACAGAGTGAGACCCTGTCTCCAATAACAATAATAAGGCTATAGGAATTATTATTTTATAATTATTTTGAGCTGACTTGAACATTTGTAAGTTGAACTGAACTGAAGTATTTGCTGTGGACCCAGTGGGAAACTGACTGTGGCTTGTGAATTGCATTGTTAATCCACATCTAGTAGGGGCTGGAAGAGGTCAAGGAAGCTGCTTCAGGGCCCTGTGATACAGCCACCCAGTTATCCCATGGCTCAGAAAGTTCTATAAACCCCACAGCACTCAGGGCTGCAGGCATTCATGCCATGTTAGAGAGGCCAGCTTCTTGTTGAGATTTAATACAAAAATACAGATGTCCCCATGGTCCTGAGGGAGAGGGAACCAGGGCAAAACCAGATGGTCTGTTTGCCCACTCTTGAATTCCAAGCTGCAGAAGCTGTGAGATGCACTGAAGGAAGGAGGCTTATGTGGTCTCCAGGCCCTCTTTTCTGAGGCCACAGCTCTCTCCTTATGCCAACTGGCCTCAGACTCCTTACCTAAGTTTCTTTTGCAAGTGGCTCAGATTCTCCCTCTCCTATTCTTTCTCAAAACAACCCACCTAGGCTCCAAGTCCATAAATTTGCTTTTATCAATGACAAGCTATTGACAAAGAAATACTTGTGATGTGTTAATTGATGATACTAGGCAAACCACTCATCTTGGAAACATTTGTCAAGAAACCCCTATGTACCCAACAGAGTTTCTTGTAGGCACTGGGCCCTGCTATTTGGATAGCAGAATAGCAAATAAATCTCAACTCTTTTCTTAAATTCTATTTCTGGCAAACTTAGGAAGCTTACTGGTAAAGCCTGTGGCTAAAAAAAAAAAAAAAAAAAAAGAGGCAGTGTTTGGGGGTCAGGGAGCCTTTGACACCGTGCCATCCCACTGTCATTATCACCACTCACTTGTGCATATTAATGTATGTGCTTTCACACACACACACACAAAGCATTCCCAATTTCTGTATTATGCCAGATATGTCAACAGGCTGGAGCTGTCACCAGCAAGTTGGTACAGCCCTCGGCCCTAGGCTCTTGCCCAGCTTCCTGTCTTACTGACTTTAAGCTTAATGAATGTTTTTAAGTTTTCCTAGCTGGACTGGTCTAGTCTTAAAGCAGCAGTGCCCCTTCTCCCTGTTCAGGGGCTTTTGCCTCTACCAATTGAGTTGCATAATTTAATTTAATAAATCAGGAGAATTTGCAGTGGGTTTTGGATACTTTCATTAGGAAAGATATATGTGGTATGGCTGCTGTTTGGTCATGTGTTTAATTAAATTAATGAATTAATGTCTTTGGTGGCGAGGATTTCAGAAGCATATGCCCTTCTTGTTCTTTACTCCCCAGGCTTTACTCAGAAAGGTTCCTATTTTTAGCACAAATAGATTATGACAAAAGAGTTGGGACTTACTTGCTGTTCTCCCACTGCAAGAAAGAAAGAGTGGGACCTGGTGACCCCAAGTAAAGAGTTTTCATCAGTTTCTACTTTTGGAGTTAACCCTGCATAGCCCACCCATTCCATGCCCTCATCCCTAACCTGTGCCCTGATCCCTCAGTTTCCTCGCTCCCTCTTCCTGCTCCTTACGTGGGGACACCTGCTTTCACACCGCCACTCTCACAGAGGAGATGAAACATGAGGATAGCTTGACCCTGGAGCCCTCCTGGTGAGACAGGCATTTCAACAAGGTCTGAACTGAAAACCTAACAGATGAATGTATATGTACTTCAGAACATTATGTTGTACACAGTAAATACATACAATTTTATCTGTCAATTTGAAAAAACAAATTAAAAAATAAATAAAACTTAAGGGATGAAACACCAACCTTAGTGATTCAGACCCCAAGCAGCAGGAAGGAAAGCGGTTCTGTGTGGGGACAGAACATCCATGGAGCCACTGAGGGCTCCTTTCCCAGCCTGGAGCCAGTGATGCTCAATGGAAGGAGGAGTGAGATCACACAGACAGCCCGCTCCAGCCCCACTGGCCCCACCACCACTTGCTGGAGTCCATTACTCACGTTTACTGTGGCTTTAACTGGCTGCTGGAGTCTTGTATAAAGCAAATGAAGCTGTAATCAAGGTCTTTGTCACTGTCCCACATTTGCATGGAGTAAGTGCTGCAGTTTGGGGACAGCTCATCAGTCCTCGGTCTGCACAGAAGGAGGATTTTTTTTTTTAAGGAACAAAAGGAAAACAACTTGAAAAGGACCCTAAGCATTTTTGGACTCTGATTTTGGAGACACAGCAGACAAAAATATTCTAATTCCTCCTTGAAGACACAGTAGATCAAAATATTCCAATTTCTCCTAGTTTACTTTGGATAATATATTGATTCAAACAAGCCAAGGACTGGACTCACAAGCAGAGAAGGGGCACCTCTGTTCTTAACGCAACTGGGTAACTTCGCAGCTGGATCAGAGAGCAGGCTGCCCATCAGATGGTACAAACAGCCCCACAGGCAGGGATAGCATCCTAAATCCAGCTACCACAGCAGCTATCAAGAGCCAGGGGGAGACTCCTCAAGTGGAAAGGGAGAGGCTGGACCACACCATCCACAGGCAGGTATCAATTTAGTCATAAAGCCTGGCTTTGGGTTTTGGAAACACTGTTGTAGAGTCATCAATGGCCTGTCTATATGGTTAGACACATTTAGGATTTTCAAAATCTTTCTGTAGCATAAGTTTTCTAAAAGAAATATTGCAAAGAAGCCCTACGTATAAGTCAGACAGAGAGGAAACAAAGGGGGGATCCAGGTCCTCGTCCACTCTGCCCAAAGCCTCTCCTATAGCCCTCCCTGGAGTTATCCCCAGGGAACCTGTCCTAGAATAGTCTCAGGGTCACTGTACAAGTCCCTGGATCGGACAGAAAGTAAGGTCCCCTCCAAACCCAACAAGCTGTAACTCTGACTTGCCAACATAGACTTCACAGATGAAGTGAAACTTCTTGGATCCTTCTACTTTCTTTCTCGGTCTCTGATTTCAGGGAGAACTACTATCTTCCATAAAAAGCACCCTGGACTGTTGGTTAAAGCCATGGTCCTTGGGGTCTAATCAAGTAGGGGGTCTACCCCTAGCCTTACCACTTACTGGTTGTATAATCTTGAGTAACCCAGTTAACCCAGCTGAGTTTCAGTTTTCTCACATTTAATAAAAACTAAGGCTGGGCACGGTGGCTCACGCCTGCAATCCCAGCACTTTGGGAGGCCAAGAAGAGCAGATCACTTCAGGTCAAGAGTTTGAGACCAGCCTGGCCAACATGGTGAAACCCTGTCTCTATTAAAAATACAAAAAAATTAGCTGGGCATGGTGGTGGGCGCTTGTAATCTCAGCTACTCGAGAGGCTAAGGCAGGGGAATCACTTGAACCTGGAAGGTGGAGGTTGCAGTGAGCGGAGTCGGTGCCACTGCACTCCAGCCCTGGTGACAGAGCAAGACTCCATCTCAAAATGAATAATAATAAGATTTCTCTTATAGAATGTTTGTAGGGATCAACTGAAATATAGTACCTACCATATAGGGAATAATAAAACTGTCAGCCATTATTACGTACATCTCCAAATTTAGTAAGCATTTCAACCACACACTCACATATATTCTGGAAAATAAGATAAATGTTTTAACTTTAGAGATTCATCTCTATATTTTATTTGACTTCAATAAATTGGATTAGTTCCAATCCCTGGACCATGGACTAGTACTTGTCTGTGGCCTGTTAGGAACTGGGCCGCACAGCAGAAGGTGAGTGGCGGGTGAGTGAGCCAAGTTTCATCTGTATGTACAGCCATTCCCCATCGCTCATATTAGCGCTTTAGCTCTGCCTCCTGTCAGATCAGTGCCAGCATTAGATTCTTGTAGGAGTGTGAACCCTACTGTGAACTGCACATGCGAAGGATCTTGGTTGTGCCCTCTTTACAAAAATCTAATGCCTAATGATCTGCCACTGTCTCCCATCACCCCCAGATGGGACTATCTAGTTGCAAAAAACAAGCTCAGGGCTCCCATTGATTCCACATTATGGTGAGTTGTATAATTATTTCATTATATATTACAATGTAATAATAATAGAAATAAAGTTCACAAAAACGTAATTCACTTGAATCATCCTGAAACCATCCTCCCTGCCCCCGGTCCATGGAAAAATTATCTTTCATGAAACTGCTCTCTGGTGCCCAAAAGATTGGGGACTGCTGCCTTGGATGATTCTGCATGGAAAAGGGAGAGAAAGAGGTTGAAGCCAGTCTGCTAGTGGTAGAGAAGATAAATATGATGAAATGATTGTCAACTTGTCTACTTCCTGAAAAACTGATCATCTCTTTCTCAACTGTGGTGGTCATCATTGATATTCACCAAATATTTACAGCTCTCTGCCTTCTGGAAACATGGTAGGATTGCCCTTCCTATTCCTCCCTAATGGTTAGATGGGATTGTGAAGCTAGTTCTGGCCAATGAATTGTGGCCAGTGGACATTCAATTACTGATGCCAGGCTTATGGTGCTCTCTTGCCTCTCCAGCACAGCAACCAACAGATGGTGGCTTCCCGGGTGCCTGAATGACTATACGGAATAACCCCTCCTCCCTCCAGTGACCTAGGATGACTATGTAGCATGAGGCGAAATTAACATTGTGTTCTGTTCAATTACTGAGATTTGGAGATTATTTGTTACTGATGTATATTCTGGCCGATCCTGAATAATACATCCCCTCATGACATCCCCACAATTTCACAAAACAAAGGTCAAATTGATTGGCTTCATATCAGTAAGGCAACCAGCCAGTTTATTAACTAGTACTTACTAAGCAGAGAAAGTGCCCTGTCTCATGCTCATCGGGCATATAAAAGAAAAACAGATCTCTGTCCTCAGAGGCTTACTATCTTAGCTGGAAATACATTTTTCATGCAGGGAGACATAGGGAGATATTTCAATACAAAAATGTGAGAGGGTGTTTGCTCTAAGTGCCAAGGAATTTACACATTGGAGAGTGTTATAGACTGAATGTATGTACCCCTTCCCAAAAAATTCACATATTGAAGCCCTAACCCCCAGTATGGCTGTATTTGGAGTAAGGAAGTAATTAAGATCAAATGAGGTCATAAAGGTATGACCCTGAACTGATAGGATTAGTGTCTTTATAAGAAGAGACTGCAGAGAGCTTGCTCTTTCTTTCTGTGTACAGGAACTGAGGAAAAGCCTTGTGAGGACACAACAAGAAGGCAGCTGTCTGCAAGCTAGGAAGAGAGCCCTCACCAGGAACCAACCATGCTGTATCTTAATCTGAGACTTCTAGTCTCCACAAAATTTTTTAAATGAATTTCTGTTACTTAACCCACCAAGCGTGTGGTATTTTGTTATGGTAGTCCAAACAGACTAAGGCAGAAGGAGAACTAGAATTATGGGCTAAGCTTCCAGGAAGATCTTCTGAAGGAGGCAGTACTGGCTCTGGCCTTGAGAAAAGAAGCTGAGAACTGCTATTAATGCCAGTTGCTTTACATATACTATCTCCTTTAATTCTAATAACTCTACATGGTAAGAAGTATCATCTCCTATTGTAAATAAAGCTCAGGAAGGTAGACAGGAGAAAACATAGCAAATCTACAGGTTGCTCCTGCCCTGTCCTGCCAGTCAGTGCTGGATGGATGTGGGTTGATTGGCAGAAGGGCCAGGGAGCGCTGGATGGTTGGGGGATGGCCTTTTCAGAGATAGAGTAGAAAAATGGACCTGAATAAAACTGAGACTGTTTGCCAACAGGAGTGGGAGATACAGTAGAGTGGGAAAACTGAGATGAATAAGATGCAGCCACGTACTACTACAGAAAGAGGTAACTGGAAGTCCCTATAGAAATACTTAATTTATTCATACTTAAAAATCTCTTCCTGAAATTGTGTCTAGACTCAGTAGACTCTTTATAGTCAGATATATTTTTTTTCTTGGCCCTCTTAAAAATTGATCCAAGTCAGATGTGAAGATGTCCTAAAAAGCTCTCTCCACTGTTTTTTTTTTTTTTTTTCTTTGACTTGATGCATTTCATCATCTTGACACAGCCTTGGGACATAAGCCTCATACAGGAAAAACTGGGCATTAAGGTGACTACTTTCAGACACCCAACCTAAAATGGCGGATGGGAGAGGGTGCATGAGTCATATAAAACCTCCAAGACTCATTATTGCCAAAAATTTTATACTCTGAAATAACAAAACTTTAGTGCCCCTGATTGGTACTTCTTCAGAGCCTGGATTTGCTGGAGAGAACAGTAGATTGTCACTCTACCCAGCAGCTGGCTCAGCCTTCTCTCCTGCTGCTTTAACAGCCTTTTAGGTAATAACCTTTTTTATTAAGACAAACTCCCAAACCCTTTAAGCCCCAGCAGAGATGAGCTTTAAAAATGAGGCACTCCAGGCAGCCATGGTGAGCTACTGAAACTTCTCTGCCCCTGTTTTCCTGAATTTTACCCTCCCCTAGGGCAGGAGTTCCTGACCTGGAGACTACAGAACAGCTTCTGCAGTCCACTAGCCCTTGAAATGTCATGCAAAATATTGGGTAAATGTGCATTTTTCCAGGGAGAAGGTCTATGGCTGAAATATCACATCCTCAAAGAGCTCTGGGTCTGTGAAAAGAGTACTGCTCTAGAGATCCTTACCTTGACTCCCACTGAGACCGCTGGACTCCAGAATGCCAAAGTGGCTCAGTAGAAAAGGTGTTAAATATAGAGACAGGCAGAATTGGGTTCAAACCCTGGCTTAACCATTATCATCTGTGGCCCCAGGCAAGGGATTGCATCACTCTAAATCCAGTTTCTTTATGCAAGCCTCACTCTTTCCTTTGTAGATTTGTAAAAATAAGAGATAAAGTATATAGCGGGCACTCAGTAACTCTTCCCACTTTAATACTCCTATCCCAGCTGGAAGGAAATAATATTATTTACTCCAAAGAGAGCCTCCATGCAGCTCCACAAAACTGTTCAATGTACAAGTCAGTAAACTCTCTTGCATGCATCTGTGGGGATAGGTGGCACCATTCAGTGAAGGATCTGATGGGCATCCAAAATCCAGGAAGGAAAACCAAAGGAAGGAGCAATGCAGTGACAGGATTATTAGGCCATTGGTAGGCAAAGACCCACCATTACCTTCTTGCAATGTGACGAGAAGATGAATGTTACACACCAATGCTACACACCCAGGTTCTAGTCTGGGCTCCAAAGCTATTCTCCTTAAGAATTCTTTTAACCAATAACTTTATCTCTTTGGTTAAATGAGAAAAATACTACCTACCTTGCCTTTTACATAGAATGGTAATAAAGTCAAAAGAGAATCTTGTATTTTATGAGTGTGAAACAACTCTGGAAAGCATCAAGGGGTGCAAATGTAAGGAGTGGTCATCTGCGTCAGTATCGTGATTTTCATCATCAATCCACAAAGGCATCTTTACAGGATAAATAAGCAAACTGGGTTAGAGATGGAAAGGCTAGTGTTGCCCAGAGAAGCAAAATGGTCTGGCCTCAGACAGTGGGAGGCGAGCCATCTGTTCCCTTTCTCCATTTTATTTTCCCCAAGACATATAAGGATGTGTTGCATGATTCTTTCTATGGGCACTCATCTCTCTGACCAGTGTGTCAATTTTCTTGCTTTATATATTCATAAAATGACACCCATTAACAAACTCCTTATGCCATTCCAATCATGAGTCTCCTCCTCCTCCTCCGTTTTCTCCTTCTCCTTCTCCTCCTCCTGATGCTACTGCTTCCCCCCTCCCCCACACATATGTATTTCTAACTTTCCTTCTCTGTCCATGCTTTTTCACTTCTACCCACAGTGATACCTAGACACTGACATGTAACATAATTCCTGAACATCTCTCAAAGTCAAGCTCAGAGGCCACCCTACACAGTCTTCTCTAATCACCCTGCTGCAGCTCACATTGGCCTGTTGTCTATGTCCTTATAACCTATAGAATCTGGGAGAGCTGACCATGAAATTTGATATACAAACTGGAACACTTAATCATAACCATCAGGACAACAACTATAACAGAGCTTGTCCTGGGACAATTCTGATATATGGTCACTCTAAATCTGAGCTATAAAGTTGGCCCTTTGTTGTGTGGTGCCTACTGTTCCTTGCAAGAGTCTGCTCTTCCTGGCTGGGGTCCCATGGGATAAGATTCATCTTGCTTTTCCATCAACACTCCACCTCCATCAAGCATACTGTCTTTCATCTGGTTCCATGGGCGAAGATTCTGCAGTGAAGATTTGCATGCAGAAACTTCACTGGGACATGCTCTCAAGAGCATAATCCCTCCCCTGTGAAGGAGTTAGGGAAACAGGAAGGGACAGAGATAGATGTTTAACTGTGATGTAGCAGAGGCTTTGCACCATCTTACAAGCAGCACAAATGCTGGGATGACCCTTCAGAGTTGTCACAACTTGGAGGAAGGGGTTCAACACTTTGTATTCCCGTATCAATCTGTCATTAGATGTAGGCTGCCATCAAGTAAGGGCACATAACTTGGCCAAGGCAGCTTCCTTCAGTCCAGGATGATTTTTGGAGTGAGACATGGTTCTGAGCACTCCAGGCAGCTGGGGGAATAAGCAACTTAGACTTTGTATTAGTTTTCTATTGATGCATAAGAGGTTAGTGGAGCACAAATTTAGATGCTTAAAGAGTGCATACTTGTGAGGTCACAGTTCATAATTCAGAATTCTGGTTGGGGTTGGCTGGGTTCTCTGCTTAGAGCCTTACAAGGCTGAAATTAAGGCATCTGCTGGGCTACATTCTGATCTGAATGCTCCAGGAAGGCTTTGCTTCCAAGCTCACTCAGGTGGTTGGAAGAATTCAGATCCTCAAAGTTGTAGGATCAAGGCCCTTTTGTCCCACAAACCTGAAGGGGTAATATTAGTACACCATAGAATTCATTATAACCAGTTACTGTCAATCTATGAGCTTCAGAGTTAGATAAACCCTAGGGCATAATTGCAAGTTGTCTTCACTCCATTTGATTCTCACCTGTGACATCTATTCTTACCATGTGCATCAACAGGAGTACTATAGAGCCCAAGCTCTCATCATGATTCTAAGGCAAGCGAGCAGTCCCTACACTCACACTTGTCCACCCACACTCATACTTGTCCACCTTCAAGTCCTGCAGAGCCAGGCCCAGAAAAAAGGCAAACTCAAACTCCTTCAAGACATGGCTGGCATGTTCAAAAGCAATGTTACAGAGAAAGGAACAGAAAATAAAACATTGTTCTATGGTTTAGATGTGGTTTCTCCCTGCCAAAACTCTTGTTGAAATTTGGCCCCCAAAGTGGCGGTGTTGGGAGGTGGTGAATCATGGGATGTGTTTGGGTAATAAGGGCAGATCCCTCAAGAATAGATTAATACCCTGCTAATGGAGCTGAGTTCTTACTCTCATGGGAATTAATTTGTCCCTGTGAGAGAGAGAGTGGTGGTTAAAAAGAGTCTGCTTCATCAGTTTCACTCTTGCTTCCGCTCTCACCATGTGATCTCTGCACATGCCCACTTCACTTCCACTTTCTGCTACAAATTGAAGCAATGTGAAGCTTTCAGAAGACGCAGCTGCCCAATCTCAAACTTCCCATCCACCAGCATCGTAAGCCAAATAGACCTCTTTTCTTTACAAATTACCCAACGTCAGGTATTCTGATACAGCAACACAAATAGACTAAAACACATTGTATCACTCCAAAAGGAATATTTGCAATGGGTTGATTTCTTTTCTTAGGGTAGTGGCTAAATGGTTAAATCCCAGAGGAGCTCTGCCTGTGTTAAAAGCCTGGCCCACCATTTACTATGTATATTCGTGTAAGTTATTTAATTTCTCTATGCCATGGTTTCCTCATCTGTAAAGTGAGTATAATAATACTCTCCTGAGAGTTCTGTGAAAATCAGATGAGATACTGCATGCATGTGAGCTATTTCTCATTTCTTCTTGGGATCTGCCCTCCATCCTTCTCTGCTTTTCTTGGTTTATACCCCAAAAGACTGACCTGCATCAACTATATTACCTGGGACCCTTGCCCTATGGCTTTTAATTGGGTCTAGCCAATGGAACAAGTGGGACAGAGATCTAAGAGGTATTACTGCCCTGGCCCTCTCCCTCCAGAGTGGCTTCAGGCTTGCTGCATACCAAAGGTCACAACAACTGTTAAAATGTACCTTCTACACAGCTATCTCCTTCCAGGTTTCAGTGATTGCCCCCAGCTTGTGCTTCTTCAGGTCAAAGAAGGTAACTCCCTATTACTACACCCTGAAATATTGCACTACCTTGTTTTGTTTCCCTACATTCTTCCCACACTTCTGTAAGTAGACCCTATAATTAGTTTCATTTATTCCAGCTGGAACTTGTGTAAAACTGGTTCATAGAAACATTTGTTAACTGATGAGTATTAACAACAGTGGAATTACTGGCCACAGGACGGTTTGGTTGGTAGACCCTTGTTGGCCATAGGTACCTATTCCTCTACTTCATTGAATACAGTTGTGAAGTCAAGGTAGAAGGAGGCAGGACCCAATGCAGCATTTAGAGAGGCTCCTGGTCTATTTCACAGCCCCTGCTAAGGCTCCTCTTCTGGCCAAAGACCACCTCCAGGAACCCTGGGTTTTGTTGTATTTCTCTGTGGGGCACTCACAAATCCACATCTCCTTTATCTATATGGCGAAAATACTTCCTGATCTGGTCTCCAGAGAATCCAGCACTCACATGGCAGCACTTTCCCTCTCTTCTCTCATAGGTGTATGTGCCCAGTCCTGTCCTCAATCCACTTCTCCTTTTTCTCTGTGTCTTCCAGAAGCACATTCATTATACTTAATGGCTGCTATTTTGGTTATTTCAGTCTGCTATAGCAAAATATCATAGACTGAGTGGCTTATAAATAAGAGAAATTTGTTCTCATAGCTCTGGAGGCTGGAAGTCTGAGATCAGGGTGTCAGCATGTTTGGACTCTGGTGAGGGCCCTCTCCTCAGTTTTAGACTGCTGACGTCCTGCTCTATCCTCCCTTGGCAAAAAAGAGAGCAAGAGAGGATCCACCCTCATGATCTAATCACTTTTCTTTTCTTTTTTCTTTTTTTTTTTTTTCTTTTTTTTTTGAGATGGAGTCTCACTCTGTCACCCAGGCTAGAGTGCAGATCTTGGCTCGCTGCAACCTCTGCCTCCCGGGTTCAAGCTATTCTCCTGCCTCAGCCTCCCGAGTAGCTGGGACTACAGGTACTTGACACCACACCTGGCTAATTTTTTGTATTTTTAGTAGAGACGGGGTTTCACCATGTTAGCTAGGATGGTCTTGATCTCCTGACCTCATGATCCACCTGCCTCGGCCTCCCAAAGTGCTGGGATTACAGGCGTGAGCCAAGGTGCTCGGCCAATCTAATCATTTTTCAAAGGGCCCACCTCTTAATACCATCACACTGGGGGTTAAGATTAGGGTTAGGATTTCAATATGTGCATTTTAGAGTGATACAAACATTCATTCCACAACAGCTATGAAGGATATTTAAACTCTTATAAAAACCTACACAGTAAAGCCCCCAAGGCATCCTCTGTGTCAAGACTGAGCCACCCACAGCTGAGAGACAGCAGAGAAGACAGTCATCCAACAGCTCAAGCTGAGCCCAGAGCCACATGTGCTGACTGAGAATGTCAAAGCCAGTTCTCAAGAACTGACTGGGAGATGGGAGGGGTAACCCCAGACCAGGAGCACCTGCATCCTTGCCCCACATCTGCCCTTATGGGAGGATGACCCCACTTTCCCCAAAGCTCACAGGTTCATGACAAGACCAGCAGTCATTTTACAGTGCACTATATCAGCCAGTCCCCTTATTAAGCGGGAAATTACACATATGCATTGGGTCAGCAGTCTCTCCTTTCAGGGAAAAATGGGTTTTCTGAGAAAATGAAAATCATTAATTTACCCTAAAATTTTATTGAGAAGAATTCTCTTGTATTTGAATACAGACGGGAGATAAAAAAGATGCTAGAGCACTCCATTATTCCTTTATTAATGAAGTAGGATACCTAAAAGGCCTATTAAAACTACATAGAAGCCTCATAAGCATCTTTCACAACTTCTTACTCAATCACTTGCATGTCTTGAGAGCAGCATTTCTGTGACAAGGTGTTACCAACTCACACACATACACAGTTTGCTTGCATTCATCCATTTATTTATTCATTCATTACTTCAAAAGTTAGATTTTGAGCTCAGAGGATGAAACAGGCATTGCCCTCGTTACTAGGACCCTAACCATGGATAAATTAAGTTTCCTGCTCTGAAAATACTGACAGTTTAATGGGAAAAATGAATAAAGCAAATAGGCAATTAAGGTCAGAGAAGTCCTTGAATCCTAGATGTTTAGGAAGGGAACATGTATTGCAGATGTGGGACAAGAAGATAAGTCAGGGAAGGATTTTAGATTAAAACTTGAAGGAAAAGTAGGACTTATCCAGTGAAAAGGGAAGAGAGAGAGACAAAGACATGGACCAAAGGAGAGGAAGTGAGCAGAGTACTTCAGTCCAAGAATGGAGAACCCCAAAGAGCTCATAGAAAGCTTATAGTAGTTCAGTAGGACTCAAACAAGGTGTTTAAAGGGAACCGAAGGAGGATAAGGAGAAGGGAAAGGCTCCAAGGAAAGAATGGTAAGAAATAAGACTGGAAAGATAAGAGAGAGTCTGAGGCTGATTAGGAAAGCTTTATCAGAGGCAGTGGTCTAAGAGGTAAAACTCATGGTTATATTGGATCTTTGCTACGCTGTGGTGCATGTGGCTGCAGCCACAGCAAGAGTGCATTCATAGCAAATCAACTGTGTTGCTGAGACCTGAAGTTCACTCATTTACTCATCTATCCATTTATCAAATTTTAATTGACCCTCTAGTATGTCACAACACTATGCTAGGGCCAATAGGAATCTAAGAGACATCAGACATGAATCCATGCCTTTGACTTATTGTTAAGCCCAAAGTCAAGCTTCACTCTTTTGAAAGCTGCACTGTGACTGCAGGGTAGGAAGTGAGGGTGGGGAATGATGAAACTTGCAGGGAGCATTCAAAAAGTTGATGAGGCATAAACATCCCTTTCTGACATCAGAAACCATAACCTGGAAATGAAACAAGTGATGCTTTCCCTTTGGAAAACTATCTGACCTTTCCAACGGTAACATAGGTTATCTTAAGACAACGGCTGACTGAGCCACCACTCCCATTGACCCTGGAGTTCCTACTAGTGACACACTTGAACACACAGGCTAAGAAAATTCTTTCTTATATGAGCAGGTTCAGGAGTTCAAATCCCTGTGGTAGCACCCACAGGCCATTTTACTTTGATGCAGTTATTTAACCGTTCTGAACCTCAGCTGTTTTGGTCTCTAAAAGAAGAATGGTAATATCCACTTTGTAAGATTGTTGAAATAAAATATGATAAATGATAACTATTTATAATAGTTAACTTTTTAAAAGAAAAAACAAAATTGTATAGTGAATGCCAAAAGTTCTACACAAATTCTAGAGAAGTAGGATGTAGGTGAACAAAGTCAACGAAGAGTTTTAAAAGATGGTTCATAATTGAACCATCTTGAAAATCACCAAAGGGCCTGTGTGGTTGCTTTAGGGACTGCCTTATATGGGACAGAGCCCTTTCAGGCATTAATTCATTTATTCATTTAATAAATAAGAATCATCTCTGTACTGACCCATTGCCTGGAGTATCTGTCTTCCATCTTATCCTACAATGTTTTCTCTTCAGTCCAACCTGTCTTCCAGCAGCAGACATACTTTCCCTGACCCCCATGGTAGGATCTCCTGCTGACTCCATTCACCTATCTTGGTTGGTCATTCTGTAATGGCCATATGCTTGCTATTACATTGAGATTAGTTTCTTTTTGAATATCAGACTCTTCCTGGAAAACAATCCCATTAACAGTAGGGATCACATCTCCTTTTCATACCTCTGGTAATACTAGAAGTCTAATAAATGTGTGTTGAACCAAGTGTGTTGTGCTTGTAGTTTATAAGATGCCCTGTGTTCCAGGGCTCTGTGTAACTGCGATGTATAAACTATCCTTATCCTAAATAGAAAGACCAAATGATGAAATGAACCAACAAAAAATAATAACTACAACAAATTTTCAAGACATAAACAGTACAATAAGATAGAAATAGAAACAATAAAAAGTTTAAAAAGCAAGGGGAAAAGTTAAGATGTAGAGCTTCTGTTAGTTTTTTTGCTTATTTCTTCATGCAAATAGTATTGTTATCAGCTCAAAATGATAGGTTATAAGATAGTATTTGTAAGCCTCATGGTAACCTCAAACCAAAAAATACACAATGGACACATAAGAAGTAAAAAGCAAGAAAGTAAATCATATCAACAGAAAAAATCACCTTGACTAAATGAAGACAGGAAATAAAAGAAGAAATAGAAGACCACAAAACAACCAGAAAACAAATAACAAAATGGCAGGCATAAGTTTTTATTTATCAATAATAACATTGAATGTAAATGGGCTAAACTCCTCCATCAAAAGATCTAGAGTGGCCAAATGGATGAAGAAACAATATCCACTGATCTGTTGCCTACAAAAAACACACTTCACTTATAAACACATAGACAAAAATAAAAGGATAGAAAAAGATATTTCATGCTAACAGAAACTAAGAAAAAGCAGGAGTAGCTATATTTATATCAGACAAAATAGATTTCAAGACAAAAACTATAAGAAGAGACAAAAAATGTCACTATATAAAGATAAAGGGGTTAATTCAGCACGGGGTTATAACAATTTTAAATACATATTCACCCAACACTGGAGCACCCAGATATATAAAGCAAATATTTAGAGCTAAAGAGGAAGATAGGTTCCATTACTTCAACAATCCACTTGCAGCATTGGACAGATCTTCCAGACAGAAAATCAACAAAGAAACATTAGACTTAATCTGCACTATAGACCAAATAGATCTAATAGATATTTGCAGAACATTTCATTCAATGGCTGCAGAATCCACATTCTTTTCCTAAACACATGGATTATTCTCAAAGATAGACAATATGTTAGGTCACAAAACAAGTCTTAAAACATTCCAAAAAATTAAATAACATCAAGCATTTTCTTTGACCAGAATGGACTAAAACTAGAAATCAATAACAAGAATTATTTTGGAAACTATACAAATACATAGAAATTGATCAATATGCTTCTGAACGACCAGTGGGTCAATGAAAAAATTAGGAAGGAAATTAAAACATTTTTTGAAACAAATACTAATGGAAACACAACATAACAAACCTATGGGTTTGGACATACCTATGGTATTTTGGGATACACCCAAAAAAAGTACTAAGAGGAACGTGTGTAGCTGTAACTGCCTACATCAAAACAGAGGGAAAACTTCAATCTAATGATGCACCTTAAAAAAACTAGAAAAGCAAGAGCAAATCAACCCAAAATTAGTAGAAGAAAAGAAATAAAAAGATCAGAGCATAAATAAATACAATTAAAATGAAGAAAACAATAGAAAAGATCAATGAAACAACAAATTGGTTTTGTGAAAAGTTAAACAAAATTGCCAACCCTTTAGCCAAGCTAAGAAAGAAAAAAGAGAGACTATCTAAATAAATAAAATCAGAAATGGAAAAGGAGACATTATAGCTGATACTACAGAAATTCAAAGGATCATTAGTGTCTACTAGGAACAACTATATGCCAATAAATTGAAAAATCTAGAATAAATGGACAAATTCCTAGACAAATACAACCTAACAAGATTGAACCAGGAAGAAATCCAAAACCTGAATAGACCAATAACAAGTAACAAGATTGAAGCCATAATAAAAAGTCTCCCAGGAAAGAAAAGCCCAGGACCCAGTGGCTTCACTGCAGAATTCTACCAAACATTTAAAGAAGTTTTACATATTTAACCCCAATTTTAGAATTTAATACCAATCTTACTCAAACTTTTCCAAAAAACAAAATAGGAGGGAATACTTCCAACTCATTCTATGAGGCCAGTATTACCCTGATAACAAAACTGGACAAAGATTCAAAAGAAAGGAAGAAAAGAAGGAAAGAAAGAATGAATGAAAGAGACAGAGAGAGAAAGAGAAAGATGGAAAGATGGAAGGGAAGGGAAGAAGGGAAGGGAAGAAGGGAAGGGAAAGGGAAAAGGGAAGGGAGGGGGAGGGAGGGAGAGAGAGAGAGAGAAAGGAAGGAAGGAAGGAAGGAAGGAAGGAAGGAAGGAAGGAAGGAAGGAAGGAAGGAAGGAAGGAAGGAAGGAAGGAAGGAAGGAAGGAAAAGAAAGAAGGAAAGAGAAAGAAAGCTGGCTATAGGCCAATGTCTCTGAATAAGTTTTGATATGAAAATCGTGAACAAAGTAATAGCAAACCGAATTCAACAATACATTAGAAAGATCATTCATCACAACCATGTAGGATTTATCCCTGAGATGCAAGGATCATTCAACATATGCAAATCAATCAGTGTGATACATCATATCAACAGAATGAAGGTTGAAAACCATATGATCATTTCAATCGATGTGGTAAAAGCATTTGATAAAATTCAACATCCCTTCGTGATAAAAACTGGATATAGAAGAAACATATCTCAAAATAATAAAAGCTATATATAACAGACTTACAGCTGATATCATACTAAATGAGGAAAAACTGAAAGCCTTTCCTCTCACAAAACAAGGGTGCTCACTTTCACCACTGTTGTTCAAGATAATACTGGAAGTCCTAACTAGAGCAATCACACACACAAAAAAATAGAGGATATCCAAATTGGAATGGAAGAAGTCAAATTATCTTTATTTGCAGATGATATGATTTTATATTTGGAAAAACCTAAAGATGCTACCGAAAAACTATTAGAACTGATAAACAAATTCAGTGAAGTTGCAGGATACAAAATTAACATTAAAAAATTAGTAACATTTCTATATGTCAACAGTAAACAATCTAAAAAAGAAATTTAAAAATAATCCCACTTACAATAGCCACAAATAAAATGAAATGCCTAGGAATTAAACAAAGAAGTGATAGATCTCTATAATGAAAACTATAAAACACTGATGAAAGAAGTTGAAGAGCACACCAATAAATGAAAAGATATTCTATGTTCAGAAATTGGAAGAAACAATATTGTTAAAATGTCCACACTACCCAAAGCAATCTATAGGTTCAATGTAATCTCTATCAAAATATCAATGGCATTCCTGAGATAAGTAGAAAAGACAATTGTAAAATTTATATGTAACTACAAAAGACCAACAATATCCAAAGCTATTTTTAGCAAAAAGAACAAAACTGAAGCAATCATATTACCTTACTTCAAATTATACTACAGAGCTATAGTAACCGAAACAGCATGGTACTGTCTTAAAAACAGAAACATAGACCAATAGAACAGAATAGAAAATCCAGAAATAAATCCATACACCTACACTGAACTCATTTTTGACAAAGGTATCAAGAACATACACTGGGGAAAAGGGAGTCTTTTCAATAAAAGATGCCAGGAAAACTGGATGTCTATATGCAGAAGAATGAAACTAGACCCCTATCTCTCACCATATACAAAAATCAATTCAAAATTGATTAAAGACTTAAATCTAAGACCTGAACCTATGAATCTACTACAAGAAAACATTGGGGAAAATCTTGAGAACTTTGGTTTGAGCAAAAATTTCTTGAGCAATACCCCATAATCACAGGCAACCAAAGCAAAACTAGACAAATGGAATCACACAAAGTTTAAATGCTTCTGCACAGCAAAGGAAACAATCAACAAATTGAAGAGACAACAAATTGGAAGAAAATATTTTCAAACTACACATCTGACAAGGGATTAATAACCAGAATATGTAAGGAGCCCAAACAACTCTATAGAAAACAATCTAATAAATTGATTAAACAATGGGCAAAAAATTTGAATAGACATTTCTCAAAATTAAGGCATACAAATGGCAAACAGACAAACGAAAATGTACTCAACATCAATGATCATCATAGCAGTGCAAATCAAAACTACAATGAGGTATTATCTCACCCCCAGTGAAAATGGCTTATATCCAAAAGGCAGGCAATAACAAACGCTGGTGAGGATATAGAGAAAAAAGGACTCTAGTACACTATAGGTAGAAATGTAAATTAGTACAACCACTATGGCAATCAGTTTGGAGATTCCTCAAAAAACTAAAAATAGAACTACCATATGATCCAGAAATCCCACTGCTGGATATATACCCTGAAGAAAGGAAATTAGTATATTGAAGACATGTCTGCACTCCTGTTTGCTGCAGCACTATTCACAATAGCCAAGATTTGGAAGCAATCTAAGTGTTCATTAACAGATGAATGTATGAAGAAATGTGGTACATATACACAATGGAGTAGTATTCAGCTATATAAAAGAATGAGATGTAGTCATATGGAACACCATGGATGGAACTGGAGATCATGATGTTAAGTGAATTAAGCCCCACACAGAAAGACAAACATCGTATGTTTTCACTTATTTGCAGAGTCTAAAAATCAAAACAATTGAACTCATGGACATAAAGAGTAGATGGATGGTTACCAGAGGCTGGGATAGGTAGTAGCAGGGTTGGGGAAAGGTAGGGATGTTTAAAGAGTACAAAAATAGTAGTTAGAAAAAGTAAGACCTAGTATTTGACAGCACAACAGGGTGACTATAGTCAATAATAATTTAATTGTACATTTAAAAATAACTAAAAGAGTAATTGGACTGTTTATAAGACAAAGGATAAATGCTTGAGGGGATGGATACTTCATTTTCCGTGATGTGATTATTATGCACTGCATGCTTGTATCAAAACGTCTCATGTACCCCATAAATACATACACCTGCAATACTCACAAAAACAAAAAATAAAAATAAAAATGCTCTGTGTTCATCGTCTCAGGAAATTGTAGGTATTCCTCACAACAATCCTTAGCGTAGGCCAGAAAGATCTGTATTTTAACTCCATTTTGAAAATGTGGAACCGAAATGAAATGCCGTGTGAACTTGAGTTGCTTCTCAAGAGCGTGGATGCATGACTCTACACTGTTGGCAAGTCACTGATCTTACACACCAGGAGATTGAAGGGAGGTAAGACAAAGGAAGAGGTGCATATTTCTTAAGAAAAACACAAAAACACATTGTTACAAATCTTTCAGAAGGGCTTTAGCAAGATGTCATGAAAAAGGAGAAATAACAGGGGCTTGGGTTCAGAAAAGATAAGAGTCTAAGTTTGTTTCTGCCATTTACAGGCTCAGCAATGTTTAAGAAAGAAAAAGTTGGTCCAACTGCTTGGAGTCTTCTTGCTCATCTGCAAGAAGACAGTAGTACCTTCTTAGATTATTGTCAAAATAAATTTTTAAATGTATATAAAACATACAAAGTATGTTTTCAAGCAAATATCCAATAAATAGTAACCCATCCATTTCTGACCCTCCCTTAGAGTTTAGGAAATGGGGTTGCACCATATGGGAAGAGAATCAGTGGGAGCTTCACAAAGTAGGTAACATAAACCGAACTTCCACAGTCAGGGATCCAGAAGAAATGAGGATAAGAGGTGTTTCAGGAGGAAGGAATGGACTGAGAAAAGATGAGAAGACAGTATGTATAAAGAGTGCAGTTTAAAGACTAGTTAGAAGAGAGTGAATTTATGTCTGTAGTATATGTATGTCTGGATGCATGTGAGTATGTGTGTGTGAGTGTGACTGGTATATGGTTATGTGCACACATGTGTGTTGGTATAATGTGTATGTGTTTGTATGTATAAAGCAGAAAAATGGGAAATTGGACATTTCAATTTCACTTCCCTTTTCTCTGCTTTAGACTAGGGAAGCCCCCACATAGATATGACTCACAAAGATAAGGGTTCATTCTGCAGTATTTGGGGAGATTGGAGCAACTTACTAGGCAGGGAAGGGCACAAGCATGTCAGCCTCGGAGAAGAGGAGGATAGCATTAGCTTGCGTGACACTTCAGAGGAAAGAGAGATCAGATCCGGGAAAAAGAGTGAGCCTGCAGTGGTGGGCTGAAGGGAGGGATACCACCCAGGTTGGGAAGGAAAGTACAGTCACTGAAGAAGTAAAACTGAAAGTACTTTTCATATGACTGATTAACGAGGAAAGCAGTTAACGCTGATTCTAAGATGGGAAGCAGAGTCACTGGGGGAATATGGTGTTACTCAAGGGGTTTGCAAATGAGAAGAATATGGAAAGGGTCGGGGCCAAGTAGCCAACTAGGCTTTCTGGTTTGGGGACAAGGGGAGGAAATCCTTTAAAAGCTATGTATTGAAGTTCTTACCCTTATTTTTTTTTAAAAAAAAAATTTCCTCCTGTTAATTCTGTCATTAGAAGTTTATTCTAAAAGGTCTATAAGGCTCCTTAGTTCCCCAGAGAACTTTCCTTCGAAGGCAAATACCAGGGAAGAGGTAACATGTTCTCCTTAGGTAACCAGTGGCCTGAGGAGGAGGCAATTCTCATTAGTCATGAGGCCAGAAAGCTCCAGGAGGAGGACTGGCCCCCACAGAGAGGAATTTGTGTGAACTCCATAAGAAAGATGCAAGCAAATGCTCCGGTGCTCTGGGAGTGGCAGAGGACTAATGATGTGCCACCCGGGCAATCAGAGGCATCCCCATGAGGTCCTCACATTTAATCTGGGGCAGAGGAGGCCAGAAAGAGGAAGCAGGGAGGAGGTGAGTGTGATGGATTTTGCCAAGGGCCAACCTGAGCACATCAGGGACCAACAAAAGAGCAATTTCCTTAATCTTCAGCACATTTTGCCGAGATATTATAAATATGGCTATGGCTTTAGGCTCAGGCTGAGACACAGATTCATTATCTCACCTGCCGAGAGTGAACTAGACATGAGGCCCCTTCACAAGGTAGCTTTGTGTCTTTTTGCCTCTTGTTCTCTGTCATTGTGCCTGACCACATGCCATCAGTGTTGTCACAGCTACACTTTCCCTCATGGATGAAATAGACGCTGGATCTTTCTGAGGCAGGTATTCTGTCCACCTGCATAGGAGGGAAGCTGACAGTTACAAGGTCTCTGGGTACACCTCTCCTAGCTCTCAGCTGAAAGCCCTACAAAGGTCAGCACCCAAGAGCCCTGCACCAATGACATCACCATCTCCCCACTCTGTTTCTTTCAATGTGTGTGTGTGTGTGTGTGTGTGTGTGTGTGTGTGTTTACACAGCACATATAATTGTGGGACATTTGGGCCCAGTGCATTATCTCAGCTGAAACACAAACCTCGCCATGTGTAGCAGCATAACGTCATGATCAGGGTTCAGACAAGTTCACAAACCAGCAAAGTATCAACTCATACAAAAATCCCATAGAAGTGCTTCAGTACATACCAGCCCTCTTGACAAACAGCATGCACAGTAAAGGTATATTCTGGCACTTCCAAAAAGAGTGGATAAATCAGAGGTCATTTATTCTGGGATCTGGCCTGAATTGCATGGTTTTACTGAAGGATTATTATTTTGCAATTTTCTTTTATTTTATATAGAGTAATATCCATTCATTCAACTAAAATTTTATTGAGTACCTAGTATCAGTCAATAGTAGTTTTAAACTATTATTACATGCTTATTTTAGTATTGGGCACAACCACAAAAGTGAAAGACACATTAACAATGCTAATAATGGTGAACTCAGGAGTTGAGGAAGGACTTAAAATTCTAGAATTCCAATCTCCCCTTTAGTACTCTGGTGCCCCTTCTAAAGCCCCGCAAGACATCATGAAACCTCAGCTTCTGCAATCCATGTCAGGCGACATGATCTTTCAACAATAGCCCAAGCTGTTTTCAGATAGCTAGGATTCATACAAGTACTCCCACAGCCCTTTAGAACATCCCTCAAGTGTTCTGAATATTTTTTATCTGCAAGAAAAAGAAATTAAATAATATTTTAAAATACCCAGTCTCTCTTCTTTTCCATGTGATGATGGCAATTACTTTTGCACCAACCTAATATAAGAGAGTATCAAGTCTTTGTGATAGAATCCAATTTTGCATGAAACCTTTTGAAGATTTTTCACAGCAACAGGTACATTGATTTTAGCAGAATGTTTATGACCAGTTGATCAGAATTGGCCATTTATACTAAGGAAATTGAAAGGTGAACTTTGATAAGAATAATAAATTCGATTCATATTCTGGAGAAACTAGGAGAACACTATCGAAGATGAGGAGTCTAAGAGTACAAATGTGAACATGTTGCATTAAAAGGATTTAACCTGGAGGCCATGGGTTGGACATGTCTGCTTGGATTGGAGGCCTTGAGGTAGACAGCTTGAATGAGGTTTTTTGCAACATGCAGACATACCATGATGGGAAGAGGAGAGAGACTCGGAAAACTTAGGGACCAACCTTGAATGGAGTGTGAGAGAAGAGGGTAGTTTGCTGTGACCTAGCAAGAGTAAGCCTGGAGAACTGGAAGCATGGTGAACTGATACAAATGTACTTCCATTTACTGAGGTCACAAAGAGTGCGTGTAGAGAGGGCATCCACAAGTATGCTGAGAAACAGGGGCCAGAGATCAATGCTTGAATGCTCCATTCATTTGCAAAAACAAACAAACAAACAAGTAAACAAAACATGAAACATTATCCTAATCACATTGCAGGGGTGAGGGTAAAGTAGGATATTTCACAAATGTCTACAAAACCAGGCAGTATATAACATATGCATACCCCAGTGCAAAGTGCCTATGAACCCACAGTGAAGCAAATAGCTCTGGCCTGGAGACCTATTGGGCCTGTTAACCACTGTCCCTATCCCCCACCAAGTAATACCAGTATAATATGATGGAAATCTTGTCACTCCCTGGGTGGAAATGTAGTGGAAGTCATTTGAAGAAAGAGAGGAAGAATGAAGTTGAGGTCTGCAGGGTGAGTGGAGACACAGCTAATCCTGGCTCCATTCACCATTGAGATAGGAAAGGCAAGCCAGGCAGTGGCCAGGGCCTGACTTGCCTAGTAAGTCCACCCAGCCTTGTATTGAGAAAAAGATCAACAGTTGCACGAGGATCTGTGCCTTTTAACTCTGAGACCCCACCCACCAGTAAACCCAACCCAATCGATTATGCCAGGCTGAATTAATGCAATTGGGTTAATCCTTCTTCCTTGTTGGGGTAGAGAGGAAGCTAAGAAGAAATGAGTGGAGGCAGGCACGCCTGACAGGAAGAAGAATGGAAAGATGGAGGTGTTCTCTCCTCAAATAGTAAGCATCCTTCAAGGTCTGAGCAAATTCTAGCTCTCTAAATTCCTTAAAAGCCTCACCACTTATCCTAAACTAAAAAAGAATGCCAAGTATACTCTTTATGTTACTAATTTCCTTTTTTGTTTTAAAATTACTTGGGGAATAGGTGTTTCCTCCACCAAAATCATAAGCTTCTTGGAGGTAGACTCTAGATCTTATTAATCCTCAAGCCTTCTACCCCCATGGCTCTTGGTGTAAGACATACTCAGTAAAAAGTAAATGTGAACCCAAAGAGAGCATCACTAACTCCCTGGACTTCCATGCTGTGCAATCTTGGAACAACAGAGGGCATACAAAGAGGGAGAGGGTAGAAGAAGCCAACTCCGAAAGGGAAAAGATGCTCTATGTGGCTGTCAAAGACTTAAAGATAGAAAACTCTGTCTCTTCAGTTAGGGGGAGGAAAAACTATGGCCTGCCCCTCCACTTAAGGGCATATTCCAAACCCCTGAGCGTGGCATGCCACTTCAGGTAGAAATAAGGAAGTTAAAAACCAGGTGAGCTGGAGGAGCTGAAAAGTTGGGGCTGATCAGCAAGTCCCTTGGCAGGTGGAGGGGGAGAGTTGGTTGAAAAGACAGAAATCCATGGATTTTCCCCAATTCTATAAGGTAAAAGCCTTCTGACATTCATATGATACCCTTAGCACTTAGCACAGTGACTGCCACCAATAAAAGTGAACTGCCTGGATCCATGAGGCAATAAATAATCAATTAATGAATTCCCAAAATGCATGAATGAATTCTGGATCTGTCTCCAGTGCAAGTTTTCCATGGAAAGGCCAACTAAAAGGGATCCTAGTCCTCCTCTGTTTGTTCGGCTACTTTTCTAGCTTAGGGATAAAGGCAGGAACTCAGGGCTCAAAATCTGCCCAGAATTAAAGGAAAGCACCAGGTTGTGTGCCAGCAAGCTGCCCTTCTGCTTTATTTCTTGGGGCACTGAAACTATTGGGCAAAACAACATGAAGATTCTTAAGGTCAGATCTCAGACTTCAATATACATTTGAATTTAATAAGATCAAATGAAATGAACAGAACTGAATTGCAAGATGGACAAGTGAACAGACATGAGCCAAATGCACCTAAATAGACAGGAACTTCCACCCAGACTTTTAGCTCTGCTTTGGCCCGATTGGAGCCATATAATTGCAAAGACACATCTGGATTCTCCAACAATTGGTGTCATCATAGGAGGTTTGCAAAGCTGTGTGACTGCCACATAAACCATCTAGGGTCCCAGCAGTCAGCCCCTCCTGCGCTGGCCTGTGGCTCCCTCTGGGCATGTATCTCCCTGCACCACAGGCTATTCACAGTTTTATGTATGAACTCTACCATGGAAGGTATCCAACTGCATGGAGGAAATGGAAGATATTTTTGATATTTTTCTTTTTTTTTTTTTTTTGGCCTTTTGGGGTTCCTGAGGGGCATAATGGAATAAGAATTCATGAACAACACCTGTAATCCCAGCATTCTGGGAGGCTGAGGCAGGCACATCACAAGGTCAGGAAATCGAGACCATCCTGGCCAACATGGTGAAATTCTGTCTCTACTAAAAATACAAAAATTAGCCAGGTGTGGGGGCATGTGCCTGTAGTTCCAGCTACTCAGGAGGCTGAGTCAGGAGAATCGTTTGAACCTGGGAGGTAGAGGTTGTAGTGAGCTGAGATGGCACCACTGCACTCCAGCCTGGTGGTAGAGTGAGACTTCATCTCAAAAAAAGAATTCATGAATAAAATGATGGTGATAACACAGATAGAACATCCAGATTCCCTGAATCTGGATGAGCAGCCCTGAGATTCCTACCATGGCCACATGGCAGGGCTGGGGTCTTCCAGCCCTGGTGACAGGTCCTGAACAAAGCAGGAAAGGAAGCAAATGGCCAGAAGTGAGAAGGAGGGGCTGCAGGGGAAAGGCAGGAGGTGAGGTAGTGCCTGTGATGAATGAGGAGTGCTGAGAAATCGCCTTCCAGGAACACTTTGTCCTTCCCAATTGATGGGGCTGTAATTACTGGGGGATTGAGCTGATGAGGCACAGGGGACCTTTTCTGCTTACATTTGCATCTTTCCTCCATAATCATCTTTGAGAAAAACGTTAATTTAGAGATGGGTAAATGGCTCCGAAACCTCAGATCATCTGCTTGGTGGGTGTGGAGTCTCTGCAACTGGGCTAAGTTTATCCAGAACCACCCCACCATCAGAAAATCCAACTGCCCCATGTGTACACTTCTCGAGGTACTCGGGCAAATCTCTGAGCAAAACAACAGCAATCTGCAGTATTTATTCCCAAGGCCTCTTTGGAAAGTGCTCTCTTCAGAACGTGCATAGTGGAATTCACTGTGGAAGCCCTTTATGAAAAAGGCCTAGTGCCCACCCATAGTGTGGACAGGAGAAACACATCTCACCCCAATGAAGAGTAAGTGATAGTAAAGGGGGAGGCTCAGCTTCTGACGATCCAAATACTTGGAAGTCAGTGGGGCTTGGCTCCGTGGGGACAAACTCCCTGGAACTGCTAGGACTTCATCTGTGCCTTGAAGACATGCCTTTTAAAGAAAGACATGGAGCAGGGCCTTCCAGGTAATGTGATGACAGAACAATGTCCCAGAAACTGAAGTGACCATGGCAAGGGGAACAGGGCACTGGGAACAAATGCCTTTGGCAGCCTCCATCCTTTGAGACCCCCTTTTGGGCCCCCTTTGTCCATGGAGGTTTCACTGCGAATGAGCCGTGTCTTCCATTTCCTCTGAACTCTGGTAACATGTTGCTTTCATGCCTTTCAAGGCATGCATTCTATATTGCCTTGTGCTGGCGTTATTTACTTGCCTGATCTAAAGTGCACCTCACCCATATTAGACATTTAGTACAGGTTAGTTGGATTTATGAATTTATTCATGAGTGATGGGCATGTTTGGACTGCCTGGTAGGTGGAGGTCTGACTGCCCCTGGCAAATCTTACAGATAAGAAACGTGAAAACCTGGCAATGTGAAGAAAGCCCAATTGCAATCACTACAGTGCACGGCTGTGCGGTGCCTATGAGTATTTCCCATTTCTACATGTCTTTTGTAGGCTGAACACAGGCCACATTCCAGCCTTTTTACTAGATTCAATGACAATCTCCACCTGCAAGTTTCTCCCTAACACACACTCCCATGCAAACCCAAAGAGAGAAGAATGTCGAAAGAAGTTGTAAAAGCTGAAGTCATGGCCTAGCAGTAGCTTAAACAGGAGTCTCTGCTTCAATATATGGAGATTTTAAATAATAGAGAACATAAATGTTATCATCCCAATGCCAAAGGATTCATCCAAATGAAATTCATGATGTATTTTGTATTTGTTTTCCTTTAGTAGGATATTTTTCTTGCACTAGAATCAGTTGGTCTCAGCTGGACTTTTTCCATTTATCCCTCCAGCTCCACTCTCCACCTTCTTTCTTGCTATTTTGCTCCAGGGTGACTTTCATGGACTGAATTATCCAGACTCTCTAGACCACTGGCTTCCTGAGGCCCTGGCAGGAGGTTGGGGGTGAGAGGAGAGAGTGGTCAAGGCATTGCCCCTCAGCTCCTTTCCTATAGGACTGTGGGTTTGCGGGAGATTTGTTTCTCCACCAAAGCCTCCTTTTCTGCAACTTCAGCTACGTGTCTCTCCAGATCCAGCAACTGCCTTGCTCCATCAGGCCCTAGACTGGTAATGCCCCATTGCTTTTGCCTGCCTTGGGGCATTTTGACACCTTTTGTTGATTTTTCTTAATGCTGCCAAGCCCTTACCCTATTTGGGTGTTTCCTATTCCCATTTCCTGCAAGGACCCTGAATGACACAAGGTCCCACTGACCAAAGAAATGCCCAGGGAGAAACAGGATGATCACTTTTCTATTTATATTCCCAGAGCCAGGATCAGCCTGATCTTTGAGATGGCTCCAAGTTATGCTGAGACACTTGGGTATTTGGGTCAGTTGAAGAACTGCTCCTATAGACTTGCTCAGAATCCTAAGTTTCCATCTTGATTAATCAAATCAACTCGAAAAGCTGCATCAATACCTTTAGGATGAGCACAGCAAAACATCTCAGAAAAAGCACACTCAGGCCCTGCCATTCAGCACATTGTGGGAGGAGGCCTCTTCTCTGCACTCTGCCCTGGTCCATGTTCTTATGTTGGAGCTAATAGGAACTTCAGAAAGGGAGGTTTATGCTGAGCCCATGAGAGCTTTTTTTCACTTATTCTTGTTCTCATTTTTTGAAATAAGGAAAAAGAGTACACATGTAATTCCTGGTTGTATATCACCCAGTCTCTTATTTTTGCAGCAGGAATTTCAGGTTATAGAAACAGCTTTGTGCTTATTTGCTGCCATCAGGGAGGTGGTTTTGCTACAAGGTGTTTAGGTAGGTCCTTTTGTGGGGTTGTCAAAGTCAAGAAGGTTGCTGACCTAATGCTTCCTAAGGGAGAAGCTGACCACAGTGTATGCAACTCATTACATAGTTGAGCCCTTCTGTTCCTGGATTTGAGGGACAATCTCTAGGGTCCTATTACCCTCATTACCCTGAGCACCCCTCTCCCAAAAAGACTCTCCCCCCACGGCCCTCAGATTCTGTACTGTGCAAAAAGTTCACTCTACAATGATTGCTATGATTTCAAAGTCCCCTCTGAAACTTATGTTGAAATTTAATTACCATTGTAACAGTGTTGAGAGGCAGTACCTTTAAGAGGTGATTATGTCATGAGGGTCCTGCCCTTATAAATGGAGTAATGTCATTATAGTTGGAGTGGGTTACTTAGCAAGGGAGTGGATTTCTGATAAAAGGATGAGTTTGGCCTATTTTCTTCTCTATCTCAAAAGCACTCTTTCTCACCATGGGATGCCCTCCACCATGCTATGATGCAAAAAGAAGGCCCTAACCAGATGCAACGTCTTGATCTTGGACTTTCCAGCCTTCAGAAGCATAAGCCAAATAAATCTCTTTGCTTTATAAATTACCCAGTCTGTGGTATTCTGTTATAGCATCAGACTAAGACAATGATTGATTTAACGTGCACACTGTTAAATGTTTGTTCAGTTGTCAGAATGGCTTTTACGTTTGTTCTTGTCAGGGCTGGATCACACAGTCTGTAGACCCCCCAGGGGCAGGCATCTTGCCTTTTCTATCACTTTATACAAAGCCCAAGTGGAAAAGGAAGTGGGGTTAAGAAATAGTGGGATATTTTTTAAGCAATAGGCAAATTCAGATTATTAACATCATCATTATTAACAGAGAACAATGATGTGGTAATGACAGTGACGGTAATTATAATAATCTCTCAAAAATCATTCTTCCCCTCCTCCCTTTAGAATACACAAGCTGGCCCTCACAGTGGTTCACTACAAACTGCACACTTGTGGAATCCTGGGTAAAAACTTATTCAGTTTCCCTGAACTTCTGGTAAAGTGTACAAAAGGGGCGTGTATGTGGGTATGTGTGTGCACACATGCAGGCAGGCACATAGACTGATCGTCTTATGTCTCTAACAGGAAATGACTCCAGGGTAAGGCACAGGGGGGAGTCTTTGCTGTCTGCAAGCTCCTGGGGTGTGACCATAACCATAAGGTCTGAGGGTTTGGGGAAAAGTAGTTTGCAGTGTGGAAAATGTTCCTGCATTTTAGGGGAGCATTTCTTCAGGCCATTGTGGACCAATAAACGGTTCAATTTTTTCATTGTTCTAATTAATTTAATTAAGTTAACTTCCAAGGTGTGTTAAGAAGCAATGCCTTGGGTGATTAACTGTTCCCATATCAAGGTGTTTTCACAAACACATTTACCCTGATTAGTGTACACATTATTATGTAATTAAATAGCTCACACAGAGGAATTTATTAGTGCCTTCTTGTCTTCTAACAAATAAAGCAGCCCTCCAAATCTCTTGGAAAAGACAATTCCAGTTGCTAGGAGAGAGGGACAGACAGATGTGGAGACACACCACCATCTAGATTGGGAGGGAAGTTCCATGAACTCCATGACTGTCTCCTGTCAGGATCCCACACCCCTCTGGGCAGTGCTTCCTCCCAGAGATTGCAGTCTGACCCACTCCTGAGCCCTTTGTCCTTCCTTTCCTCTTTTCCCTGCTTGGTCCCAGCAAGTCCGTATCACTTATCAGAAAGGCTCCTTTTACAAAATGGAATAAAGAGAAGGTCTTTGCATGGAAGGTATGAGGACTCTCCCTTCATCTGTGCACATCCCTCTGAGCTGGCCTTCAGAAAACTGACTGAGTTCACAAAGTCGCATCTTAACCTCCTCCATCTCCTCCTTCTCTTCCATCCCCCACATACCACTCTCTGCAGAGCCAGTTTCTCTGGGGCCTACTTCCTATTGTACGGGAAGGAAAGGCTTATGTTTTCAGATATGGAAGTGAGTAAGTGCTGATCAGATATTGGATTCTGAGACAAGTTAGAAGAATAGTTCCACCGAAGTGGGTGGATCATGAGGTCAGGAGTTCAAGACCAGCCTGGCCAAGATGGTGAAGCCCTGTCTCTACTAAAAACACAAAAAATTAGCTGGGCGTGGTGGCGGGCACCTGTAATTCCAGCTACTCAGGGGCTGAGGCAGAGAATTGCTTGAACCCAGGAGGCGGAGGTTACAGTGAGCCAAGATTGCGCCACTGCACTCCAGCCTGGGCGACAAAGCAAGACTCTGTATGAAAAGAGAAGAGAAGAGAAGAGAAGAGAAGAGAAGAGAAGAGAAGAGAAGAGAAGAGAAGAGAAGAGAAGAGAAGAGAAAAGAAAGGAAAAGAAAAGTTCTTTCTGGATAGGCCAATTTCTGAAAACCTTTTCTCTCATGGCCGTCAACTGTATTACATGTATAGTCAACCCTACAAATCCTAAGTGTGTTCTAACAATAGCAATATTAATAACACACTTATTGAACATGTCTGCCCCCTGTACAATTGTGTGAAGCATTTATGTCTCTTGTTGATGAAACAAACAAACTCTGTAAAATATTTCAGGAGGTTTATACTGAGCCAATATGAGTGGCCATGGCCTGAGGTACAGTCTCAAGAGGTCCTGAGGCCAAATGCAGTGGCTCGCACCTGTAATCCCAGCACTTTGGAAGACCAAGGTGGGTGGATCATTTAAAATCAGTAGTTCGAGGTCAGCATGGCCAACATGGTGAAACTCCATCTCTACTAAGAATACAAAAATTAGCTGGGTGGTAGTGGTGTGCCTGTAATCCCAGCTACTCAGAAGGCTGAAGCAGGAGAAAGGCTTGAGCCTGAGAGGCAGAGGTTGCAGTGAGCCAAGATCGTACCACTGCAGTCCAGTCTGGGTGACAGAGTGAGATCCTGTCTCAAAAACAAAGAGGTCCTGAAAAAGTGTGCCTGCGGTGGTCAAATTGTCAGGTTACAACTTAGTTTCATACATTTTTAGAGGGACAGAAGTTACAGCCAAAGACATAAGTCAATATATGGAAGGTATACTTTGGTTTTGACCAGAAAGGCAGGATGTCTCGAAGTGTGGGGCTTACAGGTCATAGGTGGATTCAAAGATTTTCCGGCTGGCAATTGGTTGAAAGAGTTAAGCTTTGTGTAAAGACTTGAAGTCAGTAGAAAGAGGTTTTGAGTTAAAGGGGGTTGTGGAACCCAGGTTCTTGTTATGTAAAAGAGATCTCTCCTAGTAGCAGGCTTCAGAGAGAACAGATGGTTAACTTCTCTTTTCAGACCTTAAAAGGTGTCAGACTCTTAGTTAAATCTCTCCTGGTGGCATGCACCTATGGTCCCAGCTACTCTGGAGGCTGAGGTGGGAGAGTCGCTCGAGCCAAGGAGGCTGAGGCTGCAGTGAGCTATGATTGTGATACTGCACTCCTGCCTGGGTGACAAAAGGATACCCTGTCTCAAAAAAAAAAAAAAAAAAAAAAATTTAAATCTCTTCTGGATCTGAAAAAGATTTAGAAAGGGAAGGGGTTTCTCAACAGATATAAATTTCCCCCACAAGACAGCTTGGCAAGACTATTTCAAAATATGTCAAAGAAATATATTTGGGGGTAAAATATTTTTATGTCCTTCAGGGCCTGTATCTGTCATGTGATGCCATCCCAGAGTCTGGTTGGAATTTGGTGTCTTTGTCACAAAGAGTCTGTTGTGAGTGTTATGATCTCTATGTTATTGTTAATGCTGGTCAGCTGTGCCTAAACTCCAAAAGGAAGGGGATATAACGAGGTGTGTCTGGCCTCCCTTCTTGACGTGACCAGCAATTTAGTTTTTCAGGTTCTCTTGGCCCAGAGGGGGTCCATTCAGTTGGCTGGGGGGCTTGGGATTTTATTTTTGGTTCATATCTTCATTTAATATAATCCTACAACTCCAAGAGGTAAGTGCTATTATTATCACTACTTACCTGATGAGGAAGCTGAGGCACTAAGTGACAGTGACTAGGCACCGTATTCAAGATCACACAGCCAGGAAGTAGCCAAGTCATGGAAATGAAGCAGGGCCTTCTGACTGACAGTGCTTGCCCTGGACCTCTGTGCTAAACGCCTGCCCCATCCTCAGTGTTGAGTAGAGGAACCTAAGACTCTGATTTTCAGGTCTAGGGGCCCTCAGTCCCGTGCCTTTGATATGAGAAGCCAAGTACGTTTCTTTGCTTGCCTGCTCCATTTGATGCAGTGAGGCCCAGGCAACTTAGCCACCTCTGAGAGGATAAATTAAGTGACATTTCTTAGGAATGTAGAAAATACTACTGAAGGCCAAGTGAATCAATGCTGAACGCAGAACAAAACAGTTCCCACCACTGGGATCAGACTGTTCAGGTTGGTGGCAGGGAGAGAATTATGTGAGCCGGGGGCTAGCTCCTGAGGGAGCCGAGATTGATTCTGTATGATTGATGACTCGGGGACAGAATGCCAAGTCATCAATTGCCTCGGCTCATGCCACGGACGGCATCAAGATCACTTTTCCCTGGTGCCCAGCCTGAAAGATTTCTCTTCTGTTTGTTTGTTTGGCCTGGGGCAGGCGCCTGCCGGGCTCAGCTGTGTAACTTTACCAAGGCCTTCTGAGAAAAGACAGGTGACAACATCTGGCAAAAGGACACAGAACTTGAAGGAGAAGCAGCAGAATTGGGTGTGGGGTACAGACTGTGTGTGAATGTGTGTGTGCATCAGAGACAGAGAGAGGGGAGAGGCAGCAATAGCCTATGCTGAAAATCTGGAATTCTAGTTCCACATGTGCCAGTGTATAATTACGGACCATCTAAGATGTTTTCTCTGTGGCTCAGTTTCTTCATATAATGAATCAGAATAATCAAAGCTATGCCTTCTTTCACATCAGGATGCTAGGAAAAGCTTCGTAACCCTCTCCAAAATTTGCTCATGTTAGCCTTGGGATTTAATATTTCCTTCTGTGCCGTTTATCATGGTTTTTGGAGAAAATTTATAGCTTCCTTTATATAATCTCACACTGTTGGATGGCCTACGCTAGCTCCCTATATGAAAGTCCTACCACCCAATTAAAATGGATGCTTCCTGAGGTCAGAGACCACAACTTTTCTTTTCCTAAATCATCTATAAGCCTGAAGCTTAGCAGATCATATGCTCCATAACTATTTACCCTGATAAATTTTGTTTTTATGTGTGTGTATGTATGTGTGTAAATGTATGTGTATATGTATGTGTGTATATATATACACATATGTATGTGTATATATATACATACATATGTGTGTATGTACATATGTGTGTATGTACATATACATACATATATATACATACATATGTGTATATATACATATGTGTGTAAATTAATATACATATGTACACACATACATACACATTCCACATATGTGTACACACACATATATATAATATATATATGCACATATAACATATATATACCTCATAGATCCCATGAACTTATATAAGTGGTGTCAGGGAGGCTACAGTTTGGAAGAGATTGAAGCCATTAAACATTTTTACAAAAAGTACAACTGTGATTTTGAAGACATTAGGGGAGAGATAAGCCTATTGGTCTTTGAGGATAATATCAGGTTAAGAGATAATAGTGTGAAATCTCAGTTCCTCACTTCCTGTTTTGCTCTGTTTCCTCTGACAATGTTAATGAACTTTAACTGGAACAGTAGAATAATGTGGCTAAGACGAAATTAAAGCCCAATATAATTGAAAGGATGGTGGCAAAACACATATCCACTTTTTTAAAATCTCTATGTCTGATTATAAAATGGGTAATTCATACACATGGTAAACCAATTGGAAAAAAAGTGAAAGGCAAAGAGAAGAAAAAAATAAACCTCTACAAACATCCACAAACCATAATGTTCAGTGCTGAACATTATTAAATACTACTCATATTTTCTATAACACTACATTAGTCTGTATGTGCCTGTGTATGTGTGTGTATTTAATTAGAATTTTAATATGTAGTGCCTTTAAATTAGTTCAAGTCTTTGGGCTCAAACTAAAACTCTACCCCAGGGAAGAGAAAGTGATTGGAATCTCTTATATCAGAAAGCAGTCACAGAAATGATGTGTGAGTTAACCAAAAAAAGGTAAAATAGTCTCATTTTCTTCTTAGATAAAATGTATCTTAATTTTTGTAAGTGATTTAACAAAACAGCTCATGGTATGAAGCTGAGATAGAGAACTATGGGATGGCATACAATCCAAGGATGCAGAAAGCAGATTTATGCCTGAATGTGTTGACCACCCCCACAGAATGTTGGGGTGGGCCACGAAGGCTCTACTTCACCTTAGCCATTCATTCATTCATTCAATCATTCATTCTTTCAATTACTTATTTAGGGCTTGCCCTGCCCAAGCACTACTCCTGGGGCCTCCGGACCCAGGGTCCAGCAAGCAAAGTGCATTCCAGCAAGCAATCTCCTCAGGTGTCTTCCTGAAATGAACCCAGAGAGGTGGCGAACAGTATAAGCAACAAATCCTAAACTGAAGACATTGACCAATGATTAACAATACTGAGATTACCAAGGAAGGATGTACAGGCTTCCATCTAAGTTTTAAAAATCAACTCCTTGGGGGCCGGGCATGGTGACTCATGCCTGTAATCCCAGCACTTTGGGAGGCTGAGGCGGGTGGATCCTGAGGTCAGGAGTTCAAGACCAGCCTGGCCAACATGATGAAACCCCATCTCTACTAAAAATACAAAAATTAGCTGGGCGTGGTGGCAGATGCCTGTAATCCCAGCCACTCAGGAGGGTGAAGCTGAGAATTGCTTGAACCTGGGAGGTGGAGGCTGCAGTGAGCCAAGATCGTGCCACTGCACTACAGCCTGGGAGACAGAGTGAGACTCTCTCAAAAAAAAAAAAAAAAAAAAAAAAAAAAAAAAATCACCTCCTTGGGAATAGGAGTAAAGAAAAGGGATTCAAGAGCCATTCACATGAAGAAGGACTGAGAAATGTTTCTTAAGTACAAACCTATCAACAGCTGGATGCAGACACTAGAAAAGCTCAGATAGTCTTAACCTAGCAAGTATAACCCTCCAACCATGCCAGCGGGGGAGCGGTCCCATGTTCCTATGCTCATTGTGATTGTGTTACGTTCTGGGCTTGGAACCTTAAAAGGGACCCGGACAGGTCACCAAGACGCATCCAGATGTGAGGCTAGAGAGGTTGAGAGGCTTAAAAGCCCAGTCGAGAAGAAAGAAGAAAAGTGAAATGTTTAACCAGAGGAGAAAAGCCACATGGTTATAGGTGAGTAATCAGCAGGGGACATGAGAGATATTGCCATTTAAACCCCTGGAGAGACTGTGTTTGGAGAAGTAACAGATTAATCCTGCAGAGCTCCTAGGATAAAGGCTGGAATTTACTGAGATACTAAGAGCTTTAAATCATTATAAGGAAGACTTTCCTCTTAGCCAGGATGCACCATACATGGACTAGTCTTGATTGTGAAACAATGAGTTCTCTTTGTTAAACAAAAATGTATGGAAAGCAATTGTCTTGACCTGAGCTCCAGCACTAGGCTCCAACATACCAGACCAAACCAGAATATGGTCACTCATGTTATGTGCCACCAATCAAAATGAACTTGAAACGGCCCAGTTAAAAAAAAAAAGAAAAAAAGAGAGAGACTCACTACAGCCAATCAGAAGAAGCCCAGTTTATAGGAATCCTCTTGATAAGGAAGTCCCCTCTGTTATAACCCTATATCGAAAGTAACTCTGAAACAATCAGTTCTCCTTTTGTTACCAATTTCTGCTTTCTTCAACCCTTTCTGCCATAAAGTCCACTTTCTTTGCTTAGCTTGTGGGAGCACCTATTCTATTTTATAGAATAAGATGCTGCTCCCACTCATAAAATGTTAAAGAAGGCCAAGGAGATCTTCAAACTAAATTTGTCGAAATTGTGTCTTTCGACAACTTCCATCAAGAGTGTATGCAAAATCAGGGTCACGATGTGTCTGGATAGTGTAGAAAAAACTTCTACGCTGGTCAGAGATTGGAGTCCATGCCTCAAGTAGTCTTTCTGTTGGACATTCCATGACTTTCTGACAGCTGCAGTTTGGCTATATAGCGGGAACCAGAAAACTGGGGAATGATCCATTTTTGGCATTTTTTCTTTCAGTTCTCCCTCAAATCCCATGATATCTTACTAGCTCAAGCACCCCTGAAAAACTATGTTCTCAGTTATCGAATACGTAAAAAAGAGCATGTTTCTGCTTGACTGTCTAGAGACTCACTCCCAAGGCTGTTAACTCGACCAATGGGGTTAAAGCCTAAACGTAAAATTTCAACTCCCATTGACATTGAAGGTAGATGTTGCGGGTAGAATTGAAAGGACACAAAGATAGATGTGTACCCGCCCCCCACCCGCTACACCCTTGTTCTGCTCTCTAATCTTTGCACATACCAGAGATTTCGTAAGTTCTGTGAGTACCTGGTTTTCTGCACGTACCAGAGATTTTGTTTTGCACATACCAGAGATTTTGTAAGTTCTGAGGCAAGGTCACAAGACGTGTTTAAGTAAGATAAACTCTTGCTGCCATAAACCTGCTCTCCCGCCTCAAAGTTTGAACCAAAATATCAGAAATGGCAGGAACCAATCATAGTTTGCCAAATCGCTTTGTTCAAACTCCAGCCAATCATACCTCTAATTTGTATAATGATTCTATGCCTACTTTCCTTAGACTATATAACATTGTTCGGAGCTCAGTGGGGGAGCTCTCCTGCCCGTCTCGTTTCACGAGCAAGTGAGAGCTCCAGGTTCGAACCTGTAATAAAGATCCTTGCTGCTTAGCTTTGACTCTGGACTCTGGTGGTCTTCTTCGGGGAATAATCGGTCTGGGCATAACAAATGGGGGCTCGTCCGGGATTTCCCCCAAGCCCACCAGACCCCCAAGTCAACGGATCTTAATCTGTAGGTAAGCCGGCTTTGTCACTGTCTCTGTCTTTGTCTCTGTCTGTCTCCCTGAAATTTCGCGAAATCCGTAATCTGTAATCTGTATTGGTCTGTTCTGTAAGTGGCACGGTCTTGGCGGACGCGCTAGAAGACAGCCACTCGGGACTGGTGGGAGACGTTCCCCAGTGCCCATCTGGGGGCCTCCATCCTTGGTTGCCCCGTCTGACTCAGGTCGGAAGTCCGACACGCGCTCGCGAATGCTCATCGTTATTACTGTCTGTCCGTTATTGTTAAGTGTTAAGTGTAAGCCCAAAACGAAACATAAAACCTTTTCTTCTCCTTCCAGGACCGGACCTGTCGGATACTCCCCTCTGCTTCACACTCATTTTCGTCCCCCCTTCTCTTTGTAGGAGCAGTCCAAAGATGGGCAACAACCAGAGCACGCCGCTCTCACTCCTTGTTACCAATTTTAAGGATGTGAAGGCTCGGGGGCGTAACTTAAGCATAGAACTAAAGAAGGGAAAGGTAGTTACTTTCTGCCGTTTGGAGTGGCCCTCTTTCGGCGTAGGGTGGCCCTCCGAAGGAACTTTCTGTCTCTCTATTATTACTAAGGTAAAAACTAAGATTTTCCTGCCAGGGCAGTCAGGACATCCTGATCAAATTCCTTATATTCTAGTGTGGCAGGATCTTGTGGAAAACCCACCACCCTGGATAACTCCATTCATCCCTGAGCCCTGCAAAGTCCTAGTAACGCGACCTACAAGACAAAAGACTCCCTCTGCTCCCTCGGCCCCTGTGCTGCCGGACAGCCAGGACCCCCTAACGTTAGAACCCACATTTCCCCCACCATATCCGCACCTTATCCCGCAGGACCCAGTCCCCCAGGGTGGTGCTTCCGTAGAGGGAAACTGAGAAGCGGAAGCAGCCGAGAGCGAAAGTAACCTGGGGGGGCCGGCCGGCCGAACACGAGGCCGCATACAGCGGGACCAAGCTTCCCGACTCCCTGACTCCACTGTAGCCCTGCCTCTCAGAGAAATAGGATCGCTCGATGATACCGGGCTCTCCCGTCTCATGTATTGGCCTTTTTCCACCAGTGATTTATACAATTGGAAGTCCCAAAATGCTCAGTTCTCAGATAATCCCAAAGATCTAACCTCGTTGTTAGACAGTGTCATGTTTACTCACCAGCCGACCTGGGATGACTGTCAACAGCTCCTCCGAATCCTGTTCACAACGGAGGAGCGGGAAAGAATCCAAGTTGAGGCCAGAAAACTGGTTCCAGGAGATGACGGCCAGCCAACTGCAAATCCTGACCTCATTAATGCGGCTTTCCCTTTGACCCGGCCCAGATGGGACTACAACACGGCAGAAGGTAGGGGACGACTGCTCATTTATCGCCAGACTCTAATGGCGGGTCTCCGGGCTGCATCTCGCAAGCCCACCAATTTGGCTAAAGTATATTCTGTGTTACAAGGTAAGACAGAAAGCCCCGCTGTGTATTTAGAGAGATTAATGGAAGCCTTCAGACAGTTTACCCCTATGGACCCGGAAGCACCGGAAAATCAGGCAGCGGTAGTAATGTCCTTTGTAAACCAGGCAACACCAGATATTAAAAGAAAACTCCAGAAATTAGAAGGTTTAGAGGGAAAGCAGATTCAGGACCTCCTTCAGATGGCCCAGCGAGTTTATAATAATAGGGATACTCCAGAAGAAAAACAGTTCAAGGCAACCAAAGAAATGACCAAAGTCTTAGTAGCAGCTTTCCCCCAGGCAGGAAATGGCCAAAACAGAAAGCAGAAAAAGCAAGGCCCTAGGCAAGGATTAGAAAAAGATCAGTGTGCTTATTGCAAGGAACGTAGCCACTGGATTAAAGACTGCCCAAAGAAACGGAGACCAGCTAACCCTACCTCCGTACTCGTTACCCAGGACTCTGACTAGGGAGGACGGGGTTCGGACCCCCTCCCCGAACCCAGGGTAACTTTGCAAGTGGAGGGGTCCCCAGTTCGCTTCTTGGTCGATACTGGGGCGGAACGCTCAGTCCTAACCAAACCAATTGGAAAAATGTCTAAGAAAACATCCTGGGTGCACGGGGCCACAGGCATCAAAAAATACCCCTGGACAACCCAGAGGACTGTAGACTTAGGAACGGGAAAAGTCTCCCATTCCTTCCTAGTCATCCCAGAGAGCCCCTGCCCTCTACTAGGGAGGGACTTGCTGACAAAGATGGGGGCCCAAATCCACTTTGAGCCAGAAGGGCCCAAGATAACTGATTCCCAAAACAGGCCAATATCTATCCTGACTGTCACCTTAGAAGATGAGTACAGACTCCATCAAGAGCAAAAGCCCCCCGATCAGGGAATTGACTCTTGGCTCCAGCGTTTCCCTGAAGCGTGGGCAGAAACTGGGGGCTTGGGGCTAGCTAAACATCGACCTGCCATATTTGTGGAAGTTAAGCCAGGGACGGACCCGGTTCGGGTTCGGCAATATCCTATGCCCTTGGAGGCAAGAGAAGGAATTACGCCCCATATCCGCCGACTCCTAGACCAGGGAGTCCTACGGGCTTGCCACTCATCCTGGAATACTCCACTGTTACCTGTTCGTAAACCCAACAGTACGGACTACAGGCCAGTACAGGATTTAAGAGAAGTTAATAAAAGGGTCATGGACATACATCCCACTGTGCCCAATCCATACACCCTTCTGAGTGCCTTACATCCCAAAAAACAGTGGTATACCGTTCTTGATCTAAAAGACGCTTTCTTCAGCCTTCCTCTGGCTCCCAAAAGTCAAGAACTCTTTGCATTTCAATGGACGGATCCTGAGAGGGGCATCAACGGTCAGCTAACATGGACCAGACTGCCACAAGGGTTCAAGAACTCGCCAACCCTGTTCGATGAAGCCCTTCATGAAGATCTGGGTGAGTACCGGCGGCAACACCCTGAAATAACTCTTTTGCAATATGTTGATGATCTCTTAATAGCGGCCAGGTCCCCGGAAACTTGTGTTCGAGGGACTGAGGACCTCCTGAAGACTCTGGGGGAGCTAGGCTACCGAGCCTCAGCAACAAAGGCTCAGATCTGCAAGTCGGAGGTAACTTATCTGGGGTACCTATTAAAAGGGGGGCAACGCTGGCTAACCAAAGCCCGAAAGGAAACAGTCCTACGCATCCCTAGACCCCAGTCAACACGACAAGTGAGAGAATTCCTGGGGTCGGCAGGGTTCTGTAGGTTATGGATACCCGGATTTGCTGAGTTAGCCAAGCCCCTATACCAGGCAACAAAGGAACGGCAGCCCTTCAATTGGACGGAAGAGGCTGAGCTGGCCTTTCAGCAAATCAAAACTGCCTTGTTATCAGCCCCCGCGCTGGGGCTCCCTGATGTCTCCAAGCCCTTCCACTTATACGTGGATGAAAGTAAGGGTGTTGCAAAAGCCGTGTTAACACAGTACCTAGGCCCCTGGCAGAGGCCAGTTGCCTATTTGTCAAAAAAATTAGATTCAGTGGCTGCTGGCTGGCCACCCTGCCTCCGGATAATCGCGGCGACCGCCCTAATGGTCCGAGACGCTGATAAACTTATCATGGGGCAAGAGTTGCGCGTTATAACCCCGCATGCCATTGAAGGCGTCCTCCAGCAGCCGCCGGACCGATGGATGAGTAACGCCCGGCTCACCCACTATCAAGGACTGCTGTTAAACCCCCTCAGAATAACTTTTCTGCCCCCAACCTCTTTAAACCCTGCTTCACTGCTGCCAAATCCAGACTTGGACGCCCCGTCCCATGAGTGCACTGAGATACTGGCTCAGGTGCATGGGGTGCGGGAGGACCTGCAAGATCGTCCGCTCCCCGACACAGAACTCACCTGGTTCACTGATGGCAGCAGCTATGTCCACCAAGGCCAGCGGTATGCAGGAGCGGCTGTAACGTCAGAGACTGAGGTAATCTGGGCGGAACCCTTGCCTCCAGGGACATCGGCCCAAAGAGCCGAACTGATAGACCTTACACAGGCCCTCACCCTAGGGGCAGAGAAAAAACTAACAGTATACACGGATAGCCGCTATGCTTTCGCTACTGCGCACATACATGGGGCCATCTACAGAGAAAGGGGGCTATTAACAGCCGAAGGCAAAGAAATAAAAAACAAGCAAGAGATCCTAGCTCTATTAACTGCTTTGTGGAAACCAAAGAAATTGGCTATCGTACATTGCCCTGGGCATCAGAAACCAACTATGCCAATTGCTCGAGGCAACTTCTTAGCCGACCAAACCGCAAGGAGCATAGCAAAAGCTCCCAGTCAGCTCCTCGCGCTCCAGCTCCCCGATCCTGGCCCGCGAAATTTGCCATGTTTTCCCGACTATACCGAACAGGATCGCGAATGGATGAACACGCTTCCCCTAAAACAGGTTAAAAATGGGTGGTGGACTGATATAAATGACCAAACCATCCTACCAGAAAAATTAGGACGGCAGGTGTTGGAACACATCCACCGGACAACCCACCTGGGTGCCCGGCGAATGATGGACTTAATCAGGCACGCCAAGTTTAGAATCAGGCGCATAGCTGAACTGGCCAGCGATGTCACAACAAATTGCAAAGCCTGCCAACTAAACAACGCTTGCCCCCAAACCCAGACCACCGCAGGAATTAGGTGTAGAGGAACTAGGCCTAGTATCTATTAGGAAATAGACTTTACTGAGATAAAGCCTGGAAAATATGGGTATCAGTACTTACTTGTCTTTGTAGATACTTTTTTAGGATGGACAGAAGCGTTCCCAACTAAGAGAGAAACTGCTCAGGTTGTAGCAAAGAAAATTTTGGAAGAAATCCTCCCCAGGTATGGCTTTCCCGTCCAAATAGGGTCAGACAATGGACCAGCCTTCGTTGCTAAGGTAAGTCAGGATTTGGCTTCCATTCTGGGGGCAAATTGGAAATTACATTGTGCTTATAGGCCCCAAAGCTCAGGACAGGTAAAAAGGATGAATCGGACTCTGAAGGAGACCTTAACTAAATTGACCATGGAGACTGGCGCTAATTGGGTAGTACTTCTCCCCTACGCTCTGTTCCGGGCCCGAAATACCCCTTACAGACTAGGCCTCACACCATATGAAATCATGTATGGCAGACCCCCACCCCTGGTCCCCAGTCTAAAAGATGACTTACTCAAACCTGAAACTGAAAATGTCTCTGAGCTCCTGTTCTCCTTACAAGCCTTACAGAAAATTCACCAGGAAATTTGGCCCAGACTACGAGAACTGTACGAGGCAGGACCTCCGCCGACGCCTCATCCGTTCCAGCCGGGAGACTGGGTCCTAGTCAAGCGCCACCGGCAAGAAACTCTTCAACCCAGGTGGAAAGGACCACTGCAAGTACTCCTGACTACTTCCACCGCTCTCAAAGTAGAAGGCATCGCTTCGTGGATCCACTACACACACGTCAAACCAGTGGACCCAACATCCGACCTTCTCGAGCCGTCTGGAGCACCGGTTACATGGACTGTAGACAAAGCTAAGAACAATCCCTTAAAGCTAACCCTGCGCCGTCATCCCCATAGCCGTAACCATGTCTAGCTTACCTATGCTTTTATGCCTTATGCATCTGACTCTCCTCACTGCTGCGCCATCTAATCCCTATGTCTGGAGGTTCTGGCTCTATGAAAACAAAACTCACCCCGGGGAAACCCCCCAAGCGGGTAAACTGCTAGCTAGCGCAGACTGCCCCCCCTCAGGGTGTAATACTATAGTTTACCTCAATTTCACTAGGTTCCAGATTGCCCAACCAGCAATACCCATGATCTGTTTTGAATATGATCAAACTGAATATAATTGTAAAAATTATTGGTGGCACCAGAGTGCAGGTTGCCCATATAGCTACTGTAAGACGCACTCTGTCCGATACTGGAGAGAACGACAAGGGTGGTATTTTTACAAAACTGAGTCTCCTGTCACTTACACTTGGATAATTAGAGACCCATGGGACTCTCGGTGGACAACCCCACAACATGGGGGAGTATATTACTCATCAACTAGTACCTGGCCCAGTAGCCATTTATATCTGTGGAGAAGTCTAGTCCAGATTCAACCCTTAATCCACACACAAATCCACAGGCAAGAAACCAAGCTATCACAAGACTTGCAGCCCTTCTCCTGGCTAACTCTATTACGGGAAGGGCTAGCATTCGCCAACCTCACTGGTTTAGGCGACCTGTCCTCTTGTTTTATGTGTGCAACCCTAGGAAGACCACCATTAACGTCTGTTCCTCTATCCTCCCCTCCCACAAACTATACAGGTTTTAACTCATCGATAGTCACGATACCCGATGTAGCCCTGTACCGTGACCCATACCAAGAGAAATACCCCTATTGTTATTCAGCATTTAGCAACAGCCTCTGTAACCAATCGGCTACATACCCTAATAGTCCCATATATGCTCCCCCTGGTGTGTTCTTCTGGTGTAATATGACTCTGTTAAAAACTCTGTCCAAAAGCATCTCTGACGGACAGTTGTGTATCCCTGTTACCCTAGTTCCCCAACTGACACTGCTAACCCCGGCAGAGTTCATAGGCTGGGCAGGGACCGCCCCAACTAAAACTGCGCGACATAGACGAGCAGTTTTTCTACCACTAATTGCCGGAATATCCTTAACCACCTCTGTCGTCGCAGCGGGGTTAGCAGGAGGGGCCCTACAACACTCCATGATAGAAAACGACAAGCTGTTACAACAATTCTCTGTTGCTATGGAAGACTCCGCCTATTCCCTAGCCTCCCTTCAGCGGCAGCTCACCTCCCTAGCACAGGTCACCCTTCAAAACCGCAGAGCCTTAGACTTACTCACGGCTGAGAAAGGAGGTACCTGTATGTTCCTCAAAGAAGAATGCTGTTTCTATATAAATGAGTCAGGGTTAGTTGAGGAGAGAGTCCAACGCCTACACGAACTAAGCTTAAAAATGAAAAAGCAACAATTCACTACAGCCGCTAACAATTGGTGGAGCTCTTCAATGTTTTCCCTTCTGGCACCCCTTTTAGGCCCCCTAATGTCTTTACTACTTCTATTCACTATAGGCCCCTGTGTGGTAAATAAAATTTTACAATTTGTCAGAGAAAGGTTTGATACCATCCAACTAATGGTCCTCCGTAGCCATCACCAGCCTCTCCTGCACCCAGAAAGTGAGGCTATATTATAAGACTCTGGAAATCCAAGATTGGACATCCAGTTACTTATGAGAAGGGAGAAATGAAAGGACACAAAGATAGATGTGTACCCGCCCCCCACCCGCTACACCCTTGTTCTGCTCTCTAATCTTTGCACATACCAGAGATTTCGTAAGTTCTGTGAGTACCTGGTTTTCTGCACGTACCAGAGATTTTGTTTTGCACATACCAGAGATTTTGTAAGTTCTGAGGCAAGGTCACAAGACGTGTTTAAGTAAGATAAACTCTTGCTGCCATAAACCTGCTCTCCCGCCTCAAAGTTTGAACCAAAATATCAGAAATGGCAGGAACCAATCATAGTTTGCCAAATCGCTTTGTTCAAACTCCAGCCAATCATACCTCTAATTTGTATAATGATTCTATGCCTACTTTCCTTAGACTATATAACATTGTTCGGAGCTCAGTGGGGGAGCTCTCCTGCCCGTCTCGTTTCACGAGCAAGTGAGAGCTCCAGGTTCGAACCTGTAATAAAGATCCTTGCTGCTTAGCTTTGACTCTGGACTCTGGTGGTCTTCTTCGGGGAATAATCGGTCTGGGCATAACAGAATATTATTCATCAGGCAGGTGGGCAGGGTAATAGCTTCCTGAAGCAGTGTGGACTTCCTGAAATCCATCACATAGGACTACCCAGGCTACACTTGTGATTAAGCTGGCCATGGCAGGAATATAACTTGTGTTAACAAATTACTTCCTGCAGTTACATCTCTACCTCTCCCGTAAGGCTAGGACTGCACCGAATATTGAGGCTCCATCCCTTTTCTGAAGCCCAAATAGGTAGCCCCAAACTAGCCTTTGATGATGAATTCAGTTGAAGAAAAAACAGCATCTGTTTCAGAGCAGCAGCAAGTCCCAATGTGTTAGAGACACTCAGTTTGAAGACCCAAAGCCATGGGTGTTAGAATGAAACCAATCAGCAAAAGCCTTTCTTCACTGAAATTTAAACAGAAGGTATAAATTTTTCAAACGAATAAAAGCACATCTACTCTGAAGTAGTGATTAGAAGTGAAGGAGTCTAGAGGCTCATGTACTTAACCCCCTGCATCTTGCCTGTGTCTCTCAGGGTGACCCCTAAGAAGGCTCTGCAGAGCTGAGTTTGAAAACCAGAGAGCCACTTTGCATATTGGGACACGGTGAGACAAAGGGCCCAGAAAATAAAAGTGACTCATGCAAATTGACAGCTAATTAGCAATGTACATGGAATCTATTCTCCTAACCCCCACAGTGGTCATGTGCTATGCATGATTACATGGGCACATTAAGAGAATCAGAGAAACATAGCACCAACTCAAAATGATGAATCACTTTCCATCTTTTACTTATTGGATCTGGGATTAGTTACATCATTTTGCCTCCAAAGAATATGTTATGTTGTGGTGAAAATGGGAAAAAAAAAAAAAAGTGGAAGGTGAGATGAAAAAAAAATCTGCTTTGGCAACACACACACATTTTCTGCAAATTTGCTTGCAGGCATGAATTTGGCTTTTTTTTCCCCATGGAAAGTCAGCATTTTTAGTCTCAAAAACCGCTTTCTCAGCAAAATAAGTTTTTGGTCCATGGAAGTTGCCCTTCGTTTTTGCAAAACAGAAGTTTGAAGCTCAATGAAAAATGGAATGTCTATACCATCTCCTCTCTCTTTCCTGGGATTCATAATACTAGATGGGCTTACAGCCTGGGGGCTGCATCCAGAGAGACATTTAAGAGAAGCAGAGGAGAGGTTTCCTCTGCAAAACCAAATGGTTCAATAGAGTGGATATCCACCGGTATGCTTTGTGTGAGAAAATAAAAATAGCTCACGGCAGTCTGAGCTCTGTGAGGTATGCAAAATTTATTAGGCCCAGGGAGACTTGAGTATGGGACTTCAGTCACACTTCCCCACTCATGCCTGGGGGCAATTGTTTAAAGGCATTTTGTTCCTGACTAGCTTATTTTCATGTTATTGGAATTTATGATTCAAAGAACAATGTATAGCCAATCAATAGCTTATGTTATTTTTATGTAAATTGTTGGCAAGCAATTTAGAAACTGCTTCTTCTTTTCCTTTAAAAACCCACTTGTAACTATGGCTATATTCAGGACAACTCGAATTATGCTCCTGAGTTACAATTCTCAAACTTGGTCCCAATAAACTGTTTATATAGAGATTGCCTCCTTTTTATTTTTATTTATTTATTTTTTTAATTTTCCACTTAGGTCAACCTGTGTGACCCAGAGCCTAGCCTTCTCCCTTCAGGTCTCACCTGGCTGTTGTCCAACTCATGATACCACCGCCTGGTGTTCTAACATCCTGTCTATAGTAGATCCCATTGTATCTATTACTTTAAATTTACCCTCATCTCTTTTGATTTTGTTTTTTGTTATGTTTTGTTTTGAAATGGAGTCTCACTCTGTTGCCAGGCTGGAGTGCAGTGGCACAATCTTGGCTCATTGCAACCTCTGACTCCCTGGTTCAAGGGATTCTCCTGTCTCAGCCTCTGGAATAACTGGGATTACAGGCATGTACCATCATGCCCAGCTAATTTCTGTATTTTTAGTAGAGACAGGGTTTCACCACGTTGGCCAGGATGGTCTCAATCTCCTGACCTCGTGATCTGCCCACCTCGGTTTCCCAAAGTGTTGGGATTACAGGCGTGAGCCACCACGCTCGGCCTCTCTTTTGATTTTGCAAACTGTCTTCACAACAGACTTTCAGTTTTCTGAACGAGAAAAACGTTTGCATATTCCATGACCTGGCTCAGGGCTGAGCATGTAGTTAGCACACAGAGAACAGTACATAAATAATTGAAAGGTAAGTGAAAATAATTGAAAAAGTAATTGAAGTCAAGTATACCATGCTGCCACAACCACACTTCCTCGTCCTCATTCTTTTTCTTTTCTTTCTTCTGCAAAGTGTGTGCAACCTTGAGCGAGTTATCTTCTCTAAGCCTTAATTTCTCCATCAACAAAATTAGAATATACATATTGTCATCGTAGGCTCTTTGTAAAGTTAAATAAGATGATGTGGGAGTGCAGTAAAAACAATCACTAAAGGTTTCTTTCTTCCTGCTTCAGATTTTTCCTTTGTCAACTGAAGAATTAGGCTCATAAATTTGGAAATGAGAGCTTTATTTCTCATAAAGGGCTGCAGGCTGCAGGCTGGCCATTCTGACAGGCTGGGAAGCATAGCCTCTGGCCAGAAGGCAAAAGCAGACCCTTCAAGGTAGAGGCAAAGGGAACAGGAATTTATGCTAAGAGCAGTAGCCAAAAATACATATTCAATAAGCTATAGGAGGAGTCATTAATATTTCCGAAAGGAGAAATGTGTACATGTGCAACTGAGCTTCATGCCCCTCCATGTGACCCATGTTCAAAAAATGGCAGCATTTTCATGATCTGAGGGTAGAGTTTTTGGCCCTCTGACATCAATAGCTGAAGCATAGGTCACAAAAAGCCTTACTTTGCATTCTCCTTAGACTGGTCTAAACCACTCTCTGGTCAGTGGTCTCTTAGCAGGCAGAAAAGGAGGGGCAGAATCAGGCAGTTGATTGATACCAGTGGTGGAGTCTTTCAAAAGGGCTGGTTTCTGTTTAGCCCTTAGGGAAGAAAGCCTCATGATGGTTAGCAAGGGAGGCGGTATAAGGAGGCATGTCTGATCCCCCATCCCCCATGGCAAAGAATTCCATTTTCAAGGTTACTCTGCAATCCCTTTGGCCAATAGATGGTCTGTTCAGTAAGTGAGAGGCTTAAATGTTTACTTTTAGTTGACACCTTTAACTTTCTGCAATCTTTTCCACACAGATATGTATAAATGCCTGTACTTCTCTGGTTAAGTGAGTAAACACTTTTCTACCCAGGGTGCCTTGACAAAAGGAATGCCCTTCTACCCCTTGTTTTATCTTCCCAGAGGTATCCGGTTGACAGAACATTCATTCAGCACTCAAGCCTTAGGAGCTGAGGTTAAGGGTTAGGTGGAGAGAGCAATGGGCCAGGTATGCCTGAATTCAGGGACCATTTGTAGCTATCACTCACTTCAAGGAACAGATAAGGAGCTATAACCCACCAAGTCATGCATTCAAAGCAGTCGAGTTCAGGACAATAGTGCATCAGACCCCCTGAAGGTCTGCCAAAAAACAAATAAACAAACAAAACAAACTAATGCTAAGCACACAGCTATCAGAGGAAAGAGAGGTGCTGGAGCCCTGAACATTCTTCAAGAACCAAGGGGGCATCTGCAGCAGCAGAAGTGGAAAACCTGGAGTAAGTACCAGGGTGCCCATCCTTTGGCGCTGCCTAGCATCCTTGTTAAACAGGTCATAGCCCCTGACACTAGGTGAGGCATCTTCAGCCAGGCTCAGGCATTCATAGCTCTTCACCAGCCTGGTGACATCAGCCTAAGGCTTGTTTGGTACTGTGTTTATCGCTTACTCTGAGCCCAGCACAGTACTAAATGCTTTGCGTGGATCATCCCTACAAGCTTGTGAGGGATATTCTATTCTTAGAATTATTCTACTATTATTCCTTTGTAAAGGAAATTAAAGTAAAGAGAAATTAGGTAAATTAAGTCACCCTAAGCCAGGCTGATCAAAATACTTTCTTGGGATTTTTCCACACTTAATCAGGGAAAGTAAATTTTTGAAGGTTGCACTGCCCAGTGTAGTGCCATTTGGGACCATTTGTACTGTCCTCCTTTTTCTCTGGTAGTGAGCTTGGGACGATGTAAACTAGGATTTGCCTGCAGCCATAGTTCCTGACTTAAGAAAAGGTTGGTTGGGCTGTTACCCCAAAATTAGAGAAGAGATGGGGAGCCCCAGTGAGGTCTGACCCCACAACCAGCCATCCCTGAGGCAGGCTCTATTCCAGGCCTGCTTTTCCTTGGGATTCGATGATGTAAGCCAAAAGAGACAGAACTCTCCTCTGCCATACACATATGTTATTGTTGACTTAAACTGGTTTAATTTGGTTTTCTGTCATTTACAACCAAAGAGTCCTGATGAATTCAGTATAACTCAGAGCTTCCAGTCTCTAACTGAGCTGCCTTTAGTCTCCTCACACAATGATGCACAGTCCTGAGGGAGGATAATCTGAAGGCCTATACACCAGGCACCTGAAAAGGGAGGATGGAAGTCAGCAGAACTTACTGTGGCAGGAACCACACCAGGCAGTGGCTCTGACCACCAAGGAGAAAGGAGAGGACCAGAGCAAAGCCTTTTCTTCTAAGTTGCCCCATTCATTCTGACAGACCCCTTCCTAACACTCCACATATGCCTGCTCCAGGCCAACCGCTACCCTCAAAACACCCTACAGCAGGGTCCACAAATCCCAGGCCACAGAGTAGTACTGGTCCGTGGCCTACTAGGAACCAGGCCACACAGCAGGAAGCAAGCAGCAGGCAAGAGAGCATTACTGCCTGAGTTCTGCCTCCTGTCATATCAGTGGTAGCATTAGATTTCCATAGGAGCTCAAAACCCTGTTGGAAAAATTGTCTTCCATGAAAGTGGTCTCTGCTGCCAAAAAGGTTGGGGTCCGCTGACCTAGACAATCATTCCGAAGGCCACTATCATATTCACACCTGGAATGCTGACAAATATTTTTGGTCAAAGATTAACTAGCACATTAAATCTGTTTAAAAAATTAAAGTTCTAAGGTGTCTAAAAGAAGCTCACCCAAAGCAAGAATCCCTGCTTTGGCATCTGTGATAAAGGGTTTTTAGTAACCGGGCAGTCAGCAGGGACAGCAAATTCATTCATTTGTGAGAAAGCACAAATAAGGGGTGTCTGGCTGTTAAATGCCTCTTATTACTCTTCACTATTTTTTTCTTTTTAAAATTCCTATAACTTATTCACTCACCACATCTTTATCCAAATTGTGATATATTCCTGAGGGGGAAAAAATATCATTTGTATTCCCCACTATCTAGATATAATAGACATTAATATTTTGACATGTTTTCTTCAAATTGCACTTTTTCTGAGGAAATAGATGGTTGCAGATGGAAACAGCTGAAGTTCCCTTTATAAACCCTTCAAATCCCATTCACCTGCATCTATCCCCAGGTGTAACCACATCACTCCCTGTGACTTTACTTCTACTACATGTGCATAGCCATAAAAACATAGACATTGTTTGCAAGCTTTTCAGCTGTATGCACTGCACGCTTTACATGAGATTAAGGTTTTCAAATGCTCCACAAGTGTGCAGGACTCCTAGTTCATTCATTGTAATAGCTGTGCAGGTATATTAGGTGAAAATACAGTTTATAATATACAATTTATTTATCCACTCCCATATTGATAGACGTGTATTGCTTTCAATTTGCCACAACAAACCATGCCAAAAAAAGACTTCCTTGTGGGGATCTTACTTCAGCACCTGGGTCTGAGTATCTTTAGCATATATACACCAAATAGTAGAATTATAAGGTCATAAAGCATTAGCATCTTTGACTTTAGTGCACATTGCTAAATTGCTCCCCAAAATCATTGTTACCTACTTATTCGTGTATCAACAGTGTACAAAAATCCCTGTCTCTCCAAAGCTTCACCAAGACTTAGAATTATTAAACTTTTTACCTGATGTGTAAAAAGGAATTTGTTTTCAAATGCTTATTAATCACTGATGCATTTGCACGCCTATTCAAATGTTTACTGGCTGAGTTTTCTTTTCAATGAATTGACAGGTTATTTTCCTTAGCTCAGGTTCCCGTTATATTCTTTAGCTTTTCTTATAGGTTTGTGGGACTTATTTACATATTCTGGTTACCATTCCTTTGCTGACTAAAGGTACTGCAAACATCTCCATATGTGTGGCTGTGTGACTTCTCTTCGATTTTTGTGTATGGTGTCTTCAGTCATACAAAAGATTTAAGATTCAATGTGAGAAAAATATAGAATGTTTTCTTTTTGATTTCTACTTTGTATGTCTTGTTTAAAGAATCTTTGCCAACATCTATATTATACAGATATACTTCTATATTCTCTTCTATAAGCAATAAAGTTTGCTTTTCCTATTATGTCTGTAATCCACATGAATTTTTGCTTCTTTTTGATATGAAATTGGGATCCAATTTATTTCCACATGGAAAATCATTCCTGGCAGTGCAGTTTATTAAATAGTCCACCCTTTCCCAGCCTGCTTTATAATATCATATATAGAGTTTCGATAGACACTTGGGTCTGTTTCTAGACTGTGGTTATCATTTGATGTATTTTTTATCTCTGTGCCAAAACCACATTATTTTAATTAGTGTAACTTTCTACTAATTCCTAATAGCTGAAGGGCAAGATTCACTTATTATTCTTAAAATATCCTTGATTATTTCCATATGAATTTTAAGGGCACCTTGTCAAGTTCCATGAAAAACACTGTCAAGATTGCAATTGAAATGGATTTAATTATGGAGTACTGAAGAGTATATTGACACCTTTATGAAACAGACTCTTCTCCCCCTAAGAACATGGTATATCTCTGCATTCATTTGGGCCTTCTATTTTCTTTAGATAAAATCTCTAACTGTCTCTATAAAGGTCTAAAATTAGTGTATGTTTAATTTGCTTAAGAATTAGAATCGCTTAGTATTTGCTTAAAATGTCCTTTTGCATTGCTTAATTTTAAAATTGTTTTATTTATATTTAAACAAAATCTACTTTTTTGTTACTTAGAGGCAAGTATTCTCAGAATTTTGTTTCTTTCTATTAAATCCAGTTGCTATTATTTTTTAATGATCAACAGCTATATAAATATAAGCTTTATTTTTCCCTTTCCCTCCAATATTTTATCATGACAATGTTCAAACATAGCAAATCTGAAAGCATTTTGCATTGAAAGCCCTTATAATCACCATCTAGACTCTACTTTTAGTATTTAAACATACTTATTTTATCATATATCTATTTGATTCATTCCTCTATATAACTATCTATGCATCTTACTATTTGGTATATTTCAGGACACATTACACAGATCAGTATACTCCCTGCTTGTTTCCATCTTATAATTGATTATTTAAACCCATGTTTATATGATTACTGGTAAGTTTGAGTTCAGTTGTATCATTCATATTTTTGTCTTTTTTGTGTGGCAGCCTTTTGGTGAGAAGTTTCTTTTTACTTTCTTGCTACCTTCTGCTATATTCTACTGAGAGTTTTTTTTAAATAATAAATTGGAAATAATTTGCGTCAAATGCTTTATCTGCAATTATTTAAAAGATCATGTGATTTCTCTCCTTGAAATGCTAATATAAGTAATTATTTTGGTCAATGCTTTTATGTTAAACAACCTTTCATTCCTGGGATAAACTCACTTGGTCATAAAAGATTATTCTTTATATATTTTGTTGTATTCTATTTGTTAATATTTGGTCAACAATTTTTGTGTCTATATTCATTAAGAATATTGGTTTGTAATTTTCACTTTTCATAATGTCCTTGACTGGTTTTGTTAGCAAAGTTACACTGACCTCATGAAATGAATTAGGACGTGTCCCCTTCTCTTTTATCTTCTGAAAGAGTTTGTAGAACACTTTCAAAGTATGAAACAGTTCATTTAAACAAGCCATCTAAACCCTGAATTTTATTTGAAGGAAGGCTTTTTGTTTACTTTGTTTGTTCTTTTTTACATAGACTTTAAGAGCAATTTTATGCTTTATATTTTACGGGAGGAAGGTACGATAATTTCTCATATTTCCATTCATAGCCTCTTCCATTACCAATAGCCCCAACAATTGGTACCTTTGTTACAATTGATGAACCTGCATTAAAATATCATCATCACCAAAATTTCATAGTTTACATTAGTGTTCATTCTTGGTGTTTTTACATTGTATTGGTTTGGGTAAGTGTATAATGGCATCTATCTGTCATTATAGTATTATTATACAGAGTAGTTTAACCGCCCTAAAAACCCTCTGTGCTGCCTATTTATCCTTCCCTTCTGCCTATCCCCTAGCAATCCCTCATCACTTTACTCTCTCCATGGTTATTTCATTTATAGAATGTCATATAGTTGGAATCATATAGTACGTAGCCTTTTCTGATTGGATTCTGTCACTCAGTAATATACACTTTGGCTTCCTCCATGTCTTTTTATGGCTTGGAAGCTGATTTCCTTTTAGTGCTAAATTTTAATATTCTATTGTCTGGATGTGCCACAGTTTATCCATTAACTTACTGAAGGACATCTTGATTGCTTCTAAGTTTTGTCAATTATAAATTAAGTTGCTATAAACATCTGTGCACAGGTTTCTGTGTGGACATAAGTTTTCAACTCTTTGGGTAAATACCAAGGAGCACAATTGTTGGATCATATGGTAAGAATATGTTTAGTTTTGTAAGATACTGCCAATCTATCGTCCAAAGTGGTTGTGCCATTTCGCATTCCCATCAACAATGAATGAGAGTTGCTGTTGCTTCACATCCTCACCAACATTTGGTGTTGCAGTGTTGTGAATTTTGGACATTCTAATAGATGTGTAGCAGTACTTTGTATTGTTTTAATTTGCATTTCTCTAACAACATACGATGTTGGAGCATTTTTTATATGTTTGTTATTTGTATAACATCTTTGGTGAGTATCTGTCAAGACTATTGGCCCATCTTTTAATCAGGCTGTTTGTTTTCTTAATGTTAAGTTTTAAGACATATTTATATATGTTGGACAATAGCCTTTTATCAGAAATGCCTTTTGCAAATATTTTCTCCCAGTCTGTGATTGCCTTCTCATTCTCTTGATGTGGGAAGGTTTTTATTTATAAATTAAATATCTCTAATGCAAATAGATTTTCAAGTCTTTGTTGTGTCAGTTTTGAAAGTTATGGTTTTTCATTGAATATATCTAAACTGTCAACTATTTTGACATAAAAAAGTTTAAACTCTGTCTTTTTAAAATATCCTTTTAATATCTGTGAGACTTTTAGTAATTCTCATTTATTCCTAATATTGGTAATTTCTATTTTCTATTGTCCTTGAATAATCTTGCTAGAGGATTATAAAGTTTATTAATCCTTTTATGAAACCAAGTTTGTTCATTTTCTCTATTTTTTGTTCATTTGTACGATGTTAATATTCACCATCTTTATTTCCTTTCTTCTAATGACTGGTTGTAATTTGCTCTTCTTTTTTTAGTTTCTTAATATGGAAGGAGAAATCACCATTTTTTGTAACTTTCTTTGTCTATAATATAAGCATTTGAAGCTATAAATTTTCCTTAGTACTGTTTTAGCCATATTGCACACATTTTGATATATTGGATCTCCATTATCATTAAGTTCAAAATATTTGTAAAATTTTTGAGGTTTATTTTTTAGCCCATTAATTATTTAGAAGTGTGTTGTTTAATTAGCAAACATTTGTATACCTAGCTATCTTTATGTTATTGATTTATAATTTAATATGTCTTTAGGAAATATATTCTACATGATTTCACTTCTTTGAAATTTATTGAGACTTATTTAATTACTAAGCATATGGTCTGTTTTGGTATATGATTCATGTGTGATTGAGAAGAATGTTTAATCTATTGTTGCTGGGTTTAGGGTTCCATACAATGTAAATTTGGCCAAGTGTTTGAAAATTTTTTTCAAATTATATCCTTAGTGATTTCTTTTTATTTGTTGTATCAATTATCCTGATTGTGGATTTGCCTATTTATCAGCTTTGTTCTGTCCATTTTTGCTTCATGTGTTATATAGTTTTGTTGTTAAATGTATACACGAGATGGTTATGTCTCCCTGATGAATTGATCTATTTATAATTATGAAATGTCCTTCTTTATTTCTGGTATAATACTCTTCATCTGAAAGTCTATTTGTGAATAAAATCTGGATTAAGAGTGTGTCTACAATTTATCTAATAGTAAGATGGCCAAGCCAGCTTTTTTTGTGGTATATATTGTTTCATGCTTTTACTTTTAACCTATTTGTGGCTGGATGTTTACAGTGTGCTTATTATAAACAGCATGTAGCTAGATCATTTTTAGTAATCTAGTATGGCAATCTCTGCACTTTCACTAAGAGTGATTAGCCCATTTACATTTAGTAAATGTAATTTATTAACGTAATTACTGTAATTGTTATATGCGGGTTTAGTGTAATTATTATATTTGGGTTCAATTCCACCTTCTCATCATTTGTTTTCTTTTTTTTTTTTTTTTTTTTTGAGATGGAGTCTCACCCTGTCATCCAGCCTGGAGTCTAAAGACGCGATCTGGGCTCACTGCAATCTCTGCCTCCCAGATTCAAGTGATTCTCTTGCCTCAGCCTCCTGAGTAGCTGGGATTACAGGTGCACACCACCACATCTGGCTAATTTTTTGTATCTTTAGTAGAGACAGGGTTTCACCATGTTGGTCAGCCTGGTCTCGAACCCCTGACCTCATGATCTGCCTGCCTTGGCCTCCCAAAGAGCACTTATTTTCTATTTGTGCCACTTGATCTTTGTTCATCAGTTCCTCCTTTATTATTTTCTTTTGGGTTAACTGAATATATTTTAGAATTCCATTTTATTTTGGGTATTGATATTTTAGTTAAGCCTCTTTGTGTATATTTGTGTGTTTTAGCAATTGTTCTGGAGATTTATTATTTCTCTCTTACAGATCACAGTTTATCTTTATAAAACATTCTCCTGCTTTATGAAGAAACATAAGAAAGAAAGTATATTTCCAATTATCATCCTTCTGCCCTCTGTGTATTTGTTGTCATATATATTTCACTTCTATATGTGCTTGTCCTCTGGACCCATCTCTTCGCTTCTCCTCTATAATTCTTCTCCATTAACTCTCCCCTCTCTCCCCTGACTCATTATTTGCTTTATTTTTTATTGGATCATGTTTATTAGGACACAAACATGCTATTATTTCTCTCATCTTTAAAAAATGCCATTGGCACCACATCCATCTACATGATAGCCTGATTTCTCTGCTCTCCCTTACAGCAATATATCTTGAAAATTTTCTGTTCTTAAATCTTCTTTCCCATTTTTTAAGTATACACCAATCAAGATTTTCTTCACACTGTCTCTGTAAAAATGCTCTTAACAAGGATACTAATGATATCTACTTTGCTAAATACAGTGAATATAATGATTAATTCTCAGTCCTCATCTTACTTGACCCATAAGTAGCACGGGACACAGTTGATCCCTCCAACCTCCTGAAGTATTTTCTTTGAATGTATTTCTTATAGATTTCCTCCTACAATACTTGATTCTTTCTCAGTCCTTTTTCCTGATTTCTCCTCAGCTCTCATAGGTCCCAGGGTTCAGTCTTTGGATTACTTCCCTTGCCTGTTTATAATAATTTCCTTGCTGACTTCGCCTTTCCTCATGGCTCAATTCCTAATTTATATCTCCAGCCCAATGCTCTTCACTGAATTCCAATTTCATACACTCAACTACCTGCTTGACATCTTCACTTTGATACTAAAATGGCATTTTAAATTTAAGATAAAAACTGGACTCCTAATTCCCCAATCATCCAAAATGTGCGTGCTTCTCCTACAATTTTCCCCATCTCAGTAAAGGGCAACTTCATCCTTCTTATTGTTCAAGTCAGAAATCATGGGATCATTTTTCCCCTCTCTTTCACTCACATACCACATAATCAGAGAATCCTATTTATTCTGCCTTCAAAGAATATCCAGCTGCCAGGCGCGGTGGCTCACGCCTGTAATCCCAGCACTTTGGGAGGCCGAGGCAGGCAGATCACCTGAGGTCGGGAGTTCAAGACCAGCCTGACCAACATGGAGAAACTCCATCTCTACTAAAAATACAAAATTAGCCAGGGTGGTGGCACATCCCTGTAATCCCAGCTACTTGGGAGGCTGAGGCAGGAGAATCACTTGAACCTGGGAGGCAGAGGTCGCGGTGAGCCGAGATCACACCATTGCACTCCAGCCTAGGCAACAAGAGCAAAACTCCGTCTCAAAAAAAAAAAAAAAAAAAAAATATATATATATATATATCCAGTCTATCACCACTTATCACCATGTTCACTGCTACCGCCTTAGAATTATCATCTCTTACTGCAGTTGTAATTTCCAAACCCATCTACCTTCCGGTCTGTTCTCAATTCTTAGGTCCAAGTGATCCTGTTAAATTGGAAGTCAGGGTATATCACTCATCTCCTCAGAATCCAGTTGTTTCCCCATCTTACTCAAGGTAAAACCAAAAGTACCTATAATGACCTATGAGGTCCAATGTGACTTGGTTTCCTGTTATCTCTGTGACCCCCATCTCTTATGACTCTTCCCCCTTACTCCTTCCATTTCATGTTCATTGGCTGTCTCACTGTTTCCTCAATGTGCCTGGCACATTTCTATCCCTGGGTCTTTCCACTTGCTCTTCATTCTATTAGAAATGCTCTTTTCCCAGATATCCTCATGGCTCACTTTCTTACTTCCTTCAGGTATTTGTTCAAAAGTCCCTTTCACAGTGAGGTCTTTCCTGGATACTCTATCTAGAATTGTAATCCCTACTCCCACACATTATCTTCCCTCTCAATTTTTTTCCCCTCCTGTGTTAGGATTCTCCAGAGAAACAGAACCAGTAGGATGCATGGTTGGATGGATAAAGAGAGAGAGAGAGACAGACAGGGAGAGAGAAAGAGAAGATAGATAGATAGATAGATAGATAGATAGATAGATAGATAGATAGATAGATAGATAGATAGAGATTTATTATGGGAATTTCTTGATGCAATTGTGGAGGCTGAGAAGTCCCACAGTATGCCATTGTCAAGCTGGAGAATCAGGGAGCTGAGTGCCATAGCTCAGTCCTAGTCTGAAGACCTGAGGCCCAAGGAAGCTGATAATGTAACCTCTCAGTTCAAGGCTGAAAGCCTGAGAACCTGAGGAGGTAGAAAGTGCTGGTGCAAGTCCCAAGTCCCAGAGTCCAAAGGCCAGAAAACCTGGAGTTCTTATGTCTAAGGCAAGGAGAAGAAGGGAGTCCCAGAAGAGAGGGTGAATTTGTTTTTTATCTGTCTTTTTCTTCTGTCTGGGCCTTCAACTGATTAGATGGTGCCTGCTCATGTTGAATGAGGGTGAATCTTCCTTTCTTAGCCCACTGATTCAAATCCTAATATATTCCAGAAACATTCTCACAAATATACTCAGGAATAATGCTTTACAAGCTATCTGAGTATCCCTTACCCTAGGTCAAGTTGACACCTAAAATTAACCATCACAGCTCATTATTTCTTGTCTACATATTTACCAAGTATTGTCATCTCAGGGATTTTTGCTTTTCATAGCTCATTCACTGCTCTGTCCCCAGGGCCCAGAGCACACCTCGTACATGGTGGACATTGGCAGCACCTAATCCCTTTGCATGCTCCATCTTGTCAGTTTGGCTTCAAGTTAGATGTTTAAATACGTACATTCTTTCTCCCATTAGCTACAAACCCCATGACCTTTACATACTCATCAGTCCAGGAAAAAAAGATATGTTTATTTAACAAAAATTCATTGAATGTCTACTGTGTGTCAGATATTGCATGAGATGCTTAAGACACAATGGCCAGCAAGTTATACAAGATTCTTATTCCAATGCCCAATGAGTAGACAGACACCTCTCTCCTCCAAAAAATTAACAAGTAAAATAAATATGGTTCAGAAATAAATTGCTGTTGAGTAAAAAAAGAAAACAAAATGTTTATTTTATAAATGGTACATAATGGATCATATTATGAAGTGATCAAGATGGATCCTATGACTCCATCAACAAATTCAAGTACAGTGTATTAGTCTGTTCTCATGATGCTAATAGACATACCTGAGACTGGGCAATTTATAAAGCAAAGAGGTTTAATCAACTCATAGTTCCACATGGCTGGGGAGGATTCACAATTATGGTGGAAGGCATAGGAAGAGCAAAGTCACATCTTACATGGCGGCAGACAAGACAGCATGTGAAGGGGCACTCCCCTTTATAAAACCATCAGCTCTCATGAGACTTATTCACTATCACAAGAACAGCATGGGAAAGACCTGCCCCCATGATTCAATTACCTCCCACCAGATCCCACCCATGACAAGTGAGAATTATGGGAACTGCAATTCAAGTTGAGATTTGGGTGGGGACACAGCCAAACCTTATCAAACAGTATATTTAATAAATGGCTCATATGTGTGTAGGGTCCTCTTCTAAGTGTTTTAAAATGTTAAGATACCACCCCTTTGCTTGCTGGCCTTGCAACCAACTACACAGCACAAAGTCACATGCATTATAAAATAACAAATCAGGGAACATGGTACTAACATCTATCCTGTGTTTACTGAGCACCTGCCTTGGGGCTGGAAGGGAGAATTTAGATACTGTACACCAAGTATACATTGATTCATTTACCCCTCACTGCTGACATAAGAAAAAGGCATTCCTAGTCTCATTTCACAATGAGGTAACAAAGTATCAGAAGATAATCCCGTCATTTTTAGCAATCAAGTGAAGATTCAAATACATGATAATCACATTCCAAATCTTATGTCTTCTATTAGTCTCCTAAAAGACCCCTGCCACAAATTTTCTAGTCCTCACATGTCCTTTCTGCTCAAAGCTAGTCTGCCAAGCTCTATCAGAACAGGCATAAAGGTCCTAAGGACTTAGGACTCAGCACAAGTTCCAAGTCTGGAAATTTGTCTCTGCCTACCATACCCAGTCTCCTACCACCCTCATTCCTTTCCGCTATCAACCAATACCTATTCCCTGAGGTCTTCCATTCTGCCTGAAGTACAAGGGATCAACAACAGCTGAAAATTCAAAGCTTCCTATGAGAAGGTGTACTGAACATCTTTCAGAATTTTAAGCTAGGGCCAGAATTTTAATGATGGAATCTTATCTGTTTTTTCTCTAGCCACTTAAGAAACGTTCATGAATTTGAGCTTTCCCAGTGGTTTCTAAAATCATCCCTCAGGTAAATTTGGCACTGGAATGGACTCCTGAAAAGCTTTGTGAGGGCTTTCTGGCTGCAGCTCTGAGGCACTGATACCTCTTAGGTGCAGAACACCTAACTCTTGTCCCTGTGGTTCCCAAGCATACCTGCTCCCGGGGACTGGAAAGATGCAAGTGTCATTGGCCCTCTGGCCATGAGTACTCTAGTCAGTATTTTCCATGTCTGGAGGTCCTTAAAGGAGTCATCGTGAGGATACAGAGATGGTTTCTGTAAAGTACTAGCATACAGTAGGCACTCAATAAATGGTGGTAGTGCTTAATGATTTTTTCTCTCTCTCCTAATCAAGGGCTTTAGGTCCACCCATCCCTCCTCAAAACTGTTTAATAAAGTCAAGACACCATTTAAATAAAAATGGTGATAGAGTATATTGCCTAATTAACTGTGCTGGTAATTAAATTGCAACAGAAATGGCCTATATGCACTTCACTGGGCATTTATTATAGCTTAATAAGGTAACGATTGTATGATAAATACATACCACTTTATTACAAGGAATAGATGCTCTGAATAAATGCTGGTGAAAGGCTAAAACTATTCCAAAGTTTGTGGAGTCTCTGTCACTTAAGAAGGTTCATTAACTCCTTCACATACCTCTTCACTTTTTTAATATCAATTGGTTGGACAAACATGATAAAACAATTTCATTGGTCTTTATTGCCACACTTCATCCCTGCCCCTAGTTTTGTGATTAAGCATGGTTGGCATCAGATGCCACATGGAGTTTTAACATATCAGGGCTGGGAGACTTCGGGGAGGCCAGATGGCTCACCCTGTCATGCAAAATCCAAGGACCAGAGAAGAGGTATGCATGCCTTGTCCAAGGTCACACAGGTGAGAGGCTCAGGACAAAATCCCAGCCCTCATGCCTTCTTCTCCCATGTTCTTCTCATGATACAAATATGTGCTTTTGGAAGTCAGTCTTCTCTTCTTCCCTGGAGTATCTTCTCTCCCTGCTCATTGACATGAAAAGTCCTGTTTTCTTTTCCAAAATGGAAAGACACATTCTCTGAGGCAGGGAGTTCAGGGGCTGGAATTCACAAAGGTGTAAGGGACTGATATACAATCCCGTTCAGATGGTGAGTTTTGACACAGATGGCAGGAGAAGCTGACAGCGCTGGGGCAGTGATGTGCAGGAGCCAGCTTCTACTGGATCAGATTGCAGGAGTTCAATTTGCATATTCCTTCCCTGCTTCAATGAGACTTCAAGTTGGTAGCTTGCAATCAGCCATTGCGCAAGTATTTAACCATGGAAAAAGGTAAATACTATAAATTGGAGCTTTAAAAAGCAATGTTTTACAAGAAAACCACTGATTAGGGCTTTATGGGCCTGCAGGGAGTGGGTAACAAGGAATGAGGCAGTGTGCGGGAGGTTGAGTTCAGTTGTATTTGATGAAGGCCAACAGAGCCCATTTTCCAATTTTGCCAAGAGTTGTTCCTGGGCACAGCTTCCATCCCCAGGATCTGTCTGATCCAAGTCCATGTGTACAGACATTTTTTTTTTTTTAATCAAAAGGAGCTGAACACAGAAAGGAGAAAAATAGGGCTACAGAAGAAGATAGTTCAAAACATGCTTCTGCTTGATTAATGCTGATTAGCATTCCAAAATATATATTTGAAAGAGTTTCTCTATTGGTTGAATATAAATTATAGTGCTTGCCAAAAAGCATTGCAGATTTTTTAAGCTTTATGAAATTGAAGTTAAAAAAAAAAAAAAAAAACCTTCAAAAATCATGGCTCTCATGATCACCCGTCACTTAATTAAAACCCAATAATTGCCTTATTATATCAAAGGAATTTCTTCCTGGATGCATGCAACAGAGAAAAGAACCTTAATTTTTTTTATTAAAATCATGCATTTGGTTCTTTGTTATACTAAAAGATGAAAGAACACAATGATGGTATTATCCCAACCGTATGAGCCAGCATTGCAGGGTAGGAATTAGAAATTAAAGGAACATTGTATCAAGTGAGAAATCGTATGTTTAAATCAGTGACTTACCTGCTTTATTACTAACACATATTAAAGCCCACAAGCTTTAGAGGGCACCCAGCACTGTTTTTCCTTCCTGTTATTTTCAGGCTATGATTAGAGTTGAGGTCTGTGAAGGTTGAAGCAGCCTTTGCCTCCTGTGACTCTACAACGACCAGCCTCCTATGACAGCAGAGAATATGAATTCTCCCTCATCAGGCCTGGGAGGTAAAGACCAGCCGATCCCAGAGCCCTACACCATGAACCTTCTGTGGGAAGTGGGTAGATGGGCAACTCCCCAGATGAGTTTAAAATCTCAGATGACTTTAATGAGTAGCCAGGGCTAACAGCCACTGCTCCTGGTCCTTTTCATCATGCCTTGCCCTCTGTTCCAGAGTGAGCATGTCTCTCATGTTTATTATGAAATCACAGAGAACAGCCCAGATGCCTCTTACCTTTTCTTCCAAGATATGCAGCTGCTAAGAGTAACGTTCTTTATTATGTCACATTATTCCATTCAAACCTCATTCTGCCAGGTAGATATTATTATTCCAATTTTATGATAAAAAATATATAAACTGTTTTATTCACAACACTTCTGGCCAAATACGTGGATTTTTTTCCCCACACCAAACAATTTTCCAAATCTCTAGACACCAACTAGGTGTCCTACAATTCAACTCAATTCTGATGCTAACTACTCTGAGTTTGTGCAGACCTCACAGGTTAAGGGCTAAGTCTCACAAGACTGACCCACTTGGCACCAGGTGCAAGTCCCAGGTTTTCACCTGTAATTCTGACAAATTGGTTATAAATTGGAGGTTCCTACGACCCCTTTCTTATGGTTGAGAATTTATAAGAACAGCTCACAGAACAAAATATAGTGCATTTACTTTTTATTATTAGTTTATTATAAAGGATACAACTCAGAAACAGCCAAATGGAAGAGATGTATAGGGCAAGGTATGGGGGAAAGAATGGGAAGCTTCTATGCCCTTTCTGGTCATGCCACCCTCCCAGAACCTCACTGTGTTCACCAACTCAGATGCTCATGATTTAGGGATTTTATAAAACTTCTATTACATTGGCATGATTGATTAAAATACTGACCATTGGTGACTGAACTCAACCTCCAGCCTCTTTCCTTCTAACTTCCCAGGTGAAGGAATGGGGTTAAAAGTTTCAACCCTCTAATCACATGGTTGATTCCTCTGGCAACCAGCTCCATCCTGACTGTTATCTAGGGGCCCTTCAATAGTTACCTCATTGGCATAAATTCAGGTATGGTTTAATGGGGCCTTGTATTAGTTCATTGTCACACTGCTATAAAGAACTACCTGAAATGGGGTAATTTATGAATAAAAGAGGTTTAATTGACTCACAGTTTTGCATGTTATAAAGGAAGTATGGCTGGGAGGCCTCAGGAAACTGACAATCATGGCAGAAGGTAAAGGGGAAGCAAGCACATCTTACCATGGCAGAGCAGGAGAGAGAGGGAGTGAAGTGGGAAGTGCTACACACTTTTAAACAACCAGGTCTCATGAGAACTCACTCACTACCATGAGAACAGCAGGGGGGATATTCACCCCCATGATCCAATCACCTCCCACCAGGACCCTCCTCCAACATTAGGGATTACAATTTGACATGAGATTTGGGTGGGGACAAAGCCATATCAGTCCTCTTATGCACAACAAAAATGTTCCCATCACCTCTACCACTCAGGAAATTCTAAGGGTTTTATAAGCTCTGTGTCAGACACAAAGCCCAAATATATATTTCTTATTATCATAGAGGGTAAAAAAAAATGTGTCCATCCAAACCAGGACAATACCAAGTAATATATCAGGACTCCATCTAAGTCCTGAGATTTTAAGACCCAGAGCACCCCAATTTCACTTGTGGAAAAATGCCTGGACCTCAATTTCCAAGATTCCAAATTAGTTACTGGGTCCCCGGCATCATTATTTTTCAAAAGTTCCAAGAGAGATTCTAACATGCAAACAATTTTGAGAACCATTGAGCTAGAGTGTGTGGTCAAAACTCCTTGCCATCCCAATAAGCATATGAAAATATGTTAAACATCACTAATCATTAGAAAAATGCAAATCAAAACTGTAATGAGACACAACTTTACGCTGTTATGATAGCTATTACCAAAATAGCAGAAAATACACATGTTCATGAGGACATGAAGAAATTAGAATGCTGTGCATTGCTGGTGGTATTATTAAATGGTACAGCTACTGTAGAAAACAGTATGGTGGTTCTTCAAAACATTAAACATAGAATTATCATATAATCCAGCAATCCCACTCCTGGTATATACCCCAGCGAATTAAAGACAGGGACTCAAATGAATCTGTGTACACCTATATTCATGGTAGCATTATTCACAAGAGCCAGAAGGTGGGATCAACCCAAGTGTCTATGGATGGATGGATGGATAATTGAAATGTGGTATATACCTACAATGAAATATTTCTCAGCCTTAAGAAATATGTCTGACACATGCTACAGCATGGATGCGTCTTGGAGACATTTAGTGAAATCAGCTAGTCACAAAAGGACAAATATTGTATGATTCTACTTATGTGAGGTTCCTACAGTGATCAAATTTATGGAGACAGAAAGGAGATTGGTGGGTTCCAGGGACTGAGGGGAGGAAGAAAATAGAGTCAGTATTACTGTGTACAGAGTTTCAGTTTAGGAAAATGAAAAAGTTCTGGAAATAAATGACAATGGTGAAGGTTGTAGAACAATATGAATATACTTCATGCCACTGAACTGTATACTTAAAAATAGTTAAAATAGTTAATTTTATAATATGCATATTTTGCCACAATAAAAAATGCAATTAGAAAAACAATCAGAGGCAGGTCTAAGATGGCCAACTAGAAGCAGCAGCAATCAGAGGCTCCCATGGAAAAGAACCATAACAGTGTGTGAATCCCGCACCAGCAACCGAGGTATCCAGGTCCTGTCATCAGGACTGACCAGGCGGCTGGTGTGACCCACAGAGGGGAAGAGCAGTGTGGTGCAGCCGCCCACCTGAGAGCCACACGGGGCAGGGGCGTCCCCATCCCCCAGCCGAGGGAAGCGGTGAGTGAGCGTGCTACCCAGCCTGGGAAACTGTGCTTTTTCCATGGAACTATGCATTCCATGGATTGGAAGATCCCACTCATGAGCCCATGCCACCAGGGCCTAGGGTCCCAACCACTGAGCCATGCCAATTCTCAACAGCCACTCAGCTAGAATCTCCTTAAGACTGCCAAGTTTCCAGTGGGAGAAGCAGCCAGCACCACAGCTGCATCTGCCTGCTGTCTAAGCCGTTTGAGCTCCTTAGGGGAGAGGTGGCAGCCAACACTGTGACTGCTAGCTGCCTAACACACCAAGCTCCCAGGGCCAGGGGAAAGCAGCAGCCATCTCTATAGCCCCAGACCCCACTTTTCTCCTGCTGGAGCCATGGAGGCTGGACAGCTTGGTCCCAAGAGGTATTCCCCACAGCCTAACACACCAGCTATGGCACACTGCAGCCAGAGTGCCTCTTCAGGCCTGACCCTGACCTGTACCTCCTCACTGGGTAGGACCTTACTGCAGGAACTCCAACAACTCCAGCCAGGGGCTCACGGACAGAACTCTGATCTCCTTGGGTCTGAGCCTCTAGCGGGAGAGGTGGCCATAGTCTCCATGGACAAGCAGACTTAGTCTTTCCTCCTGCTACTTCTGAGGGATTCTGGCAACCCAGATGAATGGGTTTCCCACCAGCACAGCAAACCCCTGCCACCAAGGGACAGCCAAAGTGCTTTGTTAAATGAGTCCTGCTCCCCATGCTACCCAACTGGGTGAGATCCTCCAAGAGGGATTGTCAGACACCCTGTATAGGAACATTTCTACTAGCATCAGGTCAGTGCCCCTTAAGTTCAGAGATCCCAGAGGAAGGAGCAGACACCCATCTTTGCTGTTCTCCAGCCTCCTCGAGTGACATCTCCAGGTGTGGGAGTGAACCAGATGAATAGGGCCTGAAGTGAATCCCAAAAAGACCACAGCAGCCCTAGAGAAGAGGACCTGACCCTGACTCCCCCCCCCCAAAAAAAGCAACATGAGCATCAACAAAAAAGTCCCCACAAAAACCTCATCCAAGGGTCAGCAGCCTCAAAGATCGAAACTAGACAAACTCATGAAGACGAGAAAGAATCAGTGAAAAAAACACTAAAAACCCAAAAGATCAGAATGCCTGTCCTCCTCCAAATGATCACAACACCTCTCCAGCAAAGGTGCAAGATGGAGGATGAGATGGACAAATTAACAGAAGTAGACTTCAGAAGGTGGGTAATAACAAACTCCTTTGAGCTAAAGGAGCATGTTCTAACTCAATGCAAATAAGCTAAGAACCTTCATAAAAGGTTACAGGAGTTGCTAACTAGAATAGCCAGTTTAGAAGTCATAAAATGACCTGATGGAGTTGAAAACACAGCACAAGAACTTCGTGAAACATACACAAGTATCGATAGCCAAATCAATCAAGCAGAAGAAAGGATATCAGAGTTTGAACACCATTTTGCTGAAATAAGGCAGGCAGACAAGATTAAAGAAAAAAGAATGAAAAGGAACAAACAAAACCTCCAAAAAATATGGGACTATGTAAAAAGATCAAACCCATGATTGATTGGAGAACCTGAAAGAGACCAGGAGAATGGAACCAACTTGGAAAACACACTTCAGGATGTTATCCAGGAGAACTTCCCCAACCTAGCAAGACAGGTCAGCATTCAAATTCAGGAAATACAGAGAAAACCACAAAGATACTCCATGAGAAGATCAACTGCAAGACACATAATCATCAGATTCTCCAAGATCAAAATGAAGGAAAAAATGTTAAGGGCAGCCAGAGAGAAAGGCCAGATCACCTACAAAGGGAAGCCCATCAGACTAACAGCATGTCTTTCGGCAGGAACCCTACAAGCCAAAAGAGACTGGGGGCCAATATTCAACATTTTTTTTTTGGTTTTTGGAGACAGATTCCGCTCTGTTGCCCAGGCTGGAGTGTAGTGGTGTGATCTCGGGTCACTGCAGCCTCTGCCTCCTAGGTTCTAGTGATTCTCCTGCCTCAGCCTCCCGAGTAGCTGGGATTACAAGCATGTACCACCACACTCAGCTAATTTTTGTATTTTTAGTAGAGACCAGGTTTTACCATGTTGGCCAGGCTGGTCTTAAACTCCTGACTTCAGGTGATCCACCCACCTTGGCCTCCCAAAGTGCTGGGATTACAGGCATGAGCCACCGTGCCTGGCCTCAACATTCTTAAAGAAAAAAATTTTCAACCCAAAATTTCATATCCAGCCAAACAAAGCTTCATAAGTGAAGGAGAAATAAAATCCCTTCAGACAAGCAAATGCTTAGGGATTTCGTCAGCACCAGGCCTGCCTTACAAGAGAGTTCCTGAAGGAAGCACTAAATATGGAAAGAAAAAAACAGTACCAGCCACTACAAAAACACACCAAAATATAAAGACCAATGACACTATGAAGAAATTGCATGAACTAGTATGCAAAATAACCAGACAGTATCATGATGACAGGACCAAATTCACACATAACAATATTAACCTTAAATGTAAATGGACTAAATGCCCCAATTCAAAGACAGAGACTGGCAAATTGGATAAGGAGTCAAGACCTATTGGTGTGCTGTATTCAGGAGACCCATCTTACACTCAAAGACACAAACAGGATCAAAATAAAGGGATGGAGAAAAAATTACCAAGAAAATGGAAAGCAAAAAAATAAAAAACAAGCAGGGGTTCCAGCTAGCCGCTGAGAAAACAGACTTTAAACCAACAAAGATTTAAAAAAAAAAAAAAAAAAAAAAAAGAACGGAATTACATAATGGTAAAGGGATCAATTCAACAAGAACAGCTAACTATCCTAAATATATATGTGCCCAATACAGGAACACTCAGATTCATAAAACAAGTTCTTAGAGACCTACAAAGAGACTTAGACGTCTACACAATAATAGTGGGAGACTTTAATACCTCACTATCGATATTAGACAGATCATCAAGACAGAAAATTAACAAGGATATTCAGGATGTGAAATCAGCTCTGAACCAGTGGATCTAGTAGACAGCTACAAAACTCTCCACCCCAAATCAACAGAATATACATTCTTCTCAGTGCCACAGGGCACTTGTTCTAAAATTAACCACATAATTGGAAGTAAAGCACTCCTCAGCAAATGCAAAAGAGCTGAAATCATAACAGTCTCTCAGACCACAGTGCAATCAAGCTAGAACTCAGGATTAAGAAACCCACTCAAAACCACACAACTACATGGAAGTCGAACAACCTGCTCCTGAATGACTCCTGGGTAAACAGTGAAATTAAGACAGAAATTAAGAACTTCTTTGAAACCAATGAGAACAAAGAGACAACATACCAGAATCTCTGGGACACAGCTAAAGCAGTGTTAAGAGGGAAATTTATAGCACTAAATACCCACATCAGAAAGCTAGAAAGATCTCAAATCAACATCCTAACATCACAATTAAAAGAGCTAGAGAAGCAAGAGCAAACACATTCAAAAGCTAGTGGAAGACAAGAAATAACTAAGATAGAGCAGAATTGAAGGAGATAAGACACAAAATCCCTTCAAAAAATTAATGATTCCAGGAGCTGATTTTTTGAAAAAATTAACAAAGTAGATATACTGCTATCTATTTTATCTATTTATTAACTAGACTAATAAAGAAAAGAGAGAAGAATCTAACAGACACAATAAAAAATGATAAAGGGGATATCACCACTGACCCCACAGAAATACAAACTACCATCAGAGAATACTATAAACACCTCTACGCAAATAAACTAGAAAATCTAGAAGAAATTGGTAAATTCCTGGATGCATACACCCTCCAAAGACTAAACCAGGAAGAATTCAATTCCTGAATAGACCAATAACGAGTTCTGAAGTTGAGGCAGTAATTAATAGCCTACCAACCAAAAAAAGCCCAGGACCAGATGGATTCACAGCCAAATTCTACCAGAGGTACAAAGGGGAGCTGGTACCACTCCTTCTGAAACTATTCCAAACAATTGAAAAGGAGGGACTCCTCCCTAACTCATTTTATGAGGCCAGTATCATCCTGGTAGCAAAACCTAGCAGAGACACACACACACACACAAAAAGAAAACTTCAGGCAAGCATCCCTGATGAATGTCAATGTGAAAATCCTCAATAAAATACTGGCAAATTGAATCCAGCAGCACATCAAAAAGTTTATCCACCATGATCAAGTAGGCTTCATACCTGGAATGGAAGGTTGATTCAACATATGTAAATCAAATCAATAAATGTAATCCATCATGTAAACAGGACGAATAACAAGAACCATGTGATTATCTCAATAGATGCAGAAAAGGCCTTCAATGAAATTCAACATTCTTTCAATAAAAGGAATGTTAAAAACTCTCAATAAACTAGGTACTGATGGAACATATCTCAAAATAATGAGAGCTATTTATGACAAACCCACAGCCAATATCATACTGATTGGGCAAAAGCTGGAAGCATTCCCTTTGAAAACCAGCACAAGACAAGGATGCCCTCTCTCACCACTCCTATTCAACATAATATTGGAAGTTCTGGCCAGGGCAGTCAGGCAAGAGAAAGGAATAAAGGGTATTCACACAGGAAGGGAGGAAGTCAAATTGTCTGTTTGCAAACAACATAATTCTACATTTACAAAACCCCATTGTCTCAGCCCAAGACTCCTTAAGCTGAAACTTCAGTAAAGTCTCAGGATACAAAATCAATGTGCAAAAATCATCAGCATTCCTATACACCAACAATAGACATGCAGAGAGCTGAGTCATGAATGAACTCCATTCACAATTGCTACAAACAGAATAAAATAACCTAGAAATACAGCTAACAAGGGAAGTGAAGGACCTCTTCAAGAACTACAAACCGCTGCTCAAGAAAATAAGATAAGACACAAACAAATGGAAAAACATTCCACCCTCATGAATAGGAAGAACCAATATTGTGAAAATGGCCATACTGCCCAAAGTAATTTATAGATTCCATGCTATTCCCATCAAACTGCCACTGACATTCTTTACAAAATTAGAAAAAACTACTTTAAATTTCATATATAACCAAAAAATAGCCTACATGGCCAAGACAATTCAAAGCAAAAAGAATAAAGCTGGATGCATCATTCCACCTGACTTCAAGCTATACTACAAGGCTACAGTAACCAAAACAGCAAGTTACTGGTACAAAAACAGACATGTAGACCAACGGAACAGAACAGAGACCTCAGAAATAACACCGTACATTTACAACCATCTAATCTTCGACAAACCTGACAAAAACAAGCAATGGTGAAAGGATTCCCTACTTAATAAATGGTGATGGGAAAACTGGCTAGCAATGTGCAGAAAACTGAAACTGGATCCCTTCCTTACAACTTACACAAAAATTAACTCATGATGGACTAAAGACTTGAATGTAAAGCCCAAAACCATAAAAAAAACCCTAGAAGAAAACCTAGGCAATCCCATTCAGGATATAGGCATGGGCAAAGATTTCATGACAAAAATGCCAAAAGCAATTGCAACAAAAGCTAAAATTGACAAATGAGATCTAATTAAACTAAACAGCTTCTGCACAGCAAAAGAAACTATCATCAGAGTGAATAGGCAATCTACAGAATGGGAGAAAATTTTTGCAATCTACCCATCTGACAAAGGTCTAATATTCAGAATCTACAAGGAACTTAAACAAATTTATAAGAAAAAAACCACGCCATCAAAAAGTGAGCAAAGGATATGAACAGACACTTCTTAAAAGAAGACATTTATGTGACCAGCAAACATATGAAAAAAAGCTCAATATCACTGATCATTAAAGAAATGCAAATCAAAGCCACAATAAGATACCATCTCATGCCAGTCAGAATGGCGATTATTAAAAAGTCAACAAATAATAGATGCTGGTGAGGCTGTGGAGAAATAGGAATGCTTTTACACTGTTGTGAGCATATAAATTAGTTCAACCATTGTGGAAGACAGTGTGGCAATTCCCCAAGGATCTAGAACCAAAAATACCATTTGACCTGGCAATCTGTTACTGGGTATATACCCAAAGGAATATAAATCATTCTACTATAAAGACACATGCACACATATGTTTATTGCAGCACTGTTTCCAATAGCAGAGACATGGAACCAACTCAAATGCCCATCAATGATAGACTGGATAAAGAAAATGTGAGGCCAGGCACAGTGGCTCACACCTGTAATCCCAGCACTTTGGGAGGTCAAGGAGGGTGAACAACTTGAGGCCAGGAGTTTGAGACCAGCCTGGCCAATGTGGTGAAACCCTATCTCTACCAAAAATACAAAAATTAGCCAGGTATGGTGGCAGGCACCTGTAATCCCAGCTACTCAGGAGGCTGAGGCAGGAGAATCACTTGAACCCAGGAGGCGGAGGTTGCAGTGAGCTGAGATCGCAGCAGTGCACTACAGCCTGGGTGACAGAGCAAGACTCCATCTCAGAAAAACAACAACAACAACAACAACTGAAAATGTGGTACATATACACCATGGAATACTATGCAGCCATAAAAAGGAATGAGATCATGTCCTCTGCAGGGACATACATGAAGCTGGAAGCCATCATCCTCAGCAAACTAACACAGGAACAGAAAACCAAAACCAAACACCGCATGTTCTCACTCATAAGTGGGAGCTGAACAGTGAGAACACATAGACACAGGGAGGGGAACAACACATCCCAGGGCCTGTCAGGAGGTGGGGGGTGAGGGGAGGAAGAGTGTCAGGACAAATAGCTAATGCATGCAGGGCTTAAAATCTAAATGACGGGTTGATAAGGGGCAGCAAACCACCATGGCACAAGTATACCTATGTAACAAAACTGCACGTTCTGCACATGTATCCCGGAACTTAGAGTTAAAAAAAAAAAAAAAAAAAAAAGAAAATCAAAAAAGTCCTGGCCATTATTCCCAAACGTGGGTGGGCAGACTAAATGCAGATCCTGGAGTTTCACCTCCAGGGATTCTAGCTCTGTCACTCCTATCCTGGGTCTCAGGAAGCTCAAGTTGATTAAAACGCCCATCTTAGTCTGTTTTGCGCACCTATAACAGAATACCTGAGACTGGGTAATTTATGAAAAACAGAAACTTACTTTCTCATAGTTCTGGAGGCTGGGAAGGAAGTTTAAGATCAAGGCACCAGTAGGTTTTGTATCTGGTGAAGGTCCAGTCTCTGCCTCCAAGCTGACGTCTTGAAGTCTGTGTCCTATGGACAGGAGGAATGCTGTGTCCTCACATGATGCAAGGCCAAAGGGCGAAAAGGGATAAACTCCCACCATCAAATCCTTTCGTAAGGGCACCAATCCCTTTCACAAGAAAGGAACCCTCATGGCCTAACCACCTTTTAAAGGCCCCACCGCGTAATACTACCACATTGGCAACACCTGAATTTTGAAGGAGCCACATTCAAACCATAGTAATGCCTGTGGTCCTAGAAACTCATTCTGAGAAACTCCATTCTTACTGCTTACTGTCAGAGAGCAGATGCAAGTTGTAGACTGTAGGCAGGGTTCATAGAAGCAGCAGATTTGAACTACCCCTTGAACTAGGCCTTAGAATATGGATAAGAAAATCCTCCCAACTTACCTGTTTCCCTAGACCAGGCCTTCATGGTTTACCAGCTGCCTAATCTCCAGCTAGAAAGTGTTCACTGAGGATTTACATGGATCGTGGGCTCCATTCACTAGACCTCACCCGTCCCACTCGAACACCATTGAGTCTGTTTCTAACTTAAAATGAGACCCACCCTATTGCTCAACTTCAAGGAGCAACACCTGCTTCCTTTGTAATCCAATCCACCTGCTTCCTTTGTAATCCAATCCACGAAAGAAACACCTGCTTCCTTTGTAATCCAATCCATGGAAAGGAGCTTTCGCTGGTACATAGCTCACACAGGGGTGACTCCAAAATCACAAAACATAGGACTGAGCTTTGTGAGCACAGAATATGACTCCTTCCCATGCTATGGTCCCAGAGGAGGCTTTTTACCCTTGTATAGGGAGATAGGTGAAATTGCCAGGCCATAAGCCAGCTGCAGGGCCAGCCCCCATTGCCCCGTATTAGCACATATCTAGCACACGTGGATTATTTAAGAGAGTCAATTAAAAGTCAGGGTATGTGTTCTATGTATTTGAATCTGCAATAATCCAGGCCAGAGGACCTTTACTGATGAGAATGTCGGAAATTATTTTTTCTCTTGTGAATTTCCAGGATCTTGGAAATATGGAAGCAGTCTAAATTCAGTCACTTGGGGATTTTGATGGATTGTTTGATTAGATTTTTCACAGATCAGCATGTAGTCTCTTTGAAGAACTGTCCCAGGACTCCAAGGCAGCAGAATTGTCAAACTGATAGTCTTTGCTCCTCCTGAAAGGGAATTTTGTCTGACCCCCTTCTGACTGTCTTCCACGCTGAGAGATATATCCAGAAATTCAGAGAAGCATAATCTATGTCCTTTAACCAGAAAAGAGGCTAAACAAAAACCCATGGAAATCCTACTCTTGCAGCCTTTCTTCCAAATGCAAAGAGTACATAAGAGTGAAAAACCTCCTGCTCCTAAGACGCTTCTCTAGAGGCCTGGCTTCTTCATAATTCACAGAACTGTTAGCCTAGGAAAAACTTCAGGCTGACAAGGGGGAGAAACTGAATTCCTCTAGAATTTTCCTCATGAGATACCTTAAAAATTGCACTGTAATCCCAGATGGAGCAGAGTGGATCCAATAAGCCCTGGAGGTGGCATTCCCCTCACCTGGCTAGGGAGCCCAGAACATGTCCCTTCTGAGGCTCTTCTCTGGGCCTCAGTTGCCCTTCAGACAAAAGAGGGTTAGAGAGTACTCATGTCTACCCCAGAAGACAGTAAGTCAGGACATGATTAAACAAATGTCTCTTATGAAGGTACTTGGAAAAAAAGTCTAATAAGCTCTATAAACAGAGTTTCTCCACATTCTCAATGTTCATATTGCCTTTAATGCAGACACTCAATCTATCCTGGGGGTGGGGAGTGAGGAGCGACATTTGGCAATAATTTGCACTACAGATAAATACACCCACCTTGACATTTTCAAAGCCTGGCTCAGAAGAAAAAGTCCCTTTTTTCCCTGAAGCATTAAGAGAAAATGTGCATGATTATCATCTGTCTAAAAAAAAAAAATGAGGAAAGAAAGAGGGAGGGAAAAGGAATACAGCTGAACTGACACCGAGAAACTCACCATTTTATTCTGCACAATTGAACTTCATTAATCATAGAAAATCAGAGATGGAAAAGACCTATTAGGTCACGCCATCTATCCCTCTGAAAGCATTAAAAGCTTTCAAATGAGACAGAAATCGGAGGTCCTGACTGCTGATGGCCATTAAAGATAGTTTTTGTGAAGAAAAATGTTAACCTTCGTGTCTCTGACAAATTACACTCTGGGTGGTTACGGGCTGCCTTTGCCAGAGCACCCCAGTTCTGGGGTTGGAGGTCACCACCCCTTAGCATGAGTGCTGCTAAGTGGCTTCGGCAGGGACCCGTATTAGATAACCAGCACTCATTGACAGCGAGGACCCTGCAGGAGCAAGCATGGCCCAGTTTCCTGCTCTTCCTCTGTTTTCCATGCACAGAGGAAGGATGCCGTTTCCTCTCCAAAACAGCTTTCATTCAGGTCCTGCTTTTCCCAGGGAGCCATCCTTCTCTGGCTAGCCCACATGCGGCCCCTTTGCTGAGCCTTTACATCTTTCCATTCTGGGCCCCACCGAGCAGCCCTGGACTACAGATGGAACACCTGCTGTTTCAAGATGTCCCAGATCTCTTTGCCCCTTCCTCTGGCCAGAGCCCGATTGCAGGGAATTGTCTTTGTCACACTCCATGTGGCTGTGGTGAGGCTGAACCCCCCTTTCTAGTTCTTAAGAGTGGTCACATACCCCAGCCTGCTCATCATAGTAGCTCAGCCCTCTGACTACCGTTATTGGCCAGGGATAAGCACATGGCCCAGGCTGCTCCAATCTAGGTCATTCTCTGGAAAGAGAAGCTTTCTCTTTCCTCTGACGACATGAAGGTGGCACAATACAAATCTGAAACTGCACAATACAAATCTGAAACTCCCACTGCATGGAAGCAGCTCATGTAATCAGAAGAGAATGAAGACAACACATGAGGAGGCAGACAGAGCACTGTAGGCACCTCAGGAGTCCCCAAAGACAAGCACTCCTGTTTTTTCTCAGTTATGTAGCCAATAAATTAAGCTTCTACACTTAAGCTACAGTCATGCATCACTTAATGTTGGAATACATATTGTTAGACAATTTTGTCATGAATATTATAGGGTATACTGAACAAACCTGGATGGTATAGTCCACTCCTAGGCTGTATGGTAGAGCCTATTACTCCTAGGCTAAAACCTGTACAGTCAGTATGTTACTGTACTGACTACTATAGGCCAATGTCAAACAATGGTAATGGTACATCTAAATATACCTAAATATAGAAAAGATACCATAAACATATATTATAATCTTATGGGACCACTATCATATATGTGGTCTATCATTGATGGAAACATCATTATGCAGTATATGACTATGCCTTGAACTTAATTTCTCTCCCTGGGATCTGTGGAGTCCTAATTACCAAATGCCCACTAGGTTCTGTCATTCTACATTTGTTTACGTGTGGAAATCTTGAATCCCCAACAAGAACGATGGCTCCAAGGGGGCAGAAATCTTGTTTACTCCTTCTCTTCAGTGCCAAAGCCCAAGCTCCACCCAGATGGCCATTATTAAATAGCAGTTCATTGAACTGGATCCAAGTATCTTTGCCTGCAGGAACTTGACTTTACTTTTCTTTCCTGCAGGGACTGCTGGTAGCTGAGAAGCATCATGAGTCACACCCCACAACTCACTAGCTGAGTGACACACAAACACATGCATCCTCCTCTAAAGATGCAATAAACATGGCCCAGCAGGTTGCTCATGGCACTGGCCTCCTCTTCCCCAGGATATCTTGTGCTGTGGTTTTTCATTGAGGGCTCCATTTGTATTTTAATACATCATACATGACTCTGCTTATACCAACCAAAGGCTGGTTCCTTTATTTCCTTCCTATAACATCTTCTTGCTGTTGTGATCATGAATCAGGCCCAGCTTGGGGACCTGCCCTACAGGGCCAAGGGCAGAATTTGATGAGAAGAAATTTTAATAAAAGCAGAGGAGACATCAGAACTATTTATCCCAAAAGCAGAAGGTGACAAGAACAAATTAGTCTTGGTGACACATAAGAAATAACTGAAGTTAACACCCTAAACAAAATCACAAAACTTTTATGCCCCCTCCCTCTCCTGTGGCATCACCCGCTTCCTGCATCCCTTCTCTAGGGCTTTACCATCCAAAGTCACCTTCTCCCTTGTGTCTCTGAAGGACTCCCAAAACATTCATGTGGCCAACCTCAGATAGGCATCAAGAGGTTACCTAATGGAACCCATTTTTCATTCATCATTCCAGCAGGGAGCTGTTTGTTTTGCCTTTGCTTTTTAACACTGATAATAGCAGCACATACTTACATACAACTTCCTAGGTGCCAGGCACAATTCTAACTGCTTTACAAAGATCAACCCATTTCGTCCTCACAAGAACCTTAGAGAGAGAGAGCTAATATAATCACCAGTGAGGTTAGGTAATTCACTCACATCTGCATGGCTGATAGACAATAGTACTGGCATTGTTTTTTTTTACAAGAAAACATCCATAGTCAACAGAATTAGGAAGATGATGCATTATTTTAAGTAGGGGATCAGTCGGGGTATTGAAAGTTTAGAAAGGAGAATTAGAAAAGTGGGAAAGATAAACCACAATGGTCAGGCAGTTGGGGCTTACCGTGTAGAAGGGAGCAACCACACAGAATTTGGACAAGAAGTATTTGAGAAGCCTGGAGGTGGACAATAGCAGATTCATTGCATCCAGCAAGTCAACGGGTGGGTTGGGCAGTAGGCACTCCCCGAGTAGGGCAGCACAGGTAGCAGAAGCACCTCACAGATGCTGTGGCTCCAGACTGGCCCTGGGCAGGCTCTGGGATGGCCGACCCTGGTGAGAATGGCACAGACCAGGGAACAGAGATATCAATCAGAGTTCTAATAGTTAGGACTCTTCTGGACTGAGACTTTGTCTGTATGTAGAAATATAATTTGAATTTCAAATGTTGATACATACGATGGTGAGAATGTGGGGATTCACGTATTATAATAATAAATTATTTTGATAATTTTAATTATACTCAGTAAAACACACGGTTTATATTTAATTGCCTTGCTTAAATGAAATAAAGTGGTTGAACTATAATTGTTACATACAATATAGAATTCACATTATAAACTAAAATAATTCTATTATCATAAACAAGTACATGATTTTGTTAGCAATTGCACATTGCATATGTTTGACCTTAAGGTTTTTTCACATCCAGGTTGATGCTAAGGTTTCTCAGGTGGAGGTCTATTTTGTAAAATTTTGTACCTCATTGCCAAATCAGGATGTGCATGGCCCCCACCTGGGTGACAGGTGGGCTGATTGTCAAAAGGAAACAATCTCCTGGTCCTTGACAGGTCAGCTTCAGCTGAAGAAAGGATTACCTCCATTTCTTAAAGCAACTTTTTATTAAGGTATAATTTACCTATAATATACTACAAACATTTTTGGTGTACGAGTCAGTGAGTTTTGACAAATTTGTGCACCCACTTAACCATCACCACAATGCATGACCACTGAATTGAAAATAAAGAAATGCAAATAGGTACAGGACAAAGAATGTTTCTAACGATAAGGAATAGGATAAATCCATGCAGATTTAAAAATTTATAAATAAGATTTTAAACCCACACAGATTTGTTGGTAATGGGTTCAGAAGCACTTAGGGCAATGACTGACGCTTCAGGCTTACTATGGGGAAAAACAGAAGAGATAGAGGAATGTGTCAGAAAGTAATCTAAAAACAGGAAACCAAAAACTTCAAAGATGTTCACTGATTCTGAGTCTTGCTCCAGTTAACTCTGTGGATTGATGTGTTGGAACAGACCAAGTGTGGGACAGCACTATCTATAGCTGTATTTTATGAATCAAATTAAAAGACTAGGCTCAGTGATCCTGCATGTGACCACTAGCCATCACTGGCCAAGATGTCTCTCAAAGTCGCAGGTCTCTACATGACCCCTCATCACTCCGGATCCTAAGAGGTTAAGCCTTAGACATTGCTAATGTGACTGCAAGGGAAGGCCAAATTGTTGAGCACAGTGGGATTAAATGTCTATCAACTCTCTTGCATTTGATTCTCTCAGTACTCTTCAATTGTGGGAAATCTTAACCCTGTGGTTAAGGTTATTTTGGGAGCCAAGGACATCTCCTGCCAAAGACCAAGAGTGATATTTACCATTAGGATCCAACAGTTGAACACAGCTATTTTCTGAGACCTGTTTCCTACAAGATGAAAAAAGCAAACTGCCTCTCTCAGAAGTATGGGTGCAAAGAGGACAAGAAGGTGATGGGCAGTTTGGGCACAAGCTGAGACTCTGGAATCTCAGGTCCACTTAAGACATTTCAGATGCTCTCAGAGCCTGAAGGACCTGGAAAGCACCTTACCTTTAGCCAAGAGAACTCTAAACATTTCCACTCTTCTTGAGTCTTCAACTCCAAGTTTGACTCTGTCAGTCTCTAAAGACTGACACTATTCTAAACTAATAAATTTAAATACATGTATTACTCATCCAATGTGTGCTGACACTCTGCTCCTAAGAAACTGACATATCCATTGAAGAGACAAGACATATGGTAATGAAAACATAGATAATGAGTAATGGGCACAACTAGGACTAAAGGAATTCAAAGGTATCTAATATCACAATAGATATTGGATATAATTTACAGTAAGACTTCCCATTCTCCTTATATTAAACAGAAATTTAAATTTTTTATACCCAACTCAAATTTCTCATGCCTTAATTTTCCCTCACAGGGCCCTGTACAGGCATGGAACTAACTAACTCAATACCAACTAACTCATAAAGTTCACTAATTCCTAAGATAGAGATTTCCTTTAGAAAAAGGCAGACAGAAATACACTTTTAAAGTATTTCTTCCCTGGCTCCTTCCCTAGTTCTTTTTTTTTAAGCCCTTTTTTTCTTAGTCCCTAAATGTAGATTTCTTTAATATTCTGACCTTACTTGTCCTCTCTATTCTTTTCATACTCTTTCCTGAAACTCTCAAACACTCTTAGAGCATTAGGATGGTAAAAGATCTTATGATTCCATGGACATTATGTGAGAACATACTGTGTTGCAGACACCAAACTGAGGTCCAGACAGAAAACTGACTTTCTGAGGCCATACCAAAACTTGATTTGGGAATCAATGATAAAACCTCTGTCTATAACAGCAAAAATCAAACAAGAAAACTGACTTACATGGCTTTTCATGGCTTTCACTGAACCGGTTGATGGGATGTTTTAGGATTATATAGACACAAAGTCAATACTCTAGCCTTGTACTATTGTGACCAAGTTTAGACTAATGATTGGATATTCAAAGATGAGCATCCACTTTATGGTGGAACATATTTCTTCTTGAGTCATCTAAGATCAACACCTCTAAGAATATACATTTTTTAGCTATTTTATTAACAAGGAAGACCCACATTGTCAAATATAAATCCTTGGTTCCTTTTCTTTTAGCAGTGAACTAACAGGTATAATACATTTTTCAAATAAAAAAGGGATATATAACTCCCTAGTTTCCTCTCCCTTCTGCTTCCTTCATCTCCCAGGTGATACCAAGATCCTTTGAGAGTGGATAAGAGATCTATGACCAGTGTGACAATTGGCTCTAGTAAGCAGAATAAAAAGGCCACTGGACCAGTCCTTTTATTCAAGTTCCACTATTAACTCACTAACCACATTACCCTCAGCAATACACTTAATCCTTAGGATTAATTGTCAAACGAGTAATACACATCCTGCCCAGCTAGAGTGATCATTCTTTCTAAACCAAATACCTATATACATATGTGAAGTCCAAGCACCCCTATATATGCTATGGTTCCTTATTTCTCCACCATCTATAATGGTAGATGTTACCTTTATTTACTCGGTATCAAAGATAGAAAAACTGAGATTCAGCCTATAGAAGCCCCAGAATCTATTTTTTTCAACACAACCACTTGATTCTTCTTTCATAATATGTTGTGAAGTCTTGCTTCTCCATCTTCTTTCTCTATTTTAGACTTTTATCATGCATCATCTGGATTGTTCCCATGGTTCCTAGCTGGTCTTTGGAGCTGCCTGCCTCCTATCCTTGTATTCCAAATAATTTTCCACTATTACCAAAGTGACATGTTTAAAACTTATATCTGATTATATCATCCTCTACTTAGTAGCCCTCAATTGCATTGCCTTCATAAAAGCATTAATGTTCTTGGGTGATATTAAAACATTCTTCACCATCTCTATCTCCACAATCCCATCCTTGCTCATACTATCCCCTCTGCCTATGTCTTCATTTTATTCCTCATTTACTTTGGTCTTTTCTCACCCCACATCCTCACAGACCCAATTTTCCTAGCATTCTTCATACCTCACAATACCATTGCTATTGTATTTGCTTAAATAAGCAAGCCTTTTTCATATTCCCAAGTTTCAAGAACTTTGAAGGTCTGAGATTAGCCTGCCATAGTTTTATGGATATTTGTAGAAGACATAAGACTCCCGAATCAGAGAAGAGAGACAATTTATTCCTCATAGCATTGCAGGAGCCAGAGCATCAGCATTTGTTCCAGTTCCCAATTCCTGTAGGATAACTTGAAGGGGCCTAAAAGACATCTACAAACACTGTGAACCATGTTATAGGAGAGGAATTCTGAGCTTACGGAAGCCAAATCTTTTGTAATGGGTAGTAAGCACACCTGCCTTTTGCTCCTGAAAAACAGATTATCTTTATCTTTCAAGATTGTCTGTTACATAACATCTTTGAAAAGACAGTCTAAAACAAGGGATAATGAGTGCATCAATTAGATGTGCAGAAACTTGAGAGACCCATAGAGAACTATCTTCCAACACATTGAACATTCTGTGATCATAGTTTTTATAACGCTGAGTTCCTGTTAACCTTAGAACTATCTATCTCTGTCGTTAGATGTTGAACTTTGTAACAATAGAAATTGAACCTTGTTATTCTAGGCTTTACATAGCATATAACACATAGTTGGGGTCTCAAATGTATATGTTGAATAATAATATGATAATCTAATCTAGATAAAATCTTAGATGCATATCAATTTGGGCATCTTTAAACAGAGAACTCATGTAATTTCAATTAGATAAAAAATGTGAAGTTTTCTATAAAGTTATAATGAGCTATAGTGAGGTAAGATCTTTTTAAAGTCTCCAAATTTTTTCTCCAAATTATTTTCTTATTTTCAAAATGGAGTAGTTGAGATGGAATCTTGCTCTGTCACCCATGCTGGAGTGCAGTGCTGCCATTTCAGCTCACCGCAACCTCCAGTTTCTGAGTTCAAGCAATTCTCCTGCCTCAGCCTCCCGAGTAGCTAGGATTACAGATGCACTCAGCTGATTTTTGTACTTTTAGTAGAGACAGGGTTTCAGTGTGTTGGCCAGGCTGGTCTCGAACTTCTGACTGCAAGTTACCCACCCGCCTTGGCCTCGAGGTGCTGGGATTACAGGTATGAGCCTCTGAGCCCAGCCAAGAGTAGTTAAATTTTAAGATCCATTTTTTAATCAAAGCCTCACTCACAGGTCTCCATTTTCTCAAGATTTATTTGAATTCCTGTAAGATAACATATCCCAAACCCACATTGTCTTCAAGGAAAAATTCCTGACAGAAATAGTTGTTATTTCTACTTCCATAGACTCCTTTCAGTTACGTGAACACAAAAAAATCCATGAAAGAATATGAGGAAATTTTCGGAGGTGATGGATATGTTTACTATCTTAAATATGGTGTATACAGATATCCAAATCCATCAAAATGCATATATTAAATATGTGCAATTCTTAAAATATCAGATCTTAAAATATCAAATATTTATATCTCAATAAAGCTTTCAAAATAAAATATTTTTAAAGCTCTTCTGTTTAATTCCCATACAAAGCCTCCATTCTCCTTCAGCCAAATCCCTCAGGTCTGATTTCTCCATCTCTTCTCTTACATAGTGGCCACACTATGAAGTGCTTCCTTTCCGGGGTCTAGGATAGGGTGGCATTGTCCTCTGATGCCCAGCCTCATGCATGGAGCTAGAATTCTCTGAAGTCATGAAGGTAATGTTCTGGGTGTGTGAAGAACTGAGCTGAGGTTAAGATTTGGAGATTAATACTAAATTAATATAAACAGTTTTCCTTAGTTATCTGAGAATAGTCCAGCTCAGAACCATTTCAATCTGCAAAAAATATATTTTTCCTTTGTATGACTCAAATTATTACCCTCACTGACCTCTCTTTTCCTACCTGTCTTCAAGATATTCTTGCCCCAAACACCACTGGATAGATTGGGTACATTGTTTCAAGGATATAATTGTGATAGCACAAACATAATTCAAGAAGAAAAAAAAGGAAATTACTGGGGAAAGGGCTCACCTATAGTCCTTTTGCATTTGTACATCATTAAAAACATATATGAGTTTTATGTATTTTATTATCTTTTAATGGGGGAAATTGTTAAACATTTATATTTATTGCCATAATTGATGACCTTAGGCTTTAGCACTTTATTTTCTCAGCTTTCTTGCCATTCCCTTAATTTTCTCTCTTTTGCTGGATTATGTTTTAGCTGCATTTAGTTAGCTATTTGAAAAGTTATGAATCCATGCTTTTATTAATAGATATGTTTAAAATATTTTTGATGAATTATAATATACATATAGAAAAGTGGAAATTATATATGTATTTCTGTTTTCAGAAATACAAACTTATAGAAATAACAAACATATCAAGAAATAGAACATGGCTGGTATCTCAGAAGCCGCTCTTGTTCTCCATTCCAGTCTCTGGCTCTCCAGTGATCATTGCTTCCTTAATTTTCAAAAGCATAGATTAGTTTTGCATTTTATGTAAATGAAATTATCTAGCACATACTCATTCTTGACTGGTTTCCTTAGCTCAGCATTATATTTATGAGTTATATCCGTATTGTTTTACGTAGTTAAAGTGCCCTCATTCTCATGGCTATATAGTAGTCCTTTGGATAAATATACCTCAATATATTTAACCATTTGACTGTTAATAGACATTATGGCAGTTTCCAGTTTGGGGTATTAGGAATAGTGCTACCTCTGTCTATTGCTTAAGATGTAGAAAACTAGAAAAAGCATCACTTTACCTCTTGCAACAAAAATGCCAAACAATCCACAAATTTATAATTTTACTCGAACCCATCAGAGATCTGAGTTTACAGAAAAAAACGGCTAATCTGAAATCTAAGTATACGCAAGTGTCTGCAAGGAGAGATAGAACATGAGTACTCAATTACCCAGGACAGATGCTGCCAGAAGCTGGTAAGAATTTAGCTAAAATTGTTATTGAACTGTTAAGGCCAAGTGATGCATCTCAGGAGAACAGAGTACTCCTGAGGGTGCAGATATAAGAAACACTGTGAAAGCTTTGTGAAAACCAGTGATCACAAAACAGATTGATGAGAGTCCTGAAGAAGCATCCCCTTGCAATGCAAGCCTGAAGGAAGAGAACAGTGGCTGTGTCAGGAAAGGCATAAAACCCCACCCAGATTCTCCTTCCCTTTTTCCTCTTCATCATAAGGCCAAAACTGCTGGAGGAAAGCCAACAAGCACTGTCACACTCAAGGCAATGGTGAAAGCCTACTGCATCTAGGGTAAGAGAACAGAAAAAAAAATCTGCTCTAGTGAAAGTGCAGGAATATATAATTGGGCTCAGAATTATGCCCAGCAGAAGCACAGGAACACTGAGAAGACCACAGTCCTGAAGTCCAGGCACAGTGCCTATATAAGGCTGATGCTGAATTAGAAGAATAGAGAATACACCTGCTCCTCACCACAAGGCTAAGAAACATTGAGTAACAAGTAATAGTGGAATTCTGCCAAGACAGGGACAAGTGCATGGAAAAAAGAAAAACGATGTCTACTTCTGCATAGCAAAAGAAACTATCATCAGAGTGAACAGACGACCTATAGAATGGGAGAAAACTTTTGCAACCCATCCCTCTGACAAAGGTCTAATATCCAGCATTTACAAGAAACTTAAACAAATTTATAAGAAAAAAACAAACAACCCCATTTTTAAAAAGTGGGGAAAGGACATAAAAGAAGACATATATGTGGCCAAGAAACATGAACAAAAGCTCAACATCACTGATCATTAGAGAAATGCAAATTCAAACCACAATAAGATGCCATCTCACACCAGTCACAATGGCTATTATTAAAAAATCAAAAACAAAACAAAAACCAACAGATGCTGGTGAGGGTGTGGAGAAAAAGGAATGCTTTTACACTGTCTGTGGGAGTGTAAAGTAGTTCAACCATAGTAGAAGACAGTGTAGGGACTCCTCAAAGATTTAGAGGCAGAAATATCATTTGACCCAGCAATCCCATTATTGGGTATATAACAAAGGAATATACATTATTCTATTATAATGATACATGCACATATATGTTCATTGCAGTACTATCCACAATTGCAAATACACTGAAACAACCTAAATGACTATCAGTGATAGACTGGATAAAGAAAATGTGGTACATATACACCATGGAATACTATGCAGCCATAAAAAGTAATGAGATCATATCCTTTGCAGGGACAAGGATGGAACTGAAACCCATTATCCTTAGCAAACCAGCGCGGGAACAGAAAACCAAATACTGCATGTTCTCGCTTATAAGCAGGAGCTGAATTATAAGAACACATGATCACATGGAGGGGAACAACACACATTGGGGCCTATCAGAGGGTGGCAGGTGAAAGCAGGGAGAGCATCAGGAAGAATACCTAATGGATGCTGAGCTTAATACCTAGGTGATGGGATGATCTGTGCAGCAAACCACCATGGCCTATGTTTACCTATGTAACAAACCTACGCATCCTGAACATGTACCCTTGAACTTGAAATAAAAGTTGTTAAATCAAAAAGAGGAAAATGATAGGGATACTTTTATGTGTATGCTCCTCCAAATTGTCCATTACAGTTATGGGGAAACACTTCCCCTTTCTATCTTTACAGTAGAGTAATAACGTATTATAGAGATGATATTCTAAATCAAAACGCCCTCAAAAATCTCTTACATTGAAATTGAAGTACAATAAACACACAAAAATAGAAATTTTAAAAATAAAAAATAGTAAAAATAAAGACAAAGAAAATCTATTTTAAATCATAGTATAAATGGAACACCTAAAGCTAAGAGTGAACTAGACATGGAGAAAAACGATATGGCAAAAGAAACTCCAGCCTAAAGACAAGATAGTGTTTGAGCAATTTGAAGCAGGTGCTAGTAACCATGCTAGTTACATTGCTAGTAACCATGGCAACAATTAATCTTAAATTCAGCTTAATTCCTACATAAACTCATGCAAATTCCCAAAGTTTTATCAGAAGGAAAGCCATGCCTATCTTCAAGCATATCAACTATTTACCTCAGCTTCAGAAATCCTACACAAGCTGTGTGTCTTTCTACAAAAACTTACAAAAAACAAACAAAAAAAAAGTCAAGAGACAATGCCATCAACAGAACTAGATACATTTATGACACAGATGTTGGAACTGTCAGACAAGAAATTTAAAATAACTATAATTAACATGTTAAAGGCACTAATGAAAGGATGGATACCATGCAATATCAGATGGGTAATTTCCGCAGAGAAATCGAAACTATAAAAGAATCAAATGGAAATGCTATAAATGAAAACAGTAACAGACATGGAGAAAGCCTTTTATGGACTCAACAGTAGACACGACACAGCTGTGGAAAGAAGCAATGAACTTGAAAATAGATTAAGACAAATGATCCAAACCGAAACAGAAAGAAAATAGTAGTAGTAGTAGTAACACTAGTAGTAGTAAAAGAATCGAACACATAAGAGCTGTAGGACACTGTCAAAAAGTGTAGCATATGTATAGGACTCTCAAAGGTGGAAAGAGAGACTATAGGTCTGAAGAAATACTAAATAAGGGCTGAGAATTTTTCAAAATTAATGATTGTTATGACACGAAACGGAAAAAAAAGAAACTAAACATGTCATATTCAAACAACTTGAAACCAAAGACAAAGAAAAATCTTGAGCAGCCAGAGAAAAATGATACCTTACTTACAGAGAAATAGAGATAAGAGTTATAGTAAGTTTCTCATCAGAAACCATACAACTAGAAGAAAATGAAAGGGTGGAAAAAAAAAGCATATTCAGAACTGTATACCCAGAAAAAAAAAGGAATGCCTTTAAGAAACAAAGGGGAAATAAATACTTTTCAAGCAAAAAAAGAAAAAAAATGGAAAACTCATTGTCAGAAGACCTACATTATAAGAAATATTAGTTTTAAAGGCAGAAAGAATATGATAACAAGATAAATCAGACAGAGACTAAGATCTGCACAAAATAAAATTAAGAGGGATGAAAACAGAATTAATGAAGGAAAAATAAAATTTCTTTCATTCTTATTTTTAACAGCACTAAAAGATAACGCGAAAATAGCAGCAATGTATTGTGTTTACAACATATATAAAAGTAAAATGTGTGATAAAAATAATACAGAAGATATAAAAGAGAAATTGGGAACAATATTCATGCAAATAAGCAGTGTCTGTCGTATTTAGCAAACATAATTAACTCCATCCTTTCTGGTCTCCCGATCTGTACGGAACCACCAGGGTGACCGGAAGTGCACTGGACCAGAAGAGAAGTCAGACAGGCTTCCGGGCCACAGGTTGGTTCTTGCACACAGGCTAGGCAAGGGGAAACCCCGATGATGCTCCAGGAGTAAACAGCCACAGAGGCACCTATAAACCAATCCGAAAGAGAAAATAAAGCCAACTACTTTTATGTATTCCTGCTTTTCTTCAGGCCCTGACAGATGTTTCAGATTTGGAGAAAGAGCCCATTCACCTTTCTCCCCTGGCTCTAACTCAGCTTCTCTTCCATCCTATTCTATTCTATTCAGCCCCAGCTCCTTGGACAAAAGGCTTCTCTGTAGAAACGGAAGTCTTCAGGCCACATTGGCTCTGGAAGGAGCAGTTCCCGTGGTGGTTTTTTTTTGTTTTTGTTTGTTTGTTTGTTTTTTCTTTCTTGCTCTCCTTTCCACCATACAAAAGGAGCCCACTTAGAAGCAAATTTATAACAGAATCTGGAAATCCAATCTCTCAGGCAAGAAAAAGCTGGATTTTAAAATAGCTCAGGAAGGTGGAATCTGAGAAAGGAATAGCTGCAGTTTTGATCATGTATCAAATCTGCAACGGCTGAGTGAACTCCGGGAGCTGTCTAGTACTGCCCGGCTCTACGGGCTCTGAGCTGAGCAAGAGGTTGGCAGGTGGGGATGGAGATGGGGCAGGACTGCTGAAGGCAGCTCTGATGAGGAGGCAAGGGGTAGCCTGGGGATACGGCACAGACCCAGTTTTACCTCCAGAGATGCCTGCATCATTCTATCATGATCCAATAAAACAAGGACCTGGAAGAGCCATGGTTTGTAAGGCAGCAAGCAGCCACCTGTGTGAGATCTAGGCCTAAAACACACAGCAAGACTGAATCCTCTAGCAGTGACCAGCTCAAGCTGGAGGGTAAAAGCAGCTGGCACTACAGAGCTACTCTGATAATGCCTGCTTTGCATGGGAAGCCTGAGAAGCCACCAAGGGTAAATAATCCACACACAGAGTCCCAAATCTGCCACCATTGTGTTTCCAAGGTGGCCCGTTTCTAAAAGCTAGTCCTAGCGCAGTGTCACAGTTGAAAGTGGACTCCTCAGCACCATTCACACGCTCTCCTCCACCTCCTAAAACTAAACTGCATCTATGCCTACAGGAGGTAAATCTTCCAAACACTGAGCCTCAGGACAGTGTCATCGTGACAAACGAGTTTTGAGAGACTTCCCCATGCAATTCAGTAGGTTTGAAATCCCAAGACCACTAAGAATCCCAGGACATTGGCTAATGCCACTGTTCCTGTCTTCAAGAACGGTATCTTCTGCTACTGGAAAGCTAATTATCCTTCAAAGTTGATGTTTTCTTCCACCACAAAGCCTTCTCTAACTATGCCAGTCAAAACCTGATTTCCTAAAGGGCGTTGTCTAATACTTAGATATGACTTTTTACCTAACAAATAGCAAAGGTAAAAATACCCAGTCCTGGCAAAGAGGAAGGAAAATAAGAAATGTACTCATTGGTCCATTTCTCTAAAGGCCAGCTCAGCAATGAGTATAAAGTGGAGAATGTATATGCCCCTGAACTTGGAATTCCTCTTCAAGGAGTTTCTCCCACAGCAACATATATCTATAGGGATGTTCATTGAAAGCCAACCCATATTGAGGGTAAATCTGGAGACAGATTTCCTAGCACTGGTTCCTGGCTCCGGCACTGAGAAGCTCTCAAGTTCTTTGAACTTCAGTTTCTGCTTGCAGAGTTGATGTAAATATTGAGTTATGTAACACATGTAGCCTGGTACATCATGAAAAACCAATAGCTTTCCTTTTTGTTGTTTTAATTCAAATATTTTAAATAAACTCATATTACCACCAGTAGGATTTGATTAGCTACAATGTGATTGATCTACACAATCGAATACTACACAAGCCTTCTATTTTTTGTTTGTTTGTTTGTTTTTTAAGACAGGGTCTTGCTCAGTCACCAGGCTGGAGTGCAGTGGTGAGATCATGGTTCACTGCAGCCTCAAACTTCTGGACTCAAGCAATCCTCCCAACTCTGCCTCCTGAGTAACTGAGAACATGGGCATGCACCACCAGGCCTGGCTAATTTTATTTTTTCATTTTTTTTTTTGTAGAGACAGAGTCTCTCTGTTTCCCAGGCTTGTCTCAGACTCCTGCATTCAAGCAATTCTCTCTCCTCAGCCTCCCAAAGCACCGGGATTACAGGTGTGAACCACTGCACAGGCCTATGCAAACTTTTAAAAAAATAAAAGTTCTATGTACATATTGAATAAAAATTTAAAAATCAGATTCAAGAAAGCACATGCATGTATGTGTGGGTCTATTTTTCTGCTATGCTTTGAATGTGTCTCCTAAATTTCATGCATTGGGAACTTAATCCCAAAATTTACATGTTGATTAAAGGTGGGGCCTTTGGGAAGTAATTAAAATTAGATAAATCATCAGACTGGAGACCCCATGATGGAACTGGGGGTTTTATAAGACAAGAAAGAGGCCTCAGTGGACACGCATGCATGCACGCTCCCTCATTCTTGCTATATCATACCTTCCACCATGTTATATAATACAGCACAAAGGCCCTCCACAGACGCCGATGCCATGTGCTTAGATTTCCCATTCTCCAGAACCATGAGTTTAATAAACTTCTCCTCTTCATAAATTTGTCCAGCAACAGAAAATGAACTAAGATAGCCTTTATGTGTGTGTCTATATGGTTGTGGGTGTGTGCTGTCTAGTGTGTACATATGTAATGTGAGTCCTGTGTGTAAATCTATGAGGTTTGTGTGTCCATGTGGGTTCTCTGTGTTTGTCTGCAGTGTGTGCATATGTGTGAGCTTTGTGTGTATACCTTCAATATGTGTGCAAGAGATCTGTGTGTCTGTGGTAATGCGTGTGAAGTACATGTGTGTAGTGTATGTGTGTGCATTCTGTGAGTGTCTGTGGGTTGTCTGCAGTGTATGCATATGAGTTCTGTGTATGTGTGGCACATTTGCATGTGCGTTCTAGGTGCATGTGTGGTATATTTATATGGGAGTTCTGTGTGTGTGTGTGTGTGTGTGTGTCTACAGGGTGCACTGCGAGTTCTGTCTGGGGGAATGCATTTGCTTGTGAGTTCTATGTGCACGTGTGATATATTTGTGTGTAAGTTTTGTGTAGTAATGTGTTTATGTGGGAGTTCTGTGTGTATGTGTGTGTCTATAGGGTGCATTGTGAGTTCTGTGGGGGGATGTATTTGCATGTGAGTTCTGTGTGTGTGTCTGTGGGGTGCATGTGTGAGCTCTGCAGGGTGGCGTATGTGTGTGTGAGCCTTGTAGGGTGGTGTATGTGTGTGTGAGTTGTGTGTGTGTCTGTGGAGTACATGTGTGAGCTCTGAGGGGTGGTGTATGTGTGTGTGAGTTGTGTGTGTGTCTGTGGAGTACATGTGTGAGCTCTGAGGGGTGGTGTATGTGTGTGTGAGTTGTGTGTGTGTCTGTGGAGTACATGTGTGAGCTCTGAGGGGTGGTGTATGTGTGTGTGAGTTGTGTGTGTGTCTGTGGAGTACATGTGTGAGCTCTGAGGGGTGGTGTATGTGTGTGTGAGTTGTGTGTGTGTCTGTGGGGTTCATGTGAGAGCTCTGTGGGCTGATTCATGTGTGTGTGAGTTGTGTGTGTGTGTCTAGGGGTGCATGTGTGAGCTCTGCAGGGTGGTGTATGTGTGTGAGATGTGTGTGTGTCTGTGGGTGCATGTGAGAGGTTTGTAGGGTGGTGTATGTGTGTGAGTTCTGTGTGTGGGGGGGGTGCATGTGAGAGCTTTGTGGGGTGGTGGATGTGTGTGAGTTCTGTGTGTGGGGGGGGGTGCATGTGAGAGCTTTGTGGGGTGGTGGATGTGTGTGAGCTGTGTGTGTGTCTGTGGGGTGCATGTGTGAGCTCTGCGGGGTGGTATATGTGTGTGTGAGCTCTGTGTATGTCTGTTTGGTGCATGTGTGAGCTCTGTGGGGCAGTGTGTGAGTGTGTGAGTTCTGTGGGGTGGTGTATGTGTATGTGAGCCCTGTGGGCTGGTGTATGTGTGTATGAGCTCTGTGTGTGTTTGTGGGGTGAGTGTGTGAGCTCTGTGGGGGCAGTGTATGTGTGTGAGTTCCGTGTGTGTCTGTGGGGTGCATGTGAGAGCTCTGTGGGGTTGTGTATGTGTGTGAGTTCTATGTGTGGGGGGGGTACATGTGAGAGCTCTGTGGGGTGGTGGATGTGTGTGTGTGTGTGGGGGTGCACGTGAGAGCTTTGTGGGGTGGTGCATGTGTGTGAGTTCTGTGTGTGTGTCTGGGGTTGCATGTGAGAGCTCTGTGGGGTTGTGTATGTGTGTGAGTTCTATGTGTGGGGGGGTGCATGTGAGAGCTTTGTGGGGTGGTGGATGTGTGTGAGTTCTGTATATTGGGGGGGTACATGTGAGAGCTTTGTGGGGTGGTGGATGTGTGTGAGTTCTGTGTGTTGGGGGGGTACATGTGAGAGCTTTGTGGGGTGGTGGATGTGTGTGAGTTCTGTGTGTTGGGGGGGTACATGTGAGAGCTTTGTGGGGTGGTGGATGTGTGTGAGTTCTGTGTGTCTTGGGTTGCATGTGAGAGCTCTGTGGGGTGGTGTATGTGTGTGTGTTGTGTGTGTGTTGGGGGTACATGTGAGAGCTGTGTGGGGTGGTGGATGTGCATGAATTCTGTGTGCATGTCTTCAAGCTGTGTTTGTGTCTACATACATAGCCAGTATCAGAAAGTGAGTAAGAACTTGGGTTCTGAGTGAGAGGAACCTGAATTGGATTCCTGCTCTGTCATGTAGTATTTCACTCTGGACATGTTATTCAACTTCTCTAGCTCTAGTTTCCTTATTTAGATAATCTCCATCTCCTCCTTCCTATGGGACGTCTGAGCATTAGAGGGCAGAGTTTATGAGAAACACACAGCACTGTGTCTGACACATAGTAGGTGCTCAATAAAGTTTAGCAATTGTTCACCATACTTATAGAGTGGTGTCAGAACAGATGTTATCTGACATCTTAGCTAGGTGGTAGGAATCATTGTGCTTCTCATTTCCCTTTACAATTTTCTATATTGCTTGGACATTTTGCATGCATATCTATTTTCTCTATAATGGAAAAACCAATACATGTTCCTTTCAACAGTACAAAAACCCGAGGCTGTCATTTGTCACCTTCACAGTGTAGATAAAACACCCCTCAATCCCTGACCCCAAAGTCAAGGATCTCCATCTTTTCAAATGCTTCTCCCACTTCTTCCCTGAAATCCCCACCCTCCTTGTAGCATTTCTGGATTAAAAGCTCAGACTGTGATTTTATACCCAGAAAGTCCAACTTTAAATTCCCATGATGCCTGGGATTGGCTGGTTGTTGGGGCAACTTTCTATCTTAATCTCACTAGGAGTGACTTTTTAAATCAGATTAACTTGTTGTCACTTTGGCAGGTATGGCAGTAAAGGGCAGCTCGGTGTCAGTGTCTGTCAGAGGGCGAGGAGGGGAAGCCAGGAGGGATGCAGACAAGTCCTTGGCGGGAGGGAGATTTCAGAGGTGCATGGTTGACATCGTGGGCTGGGACTGGGGCTGGGGCTTGGGACTGGGTGTGGGGGACTGGAAGCTCAGCATGAGTGGGGAGTGGGTGGGAAGGAGACTACAGGAAAAATACGCTTCCTTTACAATAGGGTTCAGGTTAGGCTTTCCTACGAGTACACGATTCCCATTCCACATGTGTGCCAGAATCACGTGGGAAGTTTGTTAAAACCTGAGATTCAGGCAAGACCCTTCCCTCCTGCAAGAGATTCTGATAATGGTGTGAAGGGGGCCTGGGCATCTTCTTCCCAGATGAGAACTGGACTAACCGTTGTGAAGCAATGAGGAAGATCCTTGGCGTTAAAAAATCCCACTGTGAAAAATCCAGTGCTCGACCACTTTCACGGCTGTGTGGCTTCAGTGCAGTTACTCAACCTCTCTGGGCTCTTCATGCCAGTGAAATAAGGGTGATGATCCAGAACAAACTGATGATGGAGTTGTTGGGGTTGTTAGCGTTGGGCAGCTTCTGTGTGACGATAAAAGCTGGATGATTTGAAGCCAATGCACAGTCCTGCCATTCTCTGAGAGGAGACCCGGTGCTCTGAATATGATTTCTGACCCTAGGGTCGCCTAGCCTGGTTCCCCTGCCACAGCAGCTTCCGCCGCCTTTTCCTGGTCCTGAGGCGGCCGGCAGCCTGCAGCCTGCGAGTGTGCTCTACTGCCCCCTGGTGGTTCCATCTGGGAAGGCAGTTCGCCTCCTTTTCTATTCGGCTTTATTCAGGTCCCTGAGCAGAGACAGCGCCAGCCGCAAGGCCAAAGTGCAGAAGGAAGGTGGTCACGCGAGCTGACTTCTGAGGTTATGGGGCCTGGAATGCACCTCCCCACCACCGCCACTTGATTGCTGGTGCCTGAACTGTCACTGTGGAGCATCACCACTGAAACACCCTTGGTGCCTCCTGACCCCTGGACCAGACTCTCCTTGGAGCAGGGCAATGGGGGAAGGGAAGGGCTGGCGGAGGGGGTGGGAGACACACCTGTTGCTTCTGGAGCTTGAAGAGAGGAGTTTGACCTACGAGATACTGTAGGAGGCTGTGCAGAATTAAGCACTAAAAGTGGTTAAAATGCCAGCCCTGAGGGAGCACACTGCAGGCTCTCAGCAGTCCTTCAGCTTGAAGGAGCTGAAGGCTCAACCAGAACTCTGTGCTCATAGGAAACACTGCCCTGAGGCTGGCTCTGGCAAACGTCTAAACTTAGGGCATGAACAGGGGCTCTGCCATGGGCAAGATTGGCACAGGCCAAAGTGGACGTTAGTAAAAACCAAACTCAGTCCCCACCCTTCTCCCACACCGGGAACCCCATGGCCACAAGCCTGACCTTTGGACCATTCAGACGGTAGGCTGCCCCAACTCCAGAGGCCATGCCCCCCACCACGCCCCCTTCACCTCTCCCCACAATGAAACGCTCCTGCCCTGTCCCCTGTCCCCGCAAGCACCTATCCCTGGGCAGGACCTTTAGGCAGGTGATAAATCTACTTGCACCTTCTCAAGGAAGAGCCCCCTCTTGGTCATCTGAGTCCTTAGTGACCTTGCTGATGTCAAGGGGAGACTATGAGGATTGGAGGGTGGGCTCGAGGACCAGGCAGCATCCTTTAATCAAAAACAAGACACCTCGGCTGGGCGCGGTGGCTCACGCCTGTAATCCCAGCACTTGGGAGGCTAAGGCAGGCAGATCACCTGAAGTCAGGAGTTCGAGACCAGCCCGGCCAACATGGTGAAACCCCGTCTCTACTAAAAATACAAAAATTAGCTGGCATGGTGGCGCATGCCTGTAATCCCAGCTACCCAGGAGGATGAGGCAGGAGAATCGCTTGAACCCAGGAGGTGGAGGTTGCAGTGAGCCAAGATTGTGCCATTGCACTCCAGCCTGGGTGACAAAAATGAAACTCTGTCTCAAAAAAAGAAAAAAAAAAATCATCTGGACATGGTCCAACCACGGGGATTAGGCATTTTGGGGCGTCCATTATGGCCCCATATCCCTGTATCCGGGCATGTGCTCCATAGATTAAGGACTGGCTTACTTCACAGGCTGTGGTCACCCACCCTGGGTGTCTGCAAGGACAGAGGACAGGATAGGAGCTCCCAGAGCTTCCCACCTGCCACAGTCAGTCACAGACAGCATCAGGGAAAAAAGGCAGAGATGGTGGCTTCTAAGCCACTCTCCTGGGCATGGGGAAATGAACTAGACTTCTGCTCGGGAAGCTGTTTCAGCTCCAGACTTCACTATTCCTTCAGCAGCCTGTCCGGAAGGGCAGACCGTGAGCTGGGTTTCTTTAGGAGCTCACAAAGCTATGTCCAAGTAGGAAGCCTCCCCTCTGCCATCACTGTCATCCTCATGCTGGAAGCGATCTTATTAGCGTTCCAATCACCTTCCTTGTTTTGTCCTGAAATTTCCTGAGTACACACTAACCAAAGACTACTTTCCCTGTTCCTTGTTTTTGTCATTGTTGTTCCTCTAGTAAACAAGCCTCTACATCTGTTTCAATTTAAACAGAAAGGAGTAGCAAAACTTACAAAGATGAGGAAGATGAATGCATTGTACTCTTACAATGAACTGGGTCTCCATAAATTGTTTTTGGTATAGCATGTCCCATTTAGCCCTTACATAAGCTCAGATAAGGCAAGGAAACACTAAGTTTTACAGGCAAAGGCACAAAGACTCAGAGAGGCCAAACAAGGAAGCTAGATTTGATCTCCGAATCCTGACCCTAAGTTCTTCTTACTTTGGAGAAGAGTCCTGATTGCATGTCTGTGGTTTCCCAGTGGTGTTTCTTTGCCTCTCACTCTGAGGACAAGGTGTATCAACAGGTGCAGGTGGGGTCTTATCATGAGATACTGGTGACCCACAGAGCAAGGAGTGTTCACCTCCAGTTGCCCAGGTACTCATGGCTCCAACTCCCTTGGGAGAGGTCAGCTTGGGGTATTTTCTCAGTTTCCTACTACCTTTCCCCGCACACCTCACACTCACACACACACTGCTCATGACATTGCAGCACCTGTCTCCACAGGACCAGCCCTGGACTCAGGCCTCAGAGCTGACGTCTCACAGCTTCCCTCCTCTCCCACCAAATGCTGCTCCAAGTCACTGTCCCAAAATATCCTGAACAGGTTATAGTAGATCCTAGAAATATTTTTCTCACTTGGCTTAGGACATCATGCCCCTTGCTTCCTTCCCACCTCTCTGCCTGTTTCTTCTCAGCCTTATTTTCTGGGGCTGGTCCTTCTAATCTGTAAACTTTGCGGGGCCCAGGGCTCAGTCCTTGTTCTCTTCTCTGTCCTCACTTTCTCAGAGATCTCACCTTGCTCTGAGGGCTTCCAATACCGGATAGATAGATTGATAGGTAGATAGATAGTCAAATAGATAGATGGACATCTCCTGAAGACTCCTGCTTCTAACTAAATATGACATCTTCACTCAAATGTCAAATAAGAACATCAAAGGTAACACGCATCAAAGGTAACGTGCATCAAAGGTAATGAACAACCAAACTCTTCCATTTCTCCTCAAATATTATTTTCCAGCAGTCTCCTGGCACTTCCGTAGAGGCAACTCTGTCTTCTGGTTGTTCAGACTGTAGAGTCGTGTTTAACCCTCCTTTTCTCTTGCAGCCCTCATCCAATCTGCCAGTAAACCTGATAGCTTCCCAGTCAATATGGACCTAAGATCCAACCACTCCTACCCTCTGCTGAGAGCCTCCAAGGCTCCTCACCCACCTGGAGTAAGAGCCGACGCTTCATACTGGCCTTCATGGCAGGTGGCTACACACCCTGGCCTGCCTCAGACCCTGGCGCTCACGTCTATCCTAGTGCGATTACTAAGAGCGCCTCCTTTCACTATCTAGGGCCCCGACTGGATAATAAACTGCATGCTCTCCCCGACAACATGCACATGTCCAATCTGATCCTCCTTCCTCTCCACCCTCTCTACTGCTGTCTCCTCCCTTGGGCCACATTGTCAACACCTTCCTCCCCAACAAGCTATGTTCCGTGCCTCTACATGGAATACGCTCTCCCCAGACAGTCTATGTCTCATTACTTATTTCCTTCAGATGCTCAAATGTCACCTTATCTGCTCAATAAATAAGGCTACCCCACACCCACTCTCAGGACAAACAGCCTGGTCACTCTCCACCCCCTGACCCTGCCACACCCTTTCTCAGAGCACGTATCCCTGCCTGGCAGCTGCATCTTCATTGTCACTCTCCTCACTAGAATATAAGCTCCTGAGCCCAGAGCCTTTGTCTTTCTACTCACAGCTTCAACTCCAAGGACTCGCACAGCTCCTCAAACATGGGAGTGCTCCATAAGTATCTGTTAGAAGAATGAATGAATGGCCAGGTTCAAGAAAAGTCACAAAATGTGGAGTTCTGAAAGCTTAAAAACCTGTTACATGTAGTTACAATGCACGCAGAGGGCAGTTTGGATCAATGGAAACTAAATAAATGTTAGGAATCGTTGTCAGGAGTTCACCTGCTGGTCTGAGGTTCAGAAAACATGGTATTTGGTTTGGACTGCATCACTTCCGCCTGTCTCAGGACTTCCCCGAACCTCAGTTTCTTAGTCTATAGAAAAGAATAATGTCTACAATTGTTTCCAGCACCAGAATTCTGGAATTCCACGTGTTGGGCGCCAGACAGACGAGAGCACATAAGAGCAGGGTAAATAAACTGGGTCACTGGGAGAATGAATACTTTGCTGCCTTCCCGCCATCCCGCAGACCCCCAGCATCACCCACCATCTCAAAAGGTACTTCCTCAACGCAGGCCTACTCTGGATGCTCTCGGGCCTGGACAGACACATGGACAAGGAAGTAACCGTGTTCTTTAGAGTGCTGTCCTCCCAGAGGACACTGACCTTCGAATATAAAGGCACAGCTACTTTATGTGTAAGCAATCTGCATCATCCCATCCAAGCACGTTAGCCCCTCACTGATCAACTACAGTCACCTCAAGTCATGTCAATGGAAACAGGAAACTCAGAAGAAACGCACTTGTGGGGAGCAGGGAACACAAAGTGCCATTCCTGCAGTCATCTGTGGGCTCCATGAGGGCATGAGCAGCCAGGCAGCTCTTCCTTGGCCCCCACTCCCTGCCCCTGGCTCTCCACATTGAGAGGAACCTTCCATGGGACCAACACTCCCAGCTATGAAAGGACTAGGTCAGGGAATCAGGCGGGAATTTGAAAAATCAGCCCCAGATTTGGCAAGCCAGGATTCCCTTCCTCCAGCTCCTTGAGGAGATGAACCCTGTTCTCAGGGTGGCCCTTATTCTCACCAGTCACCAGCATCACCCCAGTGCCTGCAATATGATGGGCACAAGATAAACATAAGTATCCAACATATTTCTGTCCTATATACGTATTACTATAATATACATATATTATTATAGAATATATATATGGACAATATAGTAATATACATTTATTATATGTAAATAATAAAAATGTGCTCAGCAAATGAAGAAATGAACAAATAAATGAATTAAACTCACACACACACACACACATTTGTTCTGACCTATCTATCTTGTTCCCCAGGAACCTAGGCTGTTTCTTGGGTTACTGCCTGTCAGTTCATCTGCTTCTCAGAGACTTTGAGATAAGGCTGGTTATGGAAACAACTCTGAGATTTTTCTGCTCAAAAATTACCTCCTGCTGGGGCTCCTCACCCTTTGTCAGTGGCACGCTATTGCCATGGCTCTGGTTCACAGCGTTATACATACACTGAGTTTGTAATCAGAATCTAGCAGAATCTATTTTAAACACATGGGGACTACAGTACATATGAATATGCTAATCAGCTAAGCTTAATAGTTCTCGTTTGTATTAATGCAGATTAGGCAGCTGCATTTCCCACCAAATATTTTCTTTGGTATTTACTGACGAAATCAAGGTCCTGCTAATAAGTTCTAATATTTAATCTAAAAGCTCTAAAGAAGGTGCTTTAGTTGAGTATAATCTAATTTCACTGAACAAAATTGCATCCAAAAGCAATATAAAGTTACAATTTGTTCCTTGTCAAATAGTAAAAATGGCCTTTAAATTTTACATGGTTTTGACCTTTGGTTTTTGCATTTCAATTAAACTTCCCTCAGAGCCCAGTGGATCAAATGTTCCCTGAGTGCGAATTAGGTCCTAGCAAGAGGTGCCTACTGGCCCTCTGTTTCTTTCCTTTGCAAACTGACATCTGTCTCTCTTTTGATGCAGAGCAAAAATTTTCTCCCTCAATGGCTGGAGTAGAGGTAAACTGAAATATTAGGTCTGGCCAATATTTTGTCTCTGGACATCTGAAATTTCTATGAGTCAATCATCTAAATCTATTCTGAATCAGCATGCCAACGTGCAAGCCTCCCTATAACTGGTCGGAGAATGACCCAACCTCTCCACTAAGCCATTTTTTTAGCAAGGATTTTACCTTTGCAATACCTGTTGACGTCTTGTATTATACTCATGCTTCATAAGAACCCAGGGATCCAGAAGAGAGGTCATCATTCGACTTCTGACAGAATCAAATGCTCAGGTGTGAGAGACTGTGATGCCACCCAATATCCATTCTCCTCTCCCTTCTTGGTAATAGAGTCCTATTTTTATTTAGGGCAATGATGTCTCCAGCTATATACTACATTTCCCAGTCTTCCTTGCAACTAGTGAAACAAACAAACAAACAAACAAACAAAAAACAGAAAAAGCCTTGGGTTCCTGATGGCATTGTAGAACTGCCATACTAGTCCTGGTTACTACCTCTAGGTATCCTTGGATGACTGAAAGAAATCAGACGTGTTTTTCTGTTATGTGCAGCTGAAACAAATCTTAAGTCTTGTAAAATTTATGTAGCACAGTTCCTGGCACATAAGTACAAAACAAATTACAACAATTTCTCAGGCATCCCCTGGATGATCAGTTCAAATAATACTTCATGGAAACCAACCAAGGGCTCAGAGACAGAAAGAGAGAGAACAGATAACATCTGCTTATCTACAAAGATAAAGCAGAAACTAAGAACTGTATGTGCCACTTAAGAAGAAGAATAGCAAATATTTAGGGGTTTATAGGCACTAAGCACTATTCTAAACATTTTACATGTATTAACTCCTCTGTATTGTCAGCAATTAATACAGCACTAGGAAAATTGTAGGTCCACAATAAATGTGTTGAATAAACAAATGACAGAAAGCCAGACACCATCTTGCTTATCTGGATCTGAGCCTGACCTGCTGACTACCCTGAGCATGATCTAGATTAAGTGACACACAAACTCTTCAGGCACACAGACAGCATATCCCTATGACCATGGTTCCTCCAAAGTCAGGATCATTTTATCTCCAGCAGACTGGGGAATCCATGTGTGCAAGGAATGTGTCTCTCTCCTGAAAGAGACAATTTCTTTTTTTTTTTTTTTTTTTTTTTTTTTTTGAGACGGAGTCTCGCTGTGTCTCCCAGGCTGGAGTGCAGTGGCGTGATCTCGGCTCACTGCAAGCTCTGCCTCCCGGGTTCACGCCATTCTCCCGCCTCAGCCTCCCAAGTAGCTGAGACTACAGGCGCCCGCCACCACGCCCGGCTAGTTTTTTGTATTTTTAGTAGAGACGGGGTTTCACCATGTTAGCCAGGATAGTCTCGATCTCCTGACCTCGTGATCCACCCGCCTCGGCCTCCCAAAGTGCTGGGATTACAGGCTTGAGCCACCGCGCCCGGCCGAAAGAGAAAATTTCACCAGTGCATCTCTTTCCTGAATTTGAAAAACATATAGCACTCTTAAAGATTTTGCCATCTCCCTGACCTAGGTGGTTCCAGAATGAAGACGTTGTCAGGGCACAGTAGTTAAGGTAGAGGGACCTCCGGGGGCCATCTGCCACACCATAGGGCCAGGCCCAAGCGGGAAGTTCTGGAGTTTCTGAAATAACCTACCAAGAACTGGGCACCTGCACATGCACCATCACAGTTCATGGTTACGATGGCCTCGTGAGTTACAAGGCCATTTCATGCAAAACACACTAAGGATTAGAGACATTGTGGCTTACTTCATTCATCCAAACTTATTAAGCACCTACGATGTGCTAGGCATTAACTTCGGGGGATGTAAGAGAAAATATGGACTATTACTTTAAGGAGCATAGAATTCAGTGGGGAAGATAGACACATAAACAAAAATATCTAGTGACTGTTGCTGTAATGAAAGTATCAGGTATTATGGAGACATACTGGGACTAGCTCACAGAAGACTGGCTATTAGTGCTGGGGCACAGATTGGGGCAGAGATAGGAGGCAGAAGGGAGGTAGTCCAGGAACAGAGTGCAGTTATACAAAGTATGATAAGGAAAGTGCAGTTGGTGTAACTGGAGCATATGTTTGATGGCTTCATAATGTTTTGATTTGGTAGGATGAACCACATTTTTCATAATGTTCTTTATTGTATGTTTCTAACTGTGGGGCCACAAGTGAAATTCTTGGGAGAATTTGGGGAATAGGAAGGCAGAAATGAAGCGGTAGCCATTTTGTAGCTCACATGTATTACAGCTGAACTGTTTATTTACTTCAGTGGCATGGAGAAATTTCTCTCCCTTCCCTTGGTACTCCTTAGTTCCACTGGCTCCTCTAGCTGTATTTGTTTAGCTCCATGATGGAGGGCTCAAGATGCTTCTTGTTGCAAAGGTCAGAGGCAACAAGTATGAACACAAGCTTCAGCCCATGCTCAGAGAGTCTCAGCTTGTGCTTATGGACTGCAGCCTGCTCATGACCTTCCTTTCCCAACTACCTGTTTTTGGACCTCAGCCGCTGGCATTAGATGAGTTGACAGCCTTACAGAGACTGCTTAACCAGTTCCTACAATTGTGTAGCCCGGTAGCAAATTCTTACATATATATATACATGTATATATCTCTTATTGGTTTTTCTTGTGTAGATGAACTCTGACTAACAAAGAATTTGGTACCAGAAGTGGGATGCTACTTCAACAAACACCTAAAAATGTGGCAGTGGCCTTGAGACCAGCATTCTACCCAGGCAGTGGGTAGAGATCAGAAGAATTTTGAGGAGCATAATAGAGAAAGCTTAAATTGCCCTGAATAGGCTGTTAGCAGAAATATAGAAACAACAAGCCTGCCAGTAAGAGCTCACAAGTAAGGAAGGAACATATTACTGGAATATGGAAAAAAGAGGGGTCTTTATTACAGTGGCAGAAATATCAGCAAAATTGTCATCTGCTTTAATGGGAAAGCAAAGGTTGTAAGGGGTGAACCTGGTTATCCAGCTAAAGTGATTTCCAAACAAAGTGTTGAAGGCCCTGCCAGCAGCATCTTGCTGCTAATAGTGAAATGTGAGAGAAAAGAGGTAAATTGAGGGAAGAACTGTTAAATAAAAAGAAAGCAGGACTTGATGGTTTTAAAACTCCTCAGCCTCTCCAGGTGGCAAAAAATGCTGAAACTAAGAAATGACTTCTGAGCAGTCAGGAAAACATGGAATAGAGATGAGACCACTCCCTTCCTGGAGCTTCCTGAATCACCTCATAATAAACTATTTGTTTCTGGTTCTAATTTATGAGTAACCAACCGAAAACGCATCCTTACTTGTTTTTCTAAATTTCGGGGACTTGAAGCTCAACCACATACTTCCTCCAATTACAGGCCTCTGACCCTAGTAATAAAACTATTCTGCAGAAGCTGGCTGCACCATCGTGCAGCTGAAAACACACACCTAGCCCACGAGCCAGAGGGGCTGAAATAGGGCCCAAGGAAGGTATAGAAAATTTTCACTGACCTAACCTTCACCTTACTCTTGTGATATTCTCACTCAGTGCCTTCTATAGTCTTTTCCTTAAGTGTATCACAAAAACACTGGTATTGGCCAGGTCTCCTCATTCACCTCTTTTAGGAAACTTTGTATAATCCTATGTCTTGACAAGGACACATTACTCACTATATTTCAATCCCAGCCCCTCCTCATAAACTACAGCTTATCTATCCAACCGCACCCCGGAAATCTACACTATGGTGTTGCAAAGGCAGCAACTCACATCAGAACTCATTCATTCTCTCTCTTTCTCTCTCTCTCTCCTCTCTCTCTCTCACTCTCTCTCTCTCCTCTCTCTCTCTCTCTCTCTCTCTCTCTCACACACACACACACACACACACACCCCAGAGAAAATACCTTTTCCAACACACCTGGTCTATGAAACCAGACCACCTGGATTTGAGTCCTGACTCTAACATTTCCTGACTGTGATACCTTGAACAAGTATCTGTTTTCACCTCCCTACATTGCAACTTCTTCACGTGTGATTAAGGTTAATAATAGTTCTTACCTCATTTGGTTATTGTAAAGATAAAATGAGCTCTATATGTAAAACAGAAGTGCCTGGCACATATTATACTCTCCATAAATTTTAACTGTCAATATTGTTACTATTTTGATGAATTGCATCACTCAATAATCCAATGAATATCCCTTGAAGTCCCCTACTGCCCTGCAACCGACATGTATCCAATTGATCATCAAACTCATTGGTTCTACTTCCTAAACATCTTCCTAATCCATTCATATTTCTTTATCCCAGCTGTTACCTCTTTAGTTAAAGCCTTCATGGTTCCCTCATCAATAAGGATCAGTGTATAACTGTCATGGCCCCCTACCTGGGTTTTATCTGAACCATAACCAAAACCACCCATCCCTCTGTACTTATGTCCAAATCCCCTCTTCACACTGTAGCCAGAATATCCTTCTAAACTAAACCTCTCATCATGTTTCTTCCCTCATTAAGAAGCCTTAAGAATAAAATATTGGCTCTTTATGCCCTTCCCTCAGTGCTCCTAGCTGTCAACCCCACTCTCACCATCTTGCATCCTACGATCCAGCCACACTGAACTCTTGGAAAATTTTGAACTGTTTAAACTCTTAACATGTCCTTCCTCCTAGAGTCCTTGGTGCTATTAAAGAAAACTAGAGCCAGACAGTAGTTAAAGCAGTGAAAACAGATTTCATTCAGGAACTACAGTGATAGGGGAAAAGAGACCTCAATATAGAACTGGGCTCAATTCTGAATATAGCAAGGACAAGTGGGGATTTAGCCAAGGAGTAGGGTGGGTGTGAAAGGTAGGTGGATGGAAAATTACTAAGAAGAGACATCAAGGGTAGGGGAATTCTTTCTAAACTAACCTAACAAGATCTTTGCTGAAGGCAAGTCCGAGTAATCAGATATCAAGGATGGAGGATGAAGAATTTGATCAGATATCAAAAGTGATCAGATGTGGAGCTGGAGGAGCCCTTCCCAAACTTACTTAGTAGGATTCTTTTTTTTCTTTTTTTTCTGAGACAGAGTCTTGCTCTGTTACCCAGGCTGGAGTGCAGTGGCCCAATCTCGGCTCACTGCAACCTCTACCTCCCAGGTTCAAGCAATACTCCTGCCTCAGCCTCCCAAGTAGCTGGGATTACAGGCACACACCACCACGCCCAGGTAATTTTTGTATTCTTAGTAGAGATGGGGTTTCACTATGTTGGCCAGGCTGGTCTCAAACTCTTGTCCTCGTGATCCACCCGCCTCGGGCTTCCAAAGTGCTCGGATTACAGGCCTGAGCCACTGCACCTGGCCACTTAGTAGGATTCTTGATAAAACTGATCTATGAAAGTTGAGCAAAAATTGGAGTCAAAGTCTAGGCCTAGTTGAGAAGAGGTCTCAGGGGAGCCTTATCAAAGTCGAATCAAGGAGAATCTTTGTAAGTGCTAAAATAAAACAAAAGAGAGGATTATTATAGCAAATAATACTTCTTCTATAGCATTTATGCCCCCCCTTATCACTAAATTTGTATGTGGAAATCTAATTCCAAATGTGAGAGCATTTGAAGGTAGGGGCTTTGGGCAGTGATTAGTTCATGAAGACAGAGGACCTCATGAATAGGACTAGTGCCCTTATATAAAAGCCCCAGAGAGATCCCTTGCTCCTTCCACCATGTGAGGACATGAGAGAAGAGGTAGCCATCTATGAACCAAGAAGCAGGCCCTCACCAGACACAAAATCTGTTGACACTTCAGTCATTGTCTTTCAGCCTCCAGAACTGTGAGAAATACATTTCTGATGCTTATAAACCATCCAATCTATGGTACTTTGCTATAGCAGCCTGAGTGATCTAAGACAGAAAATTGATACTCAGAAGTGAGGTATTGCTATAACAAATACCTAAAAATATGGAAGCAGCTTTGGAACTGGGCAATGGGCAGAGGCTGGAGAGTTTTGAGACACATGCTAGAAAAAGTCAACATTGCTGCAAACAGATCTTTAAGGGCAATTCTGGTGAGAGCTCAGAAAGAAAAGAGATCTGTAGAGAATGCCTCAATCTTCTTAGAGAATATCTGAGTAATTCAGAACAGAATGATGGTAGAAATATGGATGGTAAAGGCCATTCTGATAAGGTCTCGGACCTCATCAGAAATGAGGAACTTGTTGGACAATAAAAGAAAGGCCATCCTTATCATAAAGTGGCACAGAACTTGGCTGGATTGTGTTCATGTCTTAGTGTTTGGTGGAAGATAGAACATGTAAGCAACAGAACTGGAAATTTGGCAGAGAAGATATCTTTAAAAGTATTGAAGGAGTGGCCTAGTCCCTTTTGACTGCTTACAGTAAAATGTGAAAAGAGAGAAATGACTTACAAACAGAATTATTAATCAATACGGAAGCTGAACTTAAAGAATTGGAACACTTTCAGCCCATCTGCATTGAAAATAATGAGAAAGACTACTCAGGAGAGAATACTAAGGGTGTGGCCAAATAACCGTCCAACAGAGATTAGTCAGTCATCTCAAAAGAAGCTACAAAAAAAAAAAAAAAAAAAAAGGCAGAGGAGTAACCACCTGCATTGCCCAACACTGCCTCCCATCACTGGCTTCACTCCCCACACTGCAGCTCCAAGCAATTCAGCCACTCCTAAGTGAGGCTTCAGTGGGCCCTAGTGGAGGTTACCCTGTATCCAGCAAAGCTTTGGGTGTGTAGCTACCTCCACCTAGATTCCAAAGGATGAACTGCCTGGAGCTGCTGGCATGGAACCCAGGTGGAAGGCCACAGGGAAGTTTGGGACCACCACAGATATACCCCACTAGGGTAATGCCCAGAACTGTGGGGGTGAGTTCCCCCAGAGACCCTAAACCTATAGAGCCTCCAGTATACAATAGTAGCCTGGGAGAGCATCAGGCACACAACTCCATCCCATGAGAGCTGTGGCAGGGGCTGTGCCCAAATTCGAGGCAACAGGGCTATCCAGAGCCTTGGGGGCCCAACCCATGTCCAGCAAAGCTGCAGAGGCAGGACTGCTGCCTCAGTGGGTCTAGAAGACAGAAACCCCACCACCGTGTGCCTAGAGAGCAAAGCATCAAGCCAAGGAGCCTTAAGGGATAATGTAATTTGCCTGTTGGATTTTAGACTTGCTCAGGACCTCTTCTTCCTTTCTTCTTTCCTATTTCTCCCTTTTGGAAGAGGATTATCTATCCTATGTCTGTCCCTCCATGGTATCTTGGAAGCACAGGACATGTTTGATTTCACAAATTCACAGCTAGAGAGGAATTTGCCTCAGGATGACTCATGCCTTGAGTCTCACCCATATCTGAATTAGATGATATTTAGAAGATAGTTTAGACTTTGGGCTTTTGAATTGACAACATGTGAGAAGTACGTGAATTTTGATGGGCCAGGGTGAAATGCTATAACTAAATATTTGCATCTCTCCCAATGTATGTGTTGAAACTCTATTCCCAATGTGATGGCATTTGGAGGTGGGGTCTTTGGGAGGTGATTAGGTGACTTGGGAATGGGATTAGTGCCCTTATAAAAGAAGACCCAAAGGGATCTCTCACCCCTTCAGCCACGTGAGGTTACAGTGAGAGGACAGCTATCTATGAACCAGGAAGTAGGCCCTCACCAAACACTGAGTCTGCAGGCACCTTAATCTTGGACTTCCCAGCCTCCAGAACTTTGAGAAATAAATTCCTGTTGTTTATAAGCTACTCAGTCTATAATACACTGCAGCCCAAATGGACTAAGATAACCCCTCTACTCCTAAGTGTCTCAAACAGCAACAGGTGAGTGAGGAGGTGTTTTGTTGGAGTCCTAGGTGGGAGAGGCAGGCTGGGTAGCAGGTGATCAAGGAGCAGTGGTGCACTTGGACCCTGGACTGCCCTGGCCTGCCCCATAGGGCCACTCCTGGCTGAGTGTAAATGCAAACTCTGCTTTGCTTGCTTGCAAGGCAAGGGATAACTCTGGCACCACAGGTTAACTAGTCTAATCACAGCAAAGGTCAGGACCCCAGTGATGGGAGCAGATCCTTCCTGCAACAGTGGAGGACAGCTCCATAGGAGAAGCAAACCAAGCCACTCTGATAGAAAGGCTTTTATGTTATAGGGTTTGAGTTTCCTTTTTTCAACCTTCCGGAAAAAAAAAAAGTAGTCAAGAGGCTGTCAGGCAGCTCAGCGTCTCCATTAGAATTCAGAGTATTCCACGGTAATTACAAAACAGCTGTAATGGAAAATTGGTAGTCAAACCCATTTTCCAGCGACTAGAACGGTGAATGGGCTCCATTATGTTCCTAATTCTCATTAACTTAATTTGCATAGGAAACAATGAAGGAATACATAATGAGGTACAGTGGGCAAGCAGCCCAGCCCTGGCCCCCATGGTGCTGGGCTCAACCCACAGTGACCCACCCCAAGGGAGGGAAGGTCAAGTGCTACTGCTGGGCTGGACTCCACTGGGCAACCTGAGGCTGCTGCCCTGAGCTAGTCCAAGACCAGCGAGGTGGAGGATGACTGCTTGCCTGTCATTTGTCCAGGATCACCTTGCTTCAGCACACCCAATGCAAATCCCATTTCTTCTCTCCACCTCCCTCCCCTACTCTTGGTAAGGCGGAAGAACTGGAGCAGAAGGAGGAGGGAACTTGTTTTTGGGTAAGCAATTCCAGGCTTTGGCTGTGTGTGCACGCATGTTTCTCCCTACAAATCTGGTTTTAATTATAATTGGCCCTGGCAAAAGAATGAGATCAGCAGCTGGGGAGTGGGGTGGGGTTGGGGTGCAGGGATAGGCCTGAGCTGAGCCCTGGGTGCTTTTGAGGAAGTGAGGACAGCAGAGCCTAGCTCCAGTTTTGCTACCCTAAGCCATAGTGACCACATCAGACCAGGTCTTTGCTGGTGGATTAAATGGAACTCGACGTAAGGTAGAAACAGGTCACAGCCAAAGCTCAAAGCTCAATCAGTCAGCTGTGACAGTAGTGGAAAGCCAGAAGTTCTTTGTGTTCTCTATTTTAACAAATAAAATTACAAACCAAAAATAAATAAATAAATAGTGGTACATTCTACTCACAGTGAATTTAGGCATCTATGCTATTTTAGACACTATACTGGACTATCTCAATGAATCTTTACAGCAAAACTGCCAGATAAGAATTATATCAATTTCACTGACAGGGAAACTGAAGCTCAAATAATGTTATATGCTGATTGTTTAGCTCTTCACAGGCAAAGCCTGGTCTTATGGATCAGCTAGTCCAGCTAAGCTGATGCTTCCCAGACTTTCTAACTTCACGGCACTCACAGAAAATGATCATATTTGCATAAGGTACTCAGGGTGAAGGAGAGAGAATGTGGAACCTGAAGAAGCCCAAACTCCACTTGGTTGAAGGGTCAATATTTCAACCCACATGAGTTGGAAACCTCAAGTCTAATTCATAGGAAAATGCTGGCCCCTTCCAAGAGCTACCAGGAGGGTGTATATGCCAGCAATATCCCAACAGTGTCTCATTTGATAAAACAGAAATGTCTGAAATACCACTTCTAGTTTGGGTTAATTATTGCCTTCCTCATACTTCTCTTTTTAAATGCATATCTCTGTAGGTGATGTATAATATTCATCCCATAAAGAAATGCAAGGTAAGGAGCATTTACCTCAAAGTAAGAGACCCAGATTCGTTTCCTAATTCTGCCACTACATAGCTGAAAGAGTTATGCAATTCATTTCAAGGGAGCTGGACCAGATAACTTTCCTTCTCTTAATGCTCTGCAAAGGTACCTATGTAGGCTTTTGTCTTGAGGTGAGAATGGGAATGGGTCAGTGCTGCGCCAAATGCTGAAAGAAGAATGGCATAGGCAAAGTGAATGAAAACAACTTTTTTTCCCCAAAAATTAATCATTCCCAGCTGCTCCACACCAACCCTATTATCCTCATCATCTCCAACAGCAATTTCCTGAGAATGTACTAAGTTCTGGGCATCACACATATATGGTTCATAATCCCTGTAACAACACTATGAGATGGGTTTCATCATCACTGTTAGATAGGGCACTGTCACGATAAGTGGTTGAAGCCACACATCTGGGTGTTGCACCTGCTCTTCGTGTGCTTCTCTGTCTCACCTCCAGCCTGCACTTTCTTTACTTTTCGCAACAACTTGCTGCCTCTCCTTTACCTCCCTCTGAGCCTGGAGTGGATGACATGCTCTCCAGCATTTCAGTGAATTCTTGATGCTCAGGGTGAATTTGGGAGCACAAGCGTGTCTCATCTCATTGGCTCCCAATCTCATCCTCAGAGACACTACCTAGATCCAAAATGACTGGAAACTATTTAAGCAGAACTTTTGGTTGACTTGACCAATTGGATTGGTTCTTCAGGTGCCATAGCCATGCATCCCAGACACAGATACCCTTGACAACCAACACAGCAATCCCTTGTGTCCAAGGCCAAGGAAAACAACTAGTCTTCATTCATGTGCACAAACTCCTGTCTTTCTGTTTGTGCCCACCAGAAACCAGTTCATACAGTGCTCAGTGTTTGCTGGTTAATGAGTTGACTTACTGCCTTTATTAATAACCAAGACTAGTTCCTCTTTGCCTGATATGTATAATCATTTTAGCAAGAGTTGTAGATAATTTTACATTTCTCCAGTTTGTAAAGCACGTTCATATTTTCCATCTAATTCTTCACATTTTTCCTCAAAACTGCTTGCTTGGGACTAGGCACTGGGAGGTGGACTTCTTTCTTGATGCCAACCTCATGGCTTAGGGAGTTGCTGTAGGATATGGCAGGAAAAGCCCAAGAGACCAAGTTCAATGTTCTAGTGTTGTCCAATTTCATCCCTGATTTTAAAGAGAAATACCAGCTGGCCTATTTAACCAAGGACCAGTTCCAAGCAACTCCCACTCTCAAATGGACTGGGTTTTAGATTAGTTTTCCTGCAGGTTCTCCAAGCACTGTCCCTCACTTCCTATATATAAGAGAGCAAAGCTGAAGATGTGCTAGAAAGATTCAGGGCTGGTTTGTTTGTTCCCTTCTTGGGTTCACTCAATGTCACTTACACACAGACAAAAACCCACTTGTGGCTGAAGTCTCCCACGCAGAGTTGCAGGCACGCAGCGTTCCCTCAGTAAAGTGCCTCTTGCTGTGTTCCCGGGAACCAGCACCACGCCACACAGCTCTGCCAACTGCGTCACTTTTAGATTCTGGGCTTTGAAACCAAATAAAAATTGATATGTGTGTAATCACATTTGTTTAATTAAAGTAACACATCTGTGCAGTAAATATTCCAGCACGAGCTGGTCAATAGCAAATCCTCAGCATGTACAGTAATAATTGACTAATGTAATTAAATGCATGTCAGAGTTTTAAAAGAAAATATAATGAGATTTCATCATTTTATATGTACAGGTAATTAGTTCTTAGGAATGTGAGTAAAAGCAAATTATCTACAGATTTGAACTATCAGCAGATAATTCAAATGACCTAGTTTGGGAGAGAAAATGGTATCTAAAAACTAGAGAAATTTAAACCAAAACAAGCATTTTTTTCCTATTAAATCAGAAAGCTACATTACAAAATGAGAACGAATAATTTTGCTTAACATGTTTTCATGGAGCTTTTCTCTTTGGATGAGTTGTGCCATAGTGAGGGCACCAGGTTGGAGTGAATTCTCTCCTGGCCTCCTGGTTCATGCTCCTCTTCCAGCTGTCTAGGTATCCAGGAACTTCCTAGCCCCAAGCTCCGGGTCATTTTAAACAAATCTTTCTTTTGGTTTCTTCTGTGTTTAAGGAGCACCTCCTGCTGCTTCTTAACAGTTCCTGTTTCGTCCAAGAGTTATCATCCAAGTTCCTGGATAGCACGTGCACAGGGCTTGGGAAGGGCGTTCCAAGAGTAAGGGAACAATATGAGCAGATGATGCAAAAATAGAGAAAAGTACATGTCCTGTTTGGGAAGCAGAGAGGAGCTCAGTCTGGCTGGGGAAGAGTCCAGTAGAGCAGAAGGAGATGTGGCTGTCAAAATAGGCGAGAATATGATGGGCAGAGACTTGAATATTGGCCAAGAAGTTTGAGCATCATTCTCTGAAGGCCATATCAAGTTGCTGAAGATGCTGATTTTTGCTACTTCACTCAATGCTAATCATGCCAAATGCTTCAAAAATCTCAGCACTCAAATATAAACTAGCTGCTTGTAGAAACAATCAAGTCCTCATCACCAAAACCTGGTCATTTTGACATTAGGGTTATTTTTCTCCACGATGAAAGCTATCTGTACACTTCTCTCTCCCACTGGGTGATGGCTTAATTTCTTTCCCTTCTCTAAACTCCTGCAAATGTTGACACTGCCACCTTAATGGTCCACCTTAGTGGCTTATCTTAGCAACTGTAGCTCTGGATTGTAAATCATGTCTTGTGTGAGTTTTATTGCCATAGTCAGACTAAGCATGGGCAAGGACAGCATGAGCCTATCCTGCCCATGTGAATTTAAATTTTCCATATGTATACAAAGGCTGTTTAGCTTCATCTTTGCTGCCACGATTCTGTGTCAGGAAATAGCAGTGAGAGAACAGAATGACCATGATAAATGCAAGATTTGGCCATCGTTTGATATGCCAGCCAGATGTTCCTCACTAGTTGGAGGGCAGAAGCTTTGTGGAGTTTCATGGTTAGTGGCTGTACTGAGGGATATGCCACCCACTCCCTGGCTTGCATCCCTTGGGATTAGAGCCTTCCTTCTCTGGGACAGTTTGTGCTGGTGCATCAGTGACCAGAACTAAGCATCAGTGTGGGCCCATATTTAGAGCTTAATAGTTGGCAGTTAATAGTTCCTACAACAGCAACAAAAAATGCAATAACAATAGTAATAAAGAGGAAACCTATATATTAAAAGACACAGGCATATCAACCAATAACAATGTATTTATTTAACAAATAACAAGTAACTTATTTTGATCAAACAAACTGAAAATTCTACATATAAAAAATTGGAGAAATAAAATCACTTGCTAGATATTTGTGCATAAGGAATTTTTAAGTTTTAGGTGTAACAATTATGTCATGGTTTTAACCTGTCCATCTTTTTCAACAGAGCCCTTACATTTTAGAGATACAAACCAAAACACATACAGATGATAGGATATAATGATGTCTGCATTTCCTTCAGAATAATCAAAGAGAGGGAGGAAAAAGGAGTCAGTAAGGTTATGAATGAAAAAAAGAATGTACTGATAATTGTTGGAGCTGGGAAATACATACTAGGGCTCACTATACTGGTTTCTTGACATTTATATATATTTAAATTTTTCATTTAAAAATTGATGATAATTCTGATTTTTAGTTAGCCAAAGAGAGAAGTCCTTTTGGGTTGTTAATTTATGGCTAGAGTTTGAGGATGGACTGAGGCTGAAGCTCTGGGTTCCATTTGTGGCTAGGGTTATACATTTATAATTTATCAAGTATAGAGCAATCTATGACCAAAGAAAGAATCCAGGAGTGGTCAGACAAAATATAAAGTGGATGATCATGATTATGGGGTAACTTGGGTCTGGTCTTGGGCTCAGTCTGTGGCCAGCCTTAGAGATTGGTCCAAAGCTGGAATTAAGAAGAAACTGTAGCCAAAGTAGGAGGTCATTCTTTCTGGAATTAAAGATGGTCTATGCCATCAATTACAGAATTATATATTTCCAGAGCTAAAATTCAAACATGTGACCAAATGGAAAGGAAGTTTTAGATTTTCTCTGTGGTGACATGGGGTGGATGGCATGTTGGGTCTGGTATGACATCGTATCAGTGATTGACAAGATTTAGAAGCCAGTGTGTTGAAGTCGGGATCAACTGTGAATGACTTCAGGGAGCTTATTTGTGACTGGGGTTAATGGAGTCTACAGTTCAGTTTCTCACTGGGGTTTTGAGGTGGTTTTACACTATAGGATGCACAATTAGTATTACTTGAGGAAGGAGGGTATCTAAAAATGTCACTAACTAGGCCCTAGCTGAGGCCACTGATCCTGGAACTCCGAGGTCAGGGCCAAGACTTTGATGAGAAGCCCTAAGTTACAGTGTCACAGAGTGACCAAACTAAGGTATCCTTTATATCTGAAGTTAAAAGGTGTTCTGTGACTAGAGTTGCAAGTGTAAGGAGTTAGTCAGTGGCTACATAATAGAGAAATATGTGGGCCTCCAGAATGATGCAGCAAGTCTACTTTTTTAGCACTATGCTAATCCTGGGGTCCTGATTCAGACCACCCAAGAAGCACACATAAATAATGTGGTGCCTTGATTTAAAACAATGCTTCTGACCTACCTATGTAGCACATATTGGAGTATTTTTACCTGAAACAAGTATAGGTTTCTCCACTGAGAAGACCAAGGTCTAGAGCCTATCACCATTCAAGATCATGGATAAATGGTCCATTAGGAAACCGAACCTCAGATCATGGCTTCAATTGATTCCTGCACCAGCCCACTTAGCTAACTCACCTAGCAAGACCTTACCAACAACCCTATATAGAGTAAAATATATGATAAGCAATGGGGCTGAATGGAAAGAAAGTCACGAGTATTATAAATTTAAATGATAGAAGGAGGGTCTCTTAGTCCGTTTAGTGTTGCCCTAACAGAATGCACAAGGCCAGATAATTTATAAAGAAAATAAGTTTATTTTGCTCATGATTCTGATGGCTGAAAATTACAAGATTAAGTAACTGCATCTGGTGAGAGTCTCCTGCTGCTTGAATTCACGGCGGAAAGTGGAAGAGGAGCCAGCATGTACAAAGAGATCACATGGGAAGAGAAAATTCAAGGAAGTGAGACTCCTTTTAATAACCTGCTCTTATGGGAACTGATACAGTTTGGATGCTTGTCCCCTCAAAATCTCACTTGGAAATATGATTTCCAAAGTAGGAGGTGAGGCCTGGTGGAGGTGATTTGCATCATGGGGCCAGATCCCTCATGAGCAGTTTAGCACCATCCCCTTAGTGATAAGTGAGTTCTTTCTCAGTTAGCTCACAGGAGATCCAGTTGTTGAAAAAACTCTGGGACCTCCCTCTTCTTTCTCTCTTGCTCCTGCACCCACCATATGATGCCCTTACTCCCCCTTGCCTTCAGCCATGACTGTAAGCTTCCTAAGGTCTCACCAGAAGCAGATGCTTCCTGTACAGCCTGCAGAACCATGAGCCAATTAAATCTCTTTTCTTTATAAATTACCCAGCCTCAGGTATTTCTTTACAGCAATGCAAAAATGGACTAACAAAGGAATTAATTCATTCCCATGAGAACTAAGACTCACTCACCCACAAGGGAGTACATTAATCTATTCATGAGGAATCTACCCCTATGACCCAAATGCCTCCCACGAGGCCCCGCCTCCACACTGCGTACTGGGGATCACATTTTAACATGCGTTTTGGTGGGGCAAACGACATCCAAACCATAGCGAAGGAAGAGACGAAAGATGTGTCTCCTACTTTTCCTTAATTAGTAAATGCTTTCTTAAAGAGGCAAAATTCTGCAACCCAACATGTTGCTACGGATTCCATTTAATTAGTCTATGACATGCTTAATGTACGCCTATTGTTTGTACCCAGGAGGGTGTCTAAGTCATAGCTCTGTTCATAAGAAGCTTGTAACCTAGGACAGCAGGGGCTCAGAGTGAGCTGAACAGGAAAGACATGAGAAATGATGTGAGTGGACTAGGTTGCAACACCACTAGGTTGATGGTCCCTGTTGGCTCATGGTTCTGTAGGCTGTACAGGAAGTCTGGTGCCAACATCTGCTTCTGGTGAGGCCTTAGGAAGCTTATAGTCATGGATGAAGGCAAAGGGGGAGTAAGTGCGTCACATGGCAAGAGCAGGAGCAAGAGAGAGAGAAGAGGCAGGTCCCAGACTCTTTCAAACAACCAGATCTCCCGCAAACTAATTGAGCAAAACTCACTTATCACCAAGGGGATGGTGCTAAACTATTCATCACTATTCCAAGGCTCCAAATGGTCTTCCAGCATCTCATTAAGAAGAAGAGTTAATCACTGTTTCCCTCTTAGACGACTTCTGGGACTAAGAACTGGTCAGAATGCTTTTTACACCGATCCTGAGACCACCAGAAGCACATTATAGTTCCTTTAAGGTGGCCTGCACTCTATTGAGATCCTGACCTGGGTTCTGGCAACACTGAGAAAAAACACAGAGAAAAGGTAGCTATAGGATGAAATGTTCCAAGAGAAGGAGCTCAGAGAAATGGTAGGTAAGGTAGGTTGACTAGTGTCATTAGAGATGATAAACACTGTAGTTGCCTACCAAATGCTATCACTTTTCCTTCCTACAAATAGAATTCCAATTTAATTCAGGGAGGCAAAGCACTTAGTTTCAAAGACCATTTCCTGGCCTTCCTTGCTATTAGAGGTGATCATGTAACAATGTAACTAATGAGATATTAGCGAAATTCTGCTGGAGAAATACATAAAGCACTCCTTCCTCCTTTACACACATCCCAAGTTCCAACGCATTTTTTTCTTGCAGCAAGGACAAGAGTATTGAAATCACCAGGTGATACACAATAACATCCTTGAATCTGTTCCAGAATTGGATACACTCTTCTAAATCATTCTTCTCCAGCCAGTGACAAGGAAAGAGGCATTTTCTAGGTAGGAACGTCTTAGTCTATTCACACTGCTATAACAAAATACCATAAACTGAGTTACTTATAAAAGTTATTTACACGGTTCTGGAGATTGAGAAGTCTAATATCAAAGAGTTGCAGATTTAGTGTTTGGTGATTGCCTGTTTTCTCCTGGCTTGAACCTTCTCACTCTGTCCTTACATAGTGGAAGCGACGAATGAGCTTTCTTGGGCCTCTTTTATAAGGGCACTCATCCCTTTTATAAGGGCTCTGCCTTCATAATCTAATCACCTCCCATCTCTTAATAGCATCTCATTGGGGTTTAGGATTTCAACCTATGAATTTTGGATATTCAGACCCTAACAGAGCCACTACTAGGTCTGTGCTAGAGCCTTGGATGGTGCTATGACCCCACCATGCTAACCCGAGCCATTGCAAATTGCCATCGCACATTGCCATCCAAGCAGTCTTGACAGAGGCCCTGAGCATCAGAAGAAGTTCCTCTTTCTCTAGTGCTTCCCCAACCAGAGAAACAGCAGGAAAAAGACATAAGCAACCCACATCTCGTTACCTGTGAACTTGTGGCATCTACAGTAGAAAAGAGGAAAGATGTATAGATGACCTGCAGAAGCTTATTTGGGAATGTCAATTGATGTGGCGAGGGCTATGGCAAGAGCTAGGACATGCTGGATTCTAGGTTCTGAATGAAATTCTTCTATCTTCCTGTTGAATTAGCTGAGGTTATAGTAAGTCAAGGATCTAGAAGTCATGGCTAGCTTCAGAGTGTGTCCAGTGACATGTGAGAGTCACCAGACCATGAGGCTACAGAGGTAGACCAGATACCAATACCAGAGTTCCTTGTGTAGCCAACAAAGAAGAGGTCTTGACTGAAAACTGGCCAAGGGAATAGGACTAGATCTTCATTGTCTCTGCTTACCAAGGTTGGACCTCAGAGAATAACTTTCCAATTCTCCCTCCAAAGTAAGCAAGAGCCAAAGGCTCTCACACAGGCTGTGTTAGCTTGGACACAAGAACTGGGAATGGAGGAAAGCTGGGTGGCCTCTGATAGCAAAAAGTAGAGCAAATGGGAAACAAAGTCTGCCATTTTAAAGGCCAACTCTAAATAGCTAAGTAAGGGCCATGAAGTCCAAATGGGAGGGGAGAATCAGAAAGATTCTCTTGTCTCCAAAGAGAAAGGACCTCAGCAGAGGGCAAGCAAGATGGAAGAATTAGATTCCAGAGGAAGGAGTCTGTCCTAGCCCATAGTGGGAAGATATTGTGACAGGTGAGTTCAGATAACAACAGTCTTGTGTAACCATTATTATTATTATTTTTACTACTACCTATGAATGCAGATGAAGAAGCTAAAGGTCTGCAAGATGCACAGTCAGGCAAACAGCAAGCAGCATAAGAAAGAGCAAAGCTCCAGCTTGCATGTGCATATGTATCCCATTTTTTAGAAGAAATAAAGAAAAACTAAAAAAAAAAATTAAATAAATCAATAAAAATTTTAAAAAAGAAGATCAAAGCTACAGCTGCAATACCAAAGCCCAATTTTTTTCTTTTGTGTGTGTATGTGTGTCCTTAACTCCATGCTGAAACGCGTTCAGAGAAAGAGAAAAAGAGAGAGCACCTACGTGTTGGGGGAAGTGAATGAGAAGGAAGAGGGTCAGCCAGAAGAAAATGATGATAATAATAGATAGTCCTGAATGTCTTGCTGAGAGGTTTTCTGTTGATTTGACAATAAAGAAGATCCATTGTAACTCCTTGAACCAGGGCAGAGACCACAAAAATAGTGTTTGGGGATGTTTAATCTTGCAGGGAGAACTGGAAGGTAAAAGCCTGGGGAGCAGGGCACTCAGGCTTCAAGAATCAGGGTTACCTGTGTTCCCTCCTTGGCCACTGAGTCAAGAACAACCAAATTGTTTCTTCATCAATTTCCTTTTTCAGGCTTGTTGTTTCCCTTTTCTAACAGAGAACAAAGTTTACCAGTTAAGATCATTTGTATTGGGATTTGCACCTCTGAGAGAAGTTTCTCCTTTAAAACATAGTGATATGTTGAATCCTCTTTGGTCCTCATTTCACATGAAAGAGAAATGTCACAAGCAACATTCTCACCAGCTACATTAGGAGGTTGAAGTTAACCTCCCATCTAAAGAGGAAAATCCTATAAACAGCCAAGTGTGGCAGACAGCCCTGTATGTTACAAGATGGGACCTTCTTGAAAAAGAACTTGGAATCGATGTTGCCAGGGTCTCCTCCAACTCTGTGATATTATGAGGATGAGATTCTAATTTTTTTAATATCAGGTCCAGCCTTCTGCCTTTAAGAAGACCTGCACTCCTGGAGGAAGCTCAAATTTCTGTTTGCCAAGGCTTTCTGCATTCCAGGGACTTGGCACTTGCTGATTCCTCTTCCTGGATGGCTCTTCTTGCTCTTTGCAAAGCTGGCTCATTTTCTTTTTCCAGGTACTTGCCTGAAATGTCTTTTGCTCACAGAGGGCTTTCTTGACCACGTACTTAAGTGGATCACCCTGTTTTTTTCTCATGATAGAATCCTAGTTATTTCCTACATGAATCTTACTACACTCTGACAATTGTATATGTTTGTTTGCTTTCTTATCTTCCCAAGAGAATACTAAACTCTGTGCTGGATCCCCAGGATGTAGTACAGTGTCTGGCACATAGTGGGTCATCATGAAGTGCTGGAGGGATGGATAGATGTTTAGATGGATGGATGGATAAGTAGATAGATAGATAGAGGGATGGACAATGGGTGGAGGGATAATGGATAGATGGATGGATGGATGGATGGATGGATGCATGGATGCATGGATGCATGGATGGATGGAAGAATGAGCAAATATTTCATTAAGTATGTCATGTAAAAAGAAGGTTATGAGGTCAAATGAGTTTGGAAAATGTGTTCTCTTCCCTTCTTGGAGATTCACAGTGCACATTGGCATTTTAAAGGGTATGAAAATTCCCCAGGAAGAAAAAACTTACTTAATTTTATTTTACCCAGCATTTCCTCAAGTTATTTTAACTCAAAATACTTATTTTTCATGGTACACTTACTTAACATCCTGCCAAAGAATGTTCCTTGAAACACCAGTTTGGAAAATCTGCTCCTTTATAACCATTGCCATGTCGAATAGTAATTATTTTTTAACTCTCCTTCCAGGCTGTGAGATCTCTAAAGATATAGACTGAGACTTACTCATCTTCATATCCTCAACGTATAGCACAGTGCCAGGCACAGAGCAAATACTCAGAAATAATTGAGTACCTGAGAAGGGAGGAAACAAGAGGGAAGAAGGAAAGAAGGAAGGAAAGGAGGGAGGAAGGGAGAGAGAATGTAGCTGGGTTAGTCCATAAGTAATTACTTACTGATATGTACTTCAGTTGACTTTGAGGCAAATAGTAAAATGCTAATGATGACCTTACTATGTCAGAAGTCAGCATTACATTAACCACCTCAGATAAATTTTAGATTAATAATTGACCTAGGGTTAGGATTTAGGGTTAATTCACAATAAAACTTTCCTGTGTCTCCTACCCCCTCTCCCCCAACACACACACATAGCATTCTTAAGCTGGGCTCTCTTCTGTGCCTGAGAGTCAGATAATTACTGTATCTAGAGAGCACTAGCAACAGTGTTACATACTGGTTAAGAATATAGGTTTTGAAGGCAAATCCAGACACCACCGTTTACTAGCTGTGTGAACTTAGACAAAGTACTTAACCTTTCTAAGGCTCAGTTTCCTCCTCTGTAAAATGCAGACAGTAATGATATATAATTATAGTGCTGTTGTGAATATTAACTAAGATTAAAATAATATGAGCTCAGAACAGCACCTATCATGAAGCAAGTAATCAATAAACTACTACTACCTCCTGGAGGAAGACTCCCTTTCCAGTACTGACATCAGGAGCTAAGGTATTTTATCTCCCAGGTGAATTGCCTTTAGAAGAATAGCTAGGGAAATGCTTAACTCAGAAGAACAGTGTTAAAATTGTAAAATTTCAGGTCCATAGAAGGACAATTTCAGGGAATGGGGCTCTTCAAATCTTACACCAAGATTCTATATCCCCTTTGAACACCTTGTGAAATTGCACATGATCCTATTTCATCTAGCACTTCGTAGATGCCCTCTGCACCACAAGGTTGGTGGGAAACCAATAATAAGCACACTTTCTCTAGAGAAAATTCAACCCACACTGTGTAGAAATGCACTTGGAGCCAGCTTTGTCCCCTCCTTCCTTGTAATCATGTAAGACTCATTCCTTTTTTCTTCACTGCTCTTTGGGGTTTGTGAATTACAAACACAGGTAACTTCTGTCTGCGCAATGCCTGTAGGTACCTCAGGGAAAGGAGGAATTGGAGGGGCCATGAAAAGCAGGACTATTCATGGTCTTGTCCTAGAGTGGTACTAAGGAGGGATGGGCTAGAGAGGGGGTATGGTTACAAATTTTTCACCTATGCAGGGCTGAACACAAAATAAACACACAGGAAAGACTGAAATGAATTAAATACAAAAATACCATCCAAGAATTATTATTTTTACAGAGGATTTAGATTCAGGACAAAAACAATATTCTTCCTTTCTGATTTAAAATATGCCTCAGTTATGGCCCCAATAGAAGAGTTACCTGCTCAAAAGGCTGAAAGGAACTCAGAGTCTAATGTAATCCCTCAGCCCCTAGACAAGATTCGTGTTAAATCAGCTCAAATCGTCTTTACCTTTCTTTTAAATAAATTATAAACTCATCTAGAAAATCGCAGACTCTTAGAGGTGGAAGGATCTCTTTCCTGAAATCCAACATCTTTGACAGATGGCTGTACAGGCTTGGAGGGAGGAGGGGGATGAGTTCAAGAGCTTCATCCCACATCTCTATTCTTTAGAAAGTTAGTTCTTGTGTCAAGCTGAAATCTGCTTCACTGTAGCTTCCATCTGCTGTTCCAGTTCTGCCATTTGGAGTCACACAGGACATGTCTGCTCTCTTCCATTTGACACCCTTTCATTCCTGACCTCCACCTCCCATTGTCTCTCCTCTGCACAAAACATCCTCCTTCTCTTTGAACGTTCCCCACATGCTGTGGTTTCCATATTCTTTACTATGCTAATAGCCTCCCTATGAAGCCACTGTTTGGTTATTGTCTGTCTTAAAATGTATCTTCTACAACTGAGTCCAAATGTCCTAGATATGTTCAGGCCCACACAGAGCACCAAGAAAATCAGTGGTGAAGAACAACAGCTTTTTCGGTCAGATATACTTGGTTTCATCATGTCCTCGCTCTGTGTCCCGGCCAAGTTAAACTCTTTGAACCTAAGTTTCTCCATTCATAAAATGAACATAGTAATGTGGTTTTCAGGAGTCGTAGTCATATATAAAAAAGCATTAAGCACAGTACTTGGTACATGGTTAGTGTAGCATAAATGGTGGCCACATAGAATGTTGATGTTTTTTGTATTATTATACATGATACTCCATTACTAGTATAAAATTTTAACAGCTATTCATGCCATTAATTCACAATGAGTCAGCCAAAACATAATTTTTTTCTACAAATGATTGTCAAGAAACATCTCTCCTACCTTGTTTTTGTGCAACTTGTTATTTGAATCCAAATTCAGAATTTGTCTGTATTCATGTTTATCTTCTGGCTCATTACTCCAACATATCAATGTCATCTTTCATGGGTAAAAAAGAAAAGATCCTCCCTTGGCCACAAGCCACAGCACTTGACTGCACACAAAGTCAGGAAGCTTTTCTAACATAAGCAGAACCCCTGTGTAGTTGCAGTCCTATTGCATCATGGTTTCTTTCCCCACCTGGCACTCCAGTGTCCAGACTTCCACCATCAGGAATTTGATGGTTTCATTCAACAAGTTAAAGGCATATTTGTCGAGTGCCTTTTCCGTGGCAATGACTTCTCTTGACTGGAGCTATGCAGTGGATAAGACAGGCAAGACCCCTACTCTCATCAAGTGTACATTCCTGAGGGGGAGGACAAGCAAGAAGCGCATATATCAGATAAGTATAGACCATACATATTATGTGTGAATAAAGCAGATGGCAAAATGGAGAGGGATGTGGGTGGGGAGAGGACCACTAGACTGGTGGTTCCAGAAGGCACTCCCTACCGAGAGCATGACCAGGAGGTGCCAGACCCAACAGATGTATACGTAAGCACTCCCCTGGTCTATTTGGTTGTTCCTTTTTTATAAATATGAAAGACACCAAAATGAATGTCATTAAAAGCAGTAAATTGCTCTGTCTTCAAAGCTTCTAAAAGCCTGGCTCGAGTTGTCTACCCACAGCAAGCTCCTCTGGCTCATGAAACAGAGCCTTCTTTGCTCTTGCCAGGAATGACAGCAGTTTAGTGTGATAATCTGGAATATCATACGCTCTTTGGAAGTTAAGGGAGCAGTTAAAATGGGAAAACATATTTTCACTAAACTGGTTCACTTGGGAAACAAAATCTTATGAGATCCATAAGAAGCTGGACACAGTAGGCCTACTTGGTGGGAAAGAGTCCGGGCATCGTTTCTGTAGAGCTCGGAGGTAGGGCCCAAACTCATTCCCTGAATTGCTCTCCATCAGTGTGAGAGCACCATCCTCATGGGACTATCTGATTTCTCATGAAAAGAGGCCTCCTTCTTTTCTAATCAAAAGATTAGAGGTGCACTGGGGTAGGGCTTGTTGTTTCAGCCATTCTCTCCTGGGATTCCAGGTGTACTGCCACTAAGAGCAATTTGTCCTATTTTTTCCCTCAAGATGGCCTCTTCCTACCTAAGTATAGGACTTCACTTTTTCTAAAGCCCCATTGGAAAACAACATGAGAAAAGAGGAGACTAACAGTGCTAACTAATACATACACCTTGGTCAGAATCTGGGGAGAAGCTCCACTGGTTCTATGAGCTCTGGAGCTGAGGGGGTTATTGACTTGGTACTTGAGCCTGACAAGGAGAACAAAACCACAGCTTGAAAAGATGATCTCATCTTTTCCTATGGAGAAAATTAAGTCTTGAATCAGAAGTACAGGTCTACCTCATCTGACCCTGGCCCACTCACCCGCTATTGCAGTGGGGCCTTCTTTCTTAGGTAATCAAGAGTTGTTCTGGGCCCCTACCCCAACACCCAGCCCCCAGAATTCCTCACTGATGCATTTCACATATACTCTCAGGTTACACTTTCCCTGGAATAATACTGTGTCCACATTTACAGGTATATCAGTATACACTTTTCCACATTTACAGATATATAGGTGTAAATACATAGAAAACTTAATGGAAAGATTCATGCAAAATGCTCACAGTAGTTACCTCTGGGGAGGTTTGAGTTCAGAAAAGGGAGATCAAAGAGAGTTTTTTTATATATCTCTACAGTTTTAATATTTGGAAGAACAATGTTTTCAGAACTTACTTGTGCAATGGAAATTAACTGTGTAAAAAAACAAAAAACACTACCAGCATCTGGGTAGAAATGAATCAGATGGACTACGAGACAAAAAAAAAAAAAAAAAGAAGAAGAAGAAAGAATAAAGAACAGGCTCAAACTTCTCCTGTACAGCACTAAATATGAGAAGACTCAAAAGAAATACATAGAATTTGGGGGGAAATTCTATAACCAACCCAGTGGTTATTCTGTGATGACTATGACAACAACATATCTTCTGAATAAAATTACTCAGAAACGATCAGTTAATCCAAAAAGGAACTGTGTTAAATAACTTAGAATAAAAGATTACAGTTCAAGAGGAATGGTGCGAGTATCAAAAGCACTTAAATGTAGAATTGAGTCTGAATGATTATAGAAAATGTGGACTCAAAAAAAAAGAAAACATTTAAAGAACATAGGTAATGTAAAAATAATTAACTATTAAAATTCCAGTTCTGAAATTCCCCAATAACAACAAAAGCAGGAAATGAATGGAGAGTTAAAGGCATGGCATAAAGTAAAACTGTATTAATGTCTTCATCCACAGAGTAGGCAACTGACAGCTTCTGCTTTACTTGGGCAAGTCACTTAACTTTCTGTGTCTCCAAATCCTGCTGTGAAGACTAATTTAATGAATATACATACATTGCTTAGCACAATAGCATGACATGTATTAAGAGCTCAAAAAACATTAACTGATAATTATAATTATCAATATTATATTGACTTTTATACTTCTAAAAATACAGACTCAAGTATATATTAGGCTACTTGATTTTTAGTAGAATAAAAAAGATGCATCCTTAGCAATTCACAGGAGAAAACAAACGCAAATAAAATATCATCTACATACATATAACAGAAAACCAAAAGCTAAAGAGAAATAATACATAAAAAGCAAGAAATGAAGGTAAAAAGATTTAAAATGAACATATTGTGTGGGTTGGGTGCTCCTTCTATAAGCAGCTGAAACCCTGATTTAAATTGGCTTAGGGCCAGGCGCAGTGGCTCTCGCCTGTAATCCCAGCACTTTGGGAGGCTGAGGCAGGTGGATTACTTAAGCCCAGGAGTTTGAGACCGGCCTGGGTGACATTGTGAAACCTCGTCTCTACCAAAACTAAAAAAAGTTAGCTGAGCATGGTGGTGCGCCCCTGTGGTCCCAATTATCCGGGAGGCTGAGGTGGGAGGATCACTTGAGCCTGGGAGGAGGAGGCTGCAGTAAGCCATGATCGTGCCACTGTAATCCAGCCTGGGCAACAAAGTGAGACCTCATCTCAAAGAAATAAAATAAAATAAATTGGCTTAAACAACAAATAAAAAATTGCCTAATTTTATGTAACAGGAGCACAAGATGTAGAACCACCACCAGACCATTGATTTAGAAGCTCAGGGATACTTTCAAGAGTACCAATTCTTCCCTCTGTCATCCTTTTGAGGACTTCCCCCAAGGCAGGCAGCAAGGCTGCTACCTATCACATTTCCAGGAGTACCATTTCAATGTGATCCCGCTCAGCAGAAAGACCACCTATTCCTGTGGCTTTCTTAGGAGCAAAAACATATTCTCCAGAAAAGCCTCCCAGGCCATTTCCTTTCTCAGTGTCTTATCCAGAATTGAGTTACCTGCCCATTCCTAAGCCAATCACTAATACAAGTTGGGATTGCACTTGGACCAACCGGCTCACCCTGGGAGCTAGAGTGGAGTCAGGTTCTCCTGGGATGCAAGGACTGAATTCCTATAAATATTTGGGCTCACTTGAGACAAGGCAGGAAGGAAAAGATTCTGGGCAGGGAATAGCAATGTTCACTACCCATATCAGTTTTGAAAATCACTGTCAGTGTAATTAACTCCCTCACTAATAGACAAAGGCTTTTTTTTTTGTTTGGTCAAAATACAAAATACTTAAGCTACAACTCAAACAAGGTCAGAAATAAAGGCTAAGCACTTAGCCAAGATGTATGCACACACAAAGGAAACAGGGATAGAAACTGCAAACAAAGCATTAAACAGGCCAAGAGGGGCATTTTAGATTGATTATGGGTATAATCCACAATTAAGATACAAAAAAACGCACAACCTCATTTCACACTGTTATAGCATAATAGAACGAAAGCAAAATCTCTGACAACTGAGAGAAAACCAAGAGTCATACAGTCACCGCAGAAAAGTTGGACACATTTCTCTCAGGTTATGGCTGATTACATTGTCAGAAAAGGGTGGAGAATTATAAATAATATGACTAATAATGCCTATCTAAAACATTTCTAATTTAAATGTCTTCTAACCTGGCTAGCCTGGTCTAAAATAAAATTCAACTGATGGCTCCAGTCATGATCATTTTAATCACCCACCTACCCTAGGAAGCAATAATGATTTCAAGGTGCACTCTGATGTTTCTTACAGCCCCTCAGGGCTCCTCATCCCAGGTCTGCTTCATCAGTCCCCAGGACTGAGCCCTCCTGTTCATCCGTGTACCCCCACCACCTCCAGCTGCTTGGCCACCATCTTTGGTACCCTGCCACCGGACCAAGGCTGCCCTCACCTTGGCAGAGGTCTCATTTCCCCTTCCCTCTCTGCATGGGTCTAGAAGATACCAAAGCAGATAACAGCTTTAGCAAGGATTTACTGAGAGTTCATAAAGAAGGAAAGAGAGAACCAACTATCCTTGTCAACAGATGTACCCACTTCTGGAGGCCTCAACCAGGACCTGCCCTCAGGGTTCCTCCAGCAACCCTCCCTGCCCTGCCTCACTCTGTTCCTGAGAGCTGGACCTTTCTGTACAGCTGTGCTCTACTGCACTCTCCAGGATAATATTGGCCTCCCCAGCCTTGACTGATTGACTGTCAGTATTAGTATTAGAGTCTATTCTAATTAGTATTAGAGTCTATTTCTGAAGCTGCTTCCCTGTACCACTGGTTCATTTAATAATTTTTGCTTTGACTGTGGGAAGGTCTGTCAGCTTCAGATGGAATCACTCATGTCTCTAATGGCTGTGTGTGCTCCAGCCCACTGGTCTCATCAGTGCTATCCAACAACTTTTACTTTCTACTATGTTTTTGAAATTCTTAGAATTAAATTTAAAAAAAAAAAAAAAATTTCATCTTGGGTATCCCATTACAGAAATATATCTAACTATAGATACTACCAACAGAGAACACTGTATCTTTTCAAACACACATGAAGCACTTAAAAAAAAAAAAAGCATTCTATATTAAGTCATAATAAAAATCTGAATAAATTGCAAAGAGAAGAAATTTTGCAAGTGAATAGCAAAGAGAAGTAACAACAAAACACAACCACTTGGAAAATTTAAAGGTATTCCTGAATCACACTGGAATTAAATGTTTTTTACGACTGTTGAGAAAATTATAACAAATGGAAAATTATATATAAAACTTTTGTGTGACAACCAAAAATGCTGTCAGTGTGAAATCTGAGGCCTTAAAAGCCTACAAAATTTAAAATGAAATATGAAAATAAATGAACAAAACGTCCAACTTAGTTAACAGAAGAAAAATAAGATAAACTCAAAAAAAGCAGAAATTTATAAATCCATTTAAAAATATGAGTTAAAAATGAGAAAACTGATAAATCCTAGGAATAGATCTTTGGAAGGAGAAGCCAAATAGCTAAATATCTAGCAAGTATATGCAAGTAAATGATACAGAAGATACAAAAACAAAAAATTAAAAATGAGGAAGCAAATATATTCATATACTTTTTAAAAAATTGTATAACAATGATAAAAAGAGCAATTTTCTAGGGAAACATAAGTGAATCAAAGCTTAATCATAAAGAGCAAAACTATCTGAACTGATCAAAAATACAGAGAAAAATCTCAAAAGGCAAATACCTATTATCTCCTAAATGGCACAGAAAAATATGTGGGTTCTTTAAAACTCCATGAGATATAAAATATTCCAGAATATATTTTAACAGATTTCTAGGTTATTTTCCATAACCTTTATATCCAAACTTGATGAAGAAAGTATCTCCTAAATACACACACTCACACACCACAAACACCATATACACACATCTCTAAGCCCCACTTACAAGTGCAAAAATCCAAAATAAAATATCAACACAAACCAGAATCATAAGGATATTGAAGATAGAAATCAATACACATGATCAAGTAAATGTGACTTCAGAAATTTAAAGATTAAAGAAAAAAATATATTTAAATAAAAAATAATATTCCTGGTTAAAATCATTTCTATGTAAATTTACATATATTATATGTATATATACATGTAAATGTGTATATGTAAATTATATACATACACTAAGAATAAAGCTTTCTTCCTAAAAAATCTCTCTTAAAACTGGACACTTGGTTAAATGATTAAACCAAAAGTCCAGCTTTATGATTCCTCCATCTACCTTAGAATGAGTAGCAATACAAATAATACAGGCAGTGTCCCTGTTTTTACGTAATACTTTGAAAGTTCTAACCAATGCAACAAAACAAAACAAAATGCATGAGTAATATATATTTTAATAAGTAAAAGGAAAACTTCAGAGAAGAAACTAAAATATTAGGGCCAAATACAAAATGCATATAACACGCAGCACACTCCACAATCCACAAGAGCTTTCCACCAAGAATATCAGCAAATGTATAAAATATCTAGCAATAAATGTAGGAAGTAGGTAGCACTTAATGAAGAAAATTGTTATACTTTACTGAGGAGCATGAAGGACTTTTAAATAAATGGAGAAACTAGTAGAATTCCTGAGTAGGAAGAAATAATTTTTCAAAAGGACTTAATACTGTAAGTATATCATTTTCTCCAAAAAGAATTCATGTTTCCATAAATTTTAATCAAAATGGCAAAATTTTCTTCAAAATGAATGTAGAAATTCATCTAGAAGGATAAACACAGAAACCCCTCAAAGAGAGAGTAATGAAAGGGGACTAACACTACCGGAAACGACGCTTACCACATTGTCAAGCTCAGTAATTAAAGCCATGTGGTGCTCAAGCAAAAATTATTAAATGAACCAGTGGTACAGGGAAGCAGCTTCAGAAATAGACTCTCATACTAATTAAAGTTCAGCATTTGACCAGGAGCACATTTAAAATCAAGGGAAAGAGAAGAGAATGTAATGGCTTTTAGACAACTGATTACATTTTTGGAAAAGAGAATGTTAGATTTCTGCTCTATACCATATCCCAGAAATACTGACCAATTAGTTGTAAAATGAAAAAAAGGAAAGAAGGGAGGGAAAGAAAGAGGAAGGGAAGGAGAAGGAATAAAACAGAAGAAAATGCATGTTATTTTAAAATCGGATTGAAATCTAAAAACAAAGGAAAAAATTATTGAGGAATACCTACATTTTAATATCAGACATGTCTGTTTATGGGGAGAAATTACTATTTAATTTTTAAACAAAAGCAATATCTGGGAAAAATATTCATAGCATTTATCAGAGTTCTCCAAAGAAATTTTAAAAAGCATTTACAGATCATTAGGAAATGGACAAGAATGTAAGCAGGCAATTCACAAAAGGGAACCAAAAAAAACACAAAAATAATAAGAATGTATTTAGTATTTTATGCAAATTAAATAACTATGATTTCCTTTTTGTCTGTTTATCAAAATAGTACTTTTTTAACAAGGTTGCAATGGAAATATGCACAAAGGTTGTTAATGGGAGTTTAAATTGGTTGACTTTCTGGAGTATATTAATGTTTATCAAACAATTTTAATATTTTTTAAAATCTACTTTTGGCAATATTTCCTAAGGAAACAATTTAAAATGTGCCCCAAAATATGTGTATAAATATTCCCATATATGATATATCCCTAATTTAAAAATTAATGAAGAACAATCTTTCATGTCTTCAAAACAGGGCTTTGGTAAAATGTTCCTAAAAGTTTGACAAAAATGTTCGTGATATAAGTGAAAAAGCTAAGTGTGTAACCTTAATCATGTATAGCATGAATATGGACTTAAATTTGTAAAATCAAAACAAAGATAGATGAGACAGAGAGAGAGGTGAGGACAGGAGTGAATGACAACGAAAGAGAAAGAGAAAGACAGAGACAGAGAGAGAGGCAGACAGAGACAGAGAGAATAAGCACACCATATGTTAGCTAAGTGGTGGGAATAGAGATGTGTTCTATTTCTTCTTAAATCATACAGGGTGTTTATTTTTTAATTTAATGACTAAGCATTGCTTATAATGTCTGAAAAAAAGGTATCATTTAAAAACTAGTCATTATTTGCATCAGGATTCTTATTTAGGTGGAAGTGTTTTGATTAGAAGCAAATCTTCTTGAACTGTATTTGTACTTTAAATATTGTACCTACAAATAATCATCCCTGTCTTTGTCATTATGAAGACACTTTTATTAAGCTTTTCTTCATTTCATGCAAGCAGTGTGTGCAGAGATAGAGATATATAATAAACTCACTCACTTCAAGGACTTTATACTCTAGGTTAGCCTTGTACATGGAACTTGATGTCCCACTGAAGATTTAACTTGTATTTATGTTATGTGTTTCTCTCTTTTGGCTAGACATAGCATTGGTCTTTCTTAGGATAAACCAAAATGGAGAGGCAAAGATGACTTTTCCCCTTGCAGTGGCAAAAAGAGCACATCATCAGATAAAAGGCTATAAGCAGACCATTTGCTTCTGTGCTTCTGACAAAGAGAAAATACCTCCTCCCACAGTGGTCCTGGGGAGGAAAAAGAAACAGTAGGAGAGACTCTAGACCCCCCGCTGATACCATATCTGGGGCCTTAGGAGACAGCTATGAATGGGACTGAGCCTGTTAAGTAAAAGCATTGCAGCCCAGGGAATCACAGCAAAGGGCAAGATTTTCCTGATGGCCCCAGAGAGAGAACCATTCTCCACACAGATGCTGCTGAAAGATTCCTCCCTCCCAGGGAAAATTTGACAAAGATGCTCATGACATAACACACTAAGTGAAAAAGCTTGATGCAAAATTTTGTCATATGTAGCATGAATATGAAATTAAATTTGTGAAAACCAGATTTCTTTCCATTCAGTAGTGCACCACCAATTGACGAGTCTGGATAAAGGGCTTTCAACACCATCAAAATGGCGGCAGGAAGAAATTGCAATACTAGGAAAAAGAGCCTAATTCATCAACAAAGCACTCCGCACACAGCTTGTCATTTAAAAATGACACTTTCCCCCTTTGGATTTTGTAAGACCCTGAAATTTCGTGTTTTCTCAAAATGTGATTATACATTCAAAGAATGGGGGAGGAAATTCCAGTAAGGAGAACTATATAAGCAAAAAAAACTGGAAATGCTATTTTGTCTGCAAGAACCAATAAATGGTTGCATTTTCTTCCAGTGTGTTTATTATTACAGTTTGTCCCTGGTTCGAGTTTAAAAACAGTTTATCCCTCCTCACATCAGGATGACTTTTTTCAAAAGACATAAATTGCATTTACCCAGCTGGATCTGTCAACAAAAACAAAAAGTTTTTCTGCTTTCCTTTCCTTTGTTTTACTCAAAATATTTGATCCTCCTTGTATCCCAAATAGAAGAATATAATAATCAACAATTGATTTATTTGTGTGGACAGAATGATTTGATGCTGTTTCTTGTCGTTGACAGAATGATCTGGGTGGAATTGCATTCCATTGATAAAACTGTGATGAAATGTTATTCGTTGGATGAATAAAGTTAGAAGTCAAGTGAAATTGCTTTGGCTCACATGATATTTTTTCTGCTGTCAGTCATTTCTTGGCATTTGATCACATCATTGTCTCTGCTCCCATCATATTGACTCCGTTGTCTGTTATTAATTGAAGCATGACTTTTCTTTCAAAACTACAACGAAGAGCACAAACTCCAGAAAATAGAAGAAGTTTCACTTTTACTTTTTCTGGCTTCTTATCTATCTGGTTCTCTCCAGAGTGCCTCAACTTCCTTATTGGCAAGCTTAAAACATCATAGCCAGGGCTCAGTGGCTCATGCCTGTAATCCCAACACTTTTGGAGGCCGTGGAGGGAGGATTGTTCGAAGTCAAGAGTTCAAAACCAGCCTGGGCAATATAGCGAGGCATCATTGCTACAAAAACCTTTAAACAAAATTAGAAAATTAGCTAGGCACTGTGGCACATGCCTAGGACATGTAGTCCTAACTACTTGGGAGGCTAAGGCAGAAGGATTGCTTGAGCCCAGGAATTGCAGTGAGCTATAATTACATCACTGCACTCCAGCCTGGGCTACAGAGTGAGACTCTGTCTCAAAAAACATTATAATAATAAACATTGTAAAATAAAGGTTAAAAAATTAGATATCACAAAATGGTATGCCTTTCTTTTAAAGATGTACTCTATGAAATGAAACTTCTCATGATTTGACTCTATCCAGCATGTCTTCAAAGAGCCTCATGAAGACACACACTTTATAATAATGCTCCCTTGATGTGCAACAAGAATACCATACAGCACTGAGAAATAAACAACTGATCATGCATAACAGCATGGATGCATCTCACAAGCATAACGTTGAGTGAAAGACACCAGGCAAAAAGACGTATACTGTGAGTTCATCCATAGAAAGTTTGAAATCAAACAAGATTTATCATTGACGTTTGAAGTCAGGAGAATAATCACCTTTGTGGGGCAGTGACTGAGAGGTGATGGAGGGTACTTCTACAAAAGTTCTGATTTTTTTTTATCTGAATTGTGGTTATAGATATACATATTCTACTTGGGAAAAAAATCCCATCATATTGTGCACTTATGGAAGTTTTTGCATAGATATTATACTTTAACAAAAGTTTACTAACTAAAAAATAGTTTAATTACCATTTAATTAATTACTTTAATTAATTTTAATTAAAGGGGGATTTTTTTGTCATTAACTGATTAGACGTAGAAATGAGAGGAAACAAGACTGTAGGATAACCCCTATGTTTCCTTTAGGCATCAGTGGGTTAGGTGTACAGAGGACAAAAAGGACACAGTGGGGAGCTGGTTTGGAGAAGTTGAGTTTGAGACGGCTGCAAGTCAGGACACCCAGTATACACTCAGAATGGACACCTGAGATGGAGTATATGTTCAGAGGCGGTCAGTACAGCAATAATAACTAGAGCCTATGAGAGGATGCAATTGCCAGAGAAATGGCAAAATAAAAGAGGGGGAGTGAGGAAGGAGCAGGAGTAGGTCCCTGGGGTGGGCTACAAATTTCCATCCCAGGGCACATGGGCAGGATGGACTTCCTGGAAACTCAACTTCCATGGACCCAGACTGCCCCTGGGGCCCATCCCACTAAGAAGGAGGTGGGGCTAATGCCAGGGCCAGTCTCCTACCTCAATGACCCTTCTGACCTTGACCTCTACTTTTTACATTCAGACCTAAGCTCCTTGCACATATTTGATGAATGAATGCTTCACAGATAAGTCCTTAGTCATACAGCATTTACGGGCTTTTGCAATGCCAAACAAAAATGAAATAGAGGCCAAAGGTGAATGCAATTGATGTGTATGTGTGCTGGCAAAATGAGGAAAGCAATTTAAAGCACATATTGGAGGGGAATCAGGGACTATGGATATGGGGGTTTTACATCAACTTTGGGCAGAGCAGTGGGGAGTGGGGCGGAGACAGTTATTAACAATTCTCCCACTTATAATTCCCTATCCTCCTTCTCCCAGTTCAGTTCAATAAACACATCCAAAAATAAATTCTCTTTCATTCTATAGACAGTCAAAAAATATCTGACAAGAAGCAGGTCAGCAAAAACGGTAGTTGTATCTGCAGTATGGAAATCACCAAAGGAAGCCACTGTTTGTTTTGAAATTAATGCCTGTTAGAATCAGTAATACATTGGAAAATTGATATTGACTACAATGTGTTTGTGGGTGGCTTTCAGCAGGGTTGGAAGGTCCATCAGCTTCCTTTTTACCCAGAGGTTAAATAAGCAAGTCACAGTGCACAATAGTTACAAGGCCCCCCTGTTGACTCCATTCTTGGAAAAGAGCACCCGACACCAAGTAAGAGCTCAGGGAATATTAGCAACTATTTGTCAATTTGTGTTTCAGGTGTTAGTGTTTTGTCATTTGTTGGTTTTAAAAATCACCGTGAATTAACAACACTTGATATAATGAAGGATTTAGTGCATTTACCAATGTCACCTTATGTCCGACTCTGTGCTACAGACTCTCAGGTAACTCAGAAGTAAGACAAAGCCCTTCTCAGGGTCACAACCTAACCCACCTTTAACTAAAAAGGGTTTATACCAGCATCTTTGCCAACCACTTTGTTTTCCAGATGAGGGAATCTGAAGTGATAAAGGACTAAGTCTAGAACTCAGTTTTCCTGAGCTCCAGTTTAGGGAACTTTCGACTATAGTATCAGATCTCTTCTGTACTTGAAATTTTTATAATTGTATTAAAGAAAACACAAGAAATATTTACAACAATGCAAACTAATGTGTTTGCAGTTTATGGTTCAGGGTCTACTGGCAACAGTGTTCTGAGAAGGGAGGAAACTCAGAGGCAATGTGGTATAAAGGGATTGTAGTCAGAGAGTCATGGGTTCAAATCCCAGCTACCAGGATGACTGGAGATAAGCTATCTAACCCTCATGAGCTTCTTTAAAATGCAAATAAAATAGTAATACCTACCTTAGAATTAGCTCTCAGGAAGAAACAAAATACAGCATGAAAAATGACTAACAAGGCACCTGGCACATTAGACAATATGTGTTAGCTTCTTCCCTTTTTTTCTCTCCTTGTAGTACCAGTCAGGGGTTCATAGAGAGTATAGACTGACAATGAACCCTAAGCAATACAGTCGTTTTTTTTGTTTGTGGTTTTAGGGTTTTTTTTGTTTTTGTTTTTGTTTTTGTCCCTGAGTTGGTGTGTTGAAGTTTGCCATCCAATATCCACAGTGCCCAAGGCCTGAGCTGTGAATTCCGACTCTCAGGGTCATTGCTTACTTGAACTTGCTTGCCAGGGCATAGGGTGTCTCAGCCTGGGTCCTCCCCAGGTTCACTCTCTAGAGCATGCTCTAGGAAAACAGAAAACAATTGTGCAGCAGCCTTCCTTCCCACCTACTGCATGCAGCCCTGCTGGCTGCCCAATATGCAGACCAACAATGCAAAACCAAGGTCTCCACAAAAGACTTTCATCTTTATCTCTTCCTTCTCCTAAGAACCTTTGAGAACATCTGGATTTCTTTCATTTATCCAGAGGACAGTCCCCTCCAAAATAACTGAACCAAGACGAAGTTCACTGACCGCACCGAGGTGCTTGCAGGAGCTCCCTGGGCCCGTGGGTGATTGTGCACTGACCTTGACTAACTCATCCACTTGGGGCCTGCACTCAGTCTTCATCACCAGGTCTCCCTTAGAACACTCCATCTCTCCTGAGAATGACTGAAATCCACTCAATCGCCCTCTTCCCTGGGCTGCACACATTGTGAAACCAGACATATCACAAGAGTAACTCTCCTTGTTCCAGAACTGCTCATGCAGAGTCAAGAAGAGACGGCACAAACACAAAGACACAGGGTGTCATGCCCATACACTCCCTACACCAAGAAGACGTTCCCACAGCACACAGATATGCAGGAGCACAGAAAGACGCCCAAGCACACAAATTATGGTACACACACACTCATCCGCACAGCTTCACACCAGAGCAATCGCACATGTTCTGCATATAGACACACACCTCTGCCGAGGCTACCATGACTGTGCATGTCTCTGTGTGTACCCAGGCACTATGTGTACCCCTCTCCAAAGCATCCCCACGGGCAGCTCCCCCTGGCAGGGTAGTTCAGCTCTGGAGTCAGAACAGAATTTGAATTCCTGCTCTAACTTTTCTACTCTATAGCCATGGGCCTAGAGCTTGGGCAGGTTGTTCAACCTTGCTGGCTTCCTTTTCTTTATCTGTGAAATAGGGGAAATAGCAATTTCCACCTATAATAATGTTTGGTTTTTTTTCCTCACAGGGCTGCTGTGAGTTTTAAATGGGATCATGTATTTGAAGTATTTGGCACACTGCTTACCAAATAGTTAATGTTCCACAAATGATCTAGGTAGGTATTACAAGCCCACAATCACAGAATCCAAAAAAACTAAAAAACCAAAAGGTTTTTTATAACCTGACCTGGAGAGACATTAGGTTTTTTTATAATGCTTATTCACCCCACTTAGGATCAATATTCATAACTTTTGCTGCAAAAGTGTGAGTATGTTTGGTTAGAACACTGCCACAGTTGCTACTGGGGTTTTGCTTTATACACATTATTTATCGCTTTGCCTTTGGGAAATCTGCAAACTTTGATTTTGAAAAAAGTATGGTCCCGTGGATTTGGACAAGAAACTGTAGACCAGAATTATCATTAATATCATTATACTTTTTAACAAAAATAAGAATATATTATATGTAATAACGACATTATGATAAGATTCAATAGTACTGGAATAACAGCTCTTGTTACTGTCATTACACTCATACTCTCTGCCTTTCTAGCGCATACATTTAAGTGTCAGCTGTGATGGTGAGCTCACACACTAGCCTGCCTTCCTTTCCTCCCTCACATACCAAGTCACTTTCTCCTGGCATCATCTCTCCCCACTTCAGGAGGGATTGAAGCTTCTCACATCTCGCTAGTGCAATGAGCATCTGGGCCATTGAGGCCGCCCTGGTCTTGCTCTTGCCCAGCCTTCCCCGGCTTGCAGCACATCCTGACCTCTCTTTCCAGCCCCAACTCCGCCACACACACTGGACTCTGATGTCCCCAGTCCGTGGCTCTATGTAAGGTAGTGTTTCAGCACTGATGGGGTATGGAGAAGAGGAAGCATCTCTCCCCATGTGTGCTGTGACTCTGGACAGCGGAGGTCTCAGAGCTCATTGCCTTGAATCCCTCACACATGTCTGAGGACCAGAGCCATAAAAATGATTTGTAGATTCCAGTGCATCCAAGACATTTACTTGGCTTTCTTCTCTATTGTAACCCTGAGTATACTCAGGCTCTCTCTAAGTCAATGAGACCTCAGGCCAGGACTGCACTTTTCTGCATTGGTGGCTTTAAGGTTGGTCCTCAGTGTTAGGTGCTCACTAGAATAACCTGGGGAGATTTTTTAAAATCACAGTAGGTGGCCCACATCCCAGACCAATTAATTCAGAATCTCTGGGGATAAGACCCAGGCATCAGTATTTTTTTAAAGCTCCCCTGTATTTCCACTGTGCAACCAACACAGACAGTCCTGTGCTCTGGGCCACTGGAAGGAAGACCACACCTGCATGTGTTATTAAACCTCACTACATGATTGTTTCTGGGTAATCCCAGGAGCCAGGGACTGTGGGATAAGTACTGCGAGGAGGAGAATCTCCCACAGAAACCCTGGCTGTGTTGCCCTGGAATAAGAATCTGGAAAGAAGGCAGCACCAGATCCTTGGAGGACTGGGCAGGGGACAACCCCAGAAGCAGAGCTCCTGAGTGGGCTCAGCAGTAACTTGAGGCCTATGGAAGGTAATGTTGCCAGATAAGATACAGAGCAGCCAGCTAAATCTGAATTCTAGATAAAGAGCAAATTATTTTTTTAGTTTCAATATCAAATATTGCATGGGATATACTTATACTAAAAATTATTCTTTATCGGAAATTCAAATTTAACTATACATTCTGTAGTTTTCTTTGCTAAATTTGGCAATGCTAGGGGGGACAAATTCACCCTGATTTCCTCCCACCTGTGTTGCAAAAGTTTGTTTATGCAAAAAAGAAGGAAAGCAGTCATGTTATTCCAGACAGCATTCGTTCCATTTGCCAAATAAATAGAACTTGTACTTTCCTTTTTAAAAAATAAAAATAAAGCTTTGTCACATTTCTTTCTTCCCCCCCCCCCCCCCAAGAGACTTGGTCCTTCATTTTATGCTGACACCTTAACTCTCTGTCAAAGGCCATTCCAATCTGTAATGAAAGGAATTCAGGGATGCCTTCCCTTTCCGTGTGCATCGCACAAACATAGAATTGGAGATTCGCTGGCAGAAATACCCTCAGCTACCTCTCTGGTCTTTTCCAGCAACTCCCAGAAGGGCCTTGATCTCAGGGCTCTTGTCTGCCCTACTCCTGGGAAGCTTTACTCAGGGAAAGAAGAACAGAGGGAACTGGGCTGCAACAGAGATGGTGTTAATTGGAGCAAAAGATTTTGCCTACTGGAAATAGTAGCTGTAAGCGAGATCAGATCCAAAGAACCCAGTGCAACTCTACAGGCCCTCCTGCAGCCTGGCTCCCCCAGGGAAAACAAGACTGAATCCCCATTGAGGCAAGGCAAAAAAGGCTCGAAATCAATCAATTAACAGCACATATAAGACAATAAATGCCTGTATTTTTTTTTTCTTCTATCTCTGTGTGAATGTTAAAGTCTTATTCGAAAAGGAGAAATATTTGCTCCACAGCCTCAGGATCTGCCAGTCAAGTCAATTCAAGCTTCAACACTGAAGGGTCATGGAGGATGACCTTGGCTGGGAGATATCACCTTACTGTCCGCAGCCTGCTGGAGCTGTGCTGGCCCCTGGGTTGGGTACTCTGCAGACCCCTGAGGGGTTGGTTTTGGTTAGGTCTGGCTTCCTCAAGGCAACGTCTTCTCCTATCTCAGGAGCCTCCCAGCTGAGACCATCCCACTTCTGAACCCCATAGCACAGTGCTGCACCTCTCTTATGTAACCTTGCACCTCTCAGCCATCATCATTGGTGTGCATCAAGCCTACCAGACACGTGAGGCTAGGAGGGGTAAAAGTGCCCATCCCATCATCCTTTCATCCATGCATTAGCTAGCCCAGTGCATTGCTCTGAAATATTTGATGGATGAATGAGTGAAGAAATAAAGAGTGACAACTACCTTCCCTTTAAATATACACGCTTACTATCTCCTTCCTCTTTCCCATTGCCTCATCAGAGCAGAAGGGCTACAATTATTAAGCTCATCTTGCAGCCTAGAAAACCAGATTGGGAAAAGTGACTTTCCCAAATGGGTTTTAACTCACTTGTGGCAAAGCCAGATTAGCAGTCCCCACCCTGGAGTCCTGCCTGGGTGTTCTTTCCTGGCACAGCACTGCCTCTTTGCCAGGCTGCTGAGAGGAAGACGCATTGGAGATAAATGTCCCAATGCTTGAGAGTTTATCAACAAAAACATGGAGACCTGATATGGTCCATCTCTTCCATAACAAATAAATAATACATAGTAATAGTTGTGTCAAAATATTAGGGAAAGGACAGAAACTGCAATGCATGTTATTTGGGTAAAATACACAGACTATATATATCCTTTTGAGTAAAAATTGTAGTCAGCTAGAACTTGTTTCCCAAAAAGGAAATCAAAGCTTTCCAAATCAAACAGCATCTCTTTGGGGCCCATTTATTTATTTAGATGTTAAGTAAAGATTTGCCGTGTGCCTGCTCCGGGCCAGGCATCACTTTAAAGGCTGGGATAGAGTTGGGGAGTGAGTCAGGAGGGCTTTCTCTCCTCATAGAGTTTCCATGCTGGTGTGGGGAGATGGACAATAAAAAATAAACCCAACAAACAGGCAACAGAGTGCCCGGGTGTCATCAGTGCTATGAAGAAAATAAAGCAGTGTGGTGCAGGAGAGAGGATGAGTGAGGGGCTGCTTTAACCGGGTCAGAAAAGGCCTCTTGGTAGAAGTGACATCTGATCTGAGACCTGCCTGACAGGAAGCAGCCAGCCCTAGGAAGACGTAGAGCAAGACATCCCAGGCAAAGGAAACAGCCAGTGCCAAGGAACCAAGGTGGGGACAACCTCAGGGTCTCTGAGAAACAGTAGGTGGAGTGGGATGAGCAAACAAGGAAGCAGAAGAAGAGATGACATCAGAGAACCCAGCAAGGGCCAGACCCCAGGAAACTCAACTACGTGGGCCAGGATAAGAAATTTGCATCTTATCCTCGGCATAATAGAAAGACCCTGGAGGGTTCTGAGCAGAGGAGTGCATGGTTTCATTTATGTCCTAAAAATACCATTAGACTTTGTGAAGAGTGGATTTAGGTAACAGGTGAAGCCAAGGGGATGAGTGAAAAGAAGATTTTGCAATGTTCCTGATTGTGAAGATCGTCGCCTGCCCTGGGTTGAGAGAGAACAATTTAGAAGAACGTAGACTATGTTTTTAAGCAAAGTCAGTAGGATTTGTCAATGAAAGATATCCAGGGAATAGAAGGATGAGATAGATTAGAGTTAGGCTTCTGCTTGGCTTGAGCAACTAGGTATATGGTGGTGGTGGTGCCATTTACTGAGATTTGGAAAAGAAGTTACAGAAGGCAACAGAACCTCCTTTGGGGATGTCTGAGGGTTGGGATTCCTATTAGATGAACAAGTAGAGGTGAAGAGAAGACAATTGGGTACCTGAGTCTCAAGATCACGGAAAAGGCCAGGTGTACACACTTGAATAATTTTGGAGTTACTGATATAAGGTTAGTAATTAAAACCACAAGGTAAAGAAATTTCCCCAAAAAGAGGAAGTGTTTGTAAAGGAAAAAAGAGCCCAGCACGATGCTGTAGGTATTCCAACATTCGGGTGGGTGGGAGGAGGAGTGAGTGAGATATGGGCAGTGAAGCAGGAGGAAAATCAGAAGAGTCCAGAATCCAAGAGCACTGGGGAACTAAAGATATCATAAAAGGCTTCCTGGAGTAAGCGGTATTCAAACCAAGCCTTGGAAACTGGGTGGTGTTTAAATCAGTGTAGAGCAGTGAAGGGCACTCTGGGTGGATGTAAAGGTGTGAGCAAGGCCTTGGAGCAGGGCCCAGGCATTGAGGATCTGTGGACAGGAAGAGGAGCAGGTGATAGTTACTAGGATCACTGCCCTAGTGTTGGGGGCCCCAGGTGAGAGACAAAGCCAGGGTTGTGTGAGTGAAGGCAGGAGGAAACCAAAGCTGACTGCATCTTCCACACCCCTTGTCCTGCCTGCGCTTCAGATACCTTAAATGCCCTGGGAGTCGGGCGTGGGCACCCAGTGCTGTTGCTTTCTCCCTCCTCCAGGCCCATCAGCAAAGAGCCATGCAGCGAGCTATCCAGGCCCCAGGGTCCTTTGCCCGCTGTGCAGCCAGACCATCAGCTTCCCTGGCTCAAACCTGCTCCTTTTACTGCTATCTGCTTTGGGGAGGGATGCCATGGGGAGTCTTTAACCCAAGAATTCAGGAAATTAGCTCTACTTCAAGCTCCACTCTCTCCAACCAACTTTCTATAAACCCCTCTCTGCCCCAAATTAAGGTGCTTTCTTAATAAAGGTGATCTCCTAGTTTCTCTGTAAGCAAGTGTGCTTTGTTTTCCAACTTTCCTTCTCATCTACTTCTAAAAATTTGCTTAATGGTCTCAGTTTCTCTAGATTCCTCTTATTTTGAAGAAAACTTAACCTTTACCCAAAGAAGCTGAGTCCAGCCTGGGCAAAACACACATCATCGGCAGCGTCCTCTAACACTTGTGGACTGGAAAAATGCTTCTCATCTTGGAAGTCTGGAAGCAAGGAGAAGTCCAGGGCTGGAATGGAGCTCCAGCTCTTCTGGAGGAACCTGTATCTCACAGGGAAAGCCAGCCAGACCAACACAGGGATGAGGTCTCATGGGTTCACAGGGAATACTTCCTAGAAGAAGAAAGAGAGCAGATTAGATGATTAGTGCATGGGCATCTTCAGCCTCCCCCAACAGAAAGGAAGCCCCCACAAGTGTAAGCACACACATAGAAACATGCACACATTCTACACACAATGATGCTCACAAATCATAAACTCATGCATACAAAACACCTGAGTAATGCTGTTAGAGTTCCCTCAAACATGTCCCCTTGGTAATTTTCATTCTTTCACATATACATGCATACAGTTGCACGGTATTCACTTTCAGTATCGTACAACATTCACTGCCTGCAATTAGGGAGGACACTGGGTTTTCCAATAACTAATGCTTTATCTACAATGTACCTCCTGCTGCCTGGAACTCCTCCCGCACCCCCACCCTCATCATCACCTGATTTGGCTGAGGGGTGATGGGCTGACTCCACGTGTTTGGGACATCCTGCTCTCAGCTCTGTCTGTCCTGTCTACTGACATTAGCTATTCAGCTGGAACCATTTGCACATGTTAATGTCTTATTTGTGTCTCTTCATGGGCCTTTTAAACATGTATGTTTGTCCTAAATACTGGTCTGTGGCAGAAACCACATTTCTCAAATTAGGCCAGGAGGCCTGAGATTCCCCAGGGTGCAGATTGTCTTCCACCAGACTTGAGACACCTGGTGATGATGTGCCTGTCAACCCACCTGAGCTGGAGGCTGCTGGAAGGCTAAGGCCTTCACTTCTATTTCACTGGCACCCTCTGTCTGGCCCACACCAGGGCTTGGCCCACAGGGGATGCTCTGCAGGTGGCACAAGACTGTTTGAGGTTAGTGGGGTTATGGGCCTCCTTCCTCCTAAGTACTGGTGTACTGGCCATCCTCTTTTCAGCCAGTGCACACAGAGGGGTAGTTGTCACAAAGACCCAGCCCTACTTGTTCTCCACCACCAGGTCTGGAGGTGCAGGACTGCATAACCTCATCTGCACACATCGGTCCACATAGGTCCAGTGTCAGAAGCATCAGGAGGACCCACTGGATGCTCCTAAACCTCACCCACTGGTTGCTGGTTGATGACTGTTTTCTCTTCTACCACTTAAGACACAAAGGGAAAGTCTCCCTTGGAAGGTGTCACATTGACTCTGATATTATGTCCCTAACAGGTCAGCTCTCATCCCGGAGCTTCTTCGTGCGAGGGGCTGAATATGAGATCTCTGGGGGCCTGGTCTTGGTGGTGGTGATGGTGAAAATCCTCCAGGGAAGGAAGGGTGAGTCGCAGATGAGAGGCCCAAACTGAACTCTCAAACTGTATCTGTATTACTCAAGGTTTGCCAGAGAAACATAACCAATGGAATGGATGAATGGATGAGTGGGTAGATGGATAGACAGATGATATATATGATAGATAGATAGATAGATAGATAGATAGATAGATAGATAGATAGATGATAGATAGATGATAGATGATAGACACATAGATAGATAGATAGATAGATAGATAGATAGATAGATAGATAGATAGATAGATAAGAGTGTATTTATTATGAGAATTGGCTCACGTGATTATTGAGTCAGAGAAGTCCCATATGCTGTTGGCAAGCTGGAAAACCAGGAAACCCGGTGGTATAATTCATGTGATGCCAAAGGCCTGAGAAACTGGGAGGCCACTGCTGTTAAGTCCCAAACCCCAAAGGCCCAAGAACATGGAGTTCTAATGTCCAAGGGCAGAAAAAGATGGATGTCCCAGCTCAAACAGTGACAGCAAATCCACCTTTCCTCTGCCTTTTTGTTCTATCTGGCCCTCAGCGAATTAGGTAATGCCCACCCACATTGATGAGAGCAAATTTTCTTTACTCAATCCACTGATTTAAATGCAAGTGTGTTCCAAAAACCACCTCACAAGCATCCTGATAAATAATGTTTTGCCATCTATCTGAGTATGCCTTAACCCAGTCAAGTTGACATCTAAAATTAACCATCATGATGTCCTATATACCTTGGTTCTTGCACTTTTTTCTTTTCTTTATTGTCTCTCCTCTACTCACCACTTTCTCTCCTATAGCCCACCTAAAGTGAAATAAAGACTATCTGGAACATACAAGTTGGTAGGGGCAAGTAAGAGTGACTGTTGTTTCAAGAAGGGATTCAGCCTCCTAAACAGCCAACTAAGAACAGTTAGAACGTATAGACCAGAGTGGCCTTGGCTGACCTCCTTAGCCAGGACATCAACATCCCCTTCTTCAGTGCTCCCATACCACTTTCACATTGCTATTACAGCAGCTCAGACAGGGCATTGGAGGTGGCTGTTGACCAGCACCTCTGCTGGATGGCAAACCACTTAAGTAGAAACTGGGTTTTATTTCTCTTCATATTCCAAGCACCTAGCACAGAACCCAACATGGCAAGCACTCTTAAGTTCTCACAGAAGAATTATGAACAGGAAGAAACTTTTATGGGTCAGGTTTCCCAGAAAGCAGACTCTGAGATTAAAACTGGCAGCAGGAATTTGTTGGAGGGTGTTTTTGGAATCCACAAGTTCCCCTGACAGGAGTGGGAGACGGAGGATTGGGCAAACAGAGTAGTTGAATTGCAATGCAGTGACTACAGGGAGCTCTGCAGGTGAAAGGGCCCTTCAGAATTATCCTGTCTTCATACATCTTCATCCAGCAGTCTCTACACGGTGGACCAGTGTACTAATGCCCCTAGCAGCGGGGGGAAGGAGTGCTTCAGTGCTGGACAGGGGGTCTGGGGCACCATGACATCCATCACAGGAAACTTAATGGAATATCAGTATTTCAGAAATGGAAAGAAATGTACTAGCAGAAGAGCCATAGAACCCAAGTCAGGAGCCCTGTGCACTAGTCTACATGCGTTTTCTGATCTTGGACAAGTCACCGAGCTTCTCTAGCCTCTAGTTTCTTTTATACTGGTGGCACATTAAAATCTCCTGAGAAGTTTTTGAAAATTACTATCCCTGGTCCCCATCTCATACCAATTGAATCAGGGTCTCAAAGGGTGGGTATCTAGGCATCAGTGTTTTTTAAAAATTCCTGGTGATTTTAATAAGCAGCCAAGTTGGAAAACCAATGGAAAAATATATGGGCCTTAGAGCCTCTCCTCAGTGATTTCTAATGTCCATGGTACTGGATTTCTAGTGTCTATGCTCTGTAGCCAAGAGCTGGCTCCCCTATGAATAGAAGGACGTACATGACTTCTGGTTGCAGAAGCTTCCCCAAATTCACTCCTTGTTATGTCTCAATTGCATCCTCACAAATTTTGTATGTTGAAGTCCTCATCCCATTCAAGTACCTTGAAATGTGTCTGTATTTGGAGATAGGGCCTTTAATTAAGTAGAAATGAGGTCACTAGGGTAGGCCCTAATCCAATGTGATGGGCGTCCTTACAAGAAGAGGACATCGTTATGTACAGAAGGATAACCATGTGAAGACACAGAGAGAAGATGGCCATCTACAAGCCAAGGAGAGAGGCCTCAGAAGAAATCAACCTGCCAACTTCTTGATCTCTGACTTCCAGACTCCAACACATTTCTTTTGTTTAAACCACCTATTCTCTGGTATTTGTTACAGCAGCCCTAGCAAACTAACAGAGTCCTCAACTCCAAACCCCTCTTCTTTCGCTCAATTTCTCTCCCCAGTTTACTCTTTCACTTCTCCCAGAGACCAAAGTTCATAAACACTCTCAAAGTCTCCCGGCTCAAATGCTGATATCACAAGACAGAGCTAAGGAAACTTTCATCCTTGTGAAAAATCAGTGAAAGCAACTGCAGAACTGTTTCCCTGGCGTTCTCTCACCTTTCCCTCCAGTCCATCAGTGAAGAAAGCTGATTAAAGTCCTTCCAGAACAGCCAGCCCATTGGGCCCATTCTCAGAAAACTCATTGAGGGATTTATGAGGAAAAGAGGGCAGTCATAAGAGAAGTTCTTTTCTGTGTGGAGTGGTGGTATTATGGGCAAGCCAGCCTGCCCATAATAATCCTCCTACCAGCCTCTGGCCAGTTGCTGAAATTCAACCATCCAGGACATTCTTGTATTAGTCAAGGACTCTGTTAAAATGCCAATGCCAAAGAGACAGGAAAACAAAACCATTATATGCTGTTTATACTTTAGGCTCAATTTGCTATTGAAGTTGTGTCCTATGGGTTGGTTTGATTAATGGTTGTTAAGAGAGAATTAAGGCATTAGTCACTTCAAAGAAAAAGCTGGACTTGTAGAAGGCCTGTTGCCTGCAAAAGCTGCCTGCTTGACAGTATTGGCCACTATTCCCTTTCTTATTTCACCATAAGTCCCCCAGCAAATAATCAGGGAGTATTCCCCAGCCTGCGTTTGCACTAAGCAATCTTAGACAAGCATTCCTAGGTTTCTCAGTTACACTCAAAAGGAGGCCAATCAATTTGTCCAAATAAATATCATAAACACAAAGTGTTTTAAAAGCAAAGGAGAATGGGAGGAACTTCTAGTCAATTATCTTCCACCGTAAATAAATACTGGTTTCCAACCCATTCCCTCAATGACCGAAAAAGTCCTGTGGACACAACAATGTATTTCCTGGGGAGAGTTTCCCCCTAAGAACGCAATCTCCTAACCCATTCCTTTGCATAAACAGGAATGAAGTGTGAAAAACAAAAATGCTCTAAACAGGATTTGCAATTATTTTAGGTTCTTTCCTACAGGAAAAGAAAACATCATCCTGCTATAATTTTCTCTTTACTTCCCTCCCTCATTCTCTCCTCCTCTTCTACCCACTGTTTAATGAGCCCCAGAATTTTCCTCCAGAGAACTTTTCCCCATCATATAACACAACCTTGGAAATAAACACTGGCTCCAGTTGGATGGTGTGAAAAAACAGGGTGGGCCTAAAGAGAATGCATTCACTGTAAGGGAACAGAGCAAGTCTGTGCATTGGATAAAGCTGGATCGTTTCTGCTTTTTTCCATACCCTTATTCAGGCAGTTCCCATGTTTAAGAAAACATTCTGAGACTGATGTTCAGCCTTGCCCTAGAATTTAGCCAACACTGAGCTTAGAGAAGGAGTATTTCAGAAGTGTATTATAAGACCCTGGGACTCAGCACTGTGTGCTTTAGTATGAACCAGATGCTGAGCCCTGGGAGCTCTCTTGCTTGATTCTGGCCATTGCCTTCTTGTCTTGCTCTCATGCATGAATCCCTGTCTCAATCATCAATCTAGTATCCAGACCTTCCCTGCTCCAGACCCCAGTGGCCAGTCATGGAGATGGCCCTTGTGTTGACTAACCCCATGCTTGCCTGCTGAGTTTGCCTAAATCGGCTTCCTGCTGTCTTCCTCAGTTTCACGCTGCCCATTGTTAGGGCCATGCTCTGCAGAGAAGCAGTAGAAGGAAGTTGTTAAGGGCATGAACCCTCCAATCAGCTAGCCTGGGGTGAGGTCCCAGAACCATTTACCAGCTGTGTTACCTGGGAATGTCATTGCTTTACTCTGCCTTGGCTTCCTCATCTGTAAAAGAAAGATGAGTACCACTTGCCTCCCAGGTCGGCAGAGAGGAGGAAAGGAGCTAGCACATGCAGAGTGCTAAGAACAGTGCAAGATGCACAAATACGTGGGGACTGTGAGCTTCCTCACAGTGGTTTCCCCTTGGGCTGCTTGCTTGAACGGTCACACCCTCTGAACACTACATTTTTCATCTACTGGAGTGTGCTCCCCACAGTATCTGCTGTACACATATGGGCCCATCTAATTCCAGAGCCCACTAAGATACTATAAATTTAACAGCAAATAACAAAAATGAGCACTTACTACGTGCTAAGCACTATACTGGATATGGGGTATGCAATTAATAATTTATATTCTCTTACCTTTTTAAGGAGCTGGGGGTCTAATACATTTATAGAATGTCTCTAAAATCACAATGGAAATTAATAGGAAAAAGAATCTTTGCACCCCCGACATGTGACCAGTGCGTACAGTTAGATTCCCCCGAAACTTGATGCTTTTGTTTTTCAGGACTGAGTTCTCTGGGTTGGATGGGGGTTGAGGGGGTGGGGAATCGAGTCAGCTATCTCAGCATCCCATGAAGACTGACATTCTCTGGATTGTGGGGCGAATGGATCTCCAGGGAAGAGATTCAGGGGAAGAGTCCCTTTGGTAGTTTTCCAGTTCTTAGATATAAAGCCCTTGCCACCACCAGGGGATTGTGTTTACCGTGGCTATTCAGGGAGGCACAACAGGGTTATAAAATTAGAAAGCAAATCAGGTTGATGATCCCCAGCCCTTCTCTAATTCATTCCCTCACTGTCTCTATCACCCCAATCCTTAGGAATCCAATATGTTCCTATGCATTCATGCTTGTTTTCATCCTCCCTATTAGGAATGAAAGGTGTGCAGTAAGCATAGTTACTCTGTGGAGACAAATCAGAATGTGTTTTCTGTGCTGGGGCCTTAAGCCAGCACCAACTGAGGATGGCTCAGGGTCCCAGTGAGGAGTAGGGCCCATGCCAGCCTTCAGAGCCCACAGGCAGGGTGGGCACAGGCACTGGTTGCCTCGGCAGAGAAACTATAATATATGTGGAGGGATGAGGGGCTCAGGCTGCAGTATTTCAGTCAGCACACCCCTATAGGACTGCCTATTTAGTGCAGTAATCATGTTTCCCATAGAGCCCTGGGAGCCCCAAGGCAGAAGGTAGGGTAGTTCTAGAAGCCTTCCCAGAAAAAAACAATGCATAAATTAGACTTAAGGAGGGTCCCAAAGAGGGTGATGTTTAACCCAAATGATATAATGTTTAAGCCAAGCAAGAAAAATACCTCGGGCAGCCTTTCACAGAGCCAAGACAGAATGATGGGCAGAGGCACGGAGCAGGGAGACCTTGCTGGCAGCCCTAAGCTTTGCCCCAGATGCACTGCAAGGATATTTAAGATGGCTCTGCAAACAGGCTATGTAAACTGAATGAAAAATCAGAACCTGAGGCACAGGGTGCCCTTTAGGAAGCTGGTTTCCCAGGCCTCAGCCTCTAGGGATTTCCCTGGAGGACTGGCCAAGAGTTCCCTGTGTGATGCCAGAGACCTAAGTGGTCAGCATGTTCTTCCTGCCTTCCCCTCCTCCAGCCTGCCCCTCAACCCCCAGGAGTTGCCGCCAGGTGGGTTCCTTTCCTGGGTCTACTTTCATGAGATGGGTTTTCAGGAGGCAACACAGAGGCCTGAAAGGCTGAGCACTTCAACTCTTCCTTCTTTGTCTTTTAACATCACATTAAAATTCGCCTGTACCTGGGAAGCCTGTTTATGCAGCAGCAGCATCAAAAAGCCATTTCCCTACTTCCCTAATGCTTTTTCTGAAACACATAGTAGCTCACAGGAACTAGAGCCAGAGCTCTTCCTCCTTCTGTCTGTGATCTTTGTGTGTTCATGGCTTCAGTGTCAACATCACAGAGACTAACAGAAACACAGGGTCCCCTGAGGCGGCCCTTCCCTATAACATACACACACACACACACACACACACACACACACACAGCCCACCGATGGTCTCTTAATGAGTCCTTCCTTCCTTTTGCTCTCCCTCCTTCCCTCCTCCCTTCTTCCCAGCACTATTTTATGTGTGACTGTCACTCTCATCATGGTGTACGACAAGTATCCCTTTGCTTGCTGGGCTCCCCTACAGACAGCCACAAGCCCCAAGAGAGCCACACAAAGGTACCCGGTGTAGATGCTCGATCCGTGTCAATTACTTGTTGCCTTCACTCACCCATCTTCTTCTCAAGGAGGTCTTCTTCCTGGAAAAATGCAATCCAGTTTCATCACTCCAGCCTCCTAAGACCTCACAGGTATTATTTAGAGAGTTTATCCCTTTCAAACCAATACAGATTATCCCCTTCACTATATTAGTTTGCTATGCCTTCCCTCCCTTTTAGGGTCATGTCCCCACATCTAGTGCAGAGCCAGCTCATGGTGAGAGTTCAGTATTTGTGGGATGAATGAATGAGTGATAGTGTCTTCCATAGCAAGTGGGCCCCAAGAAAGCAGGGGCACCATTTCACTTTGGTCTTGACCTGCCTTCAGTACTCCTTACATAATTCTACACATAAAGACACTCAACCACATTAGCTAATGGTACTTGCAAAACCATTTGGATGTGTTTCTTTTGAGGGATGCCTGCATTTTGTGCTCTCTACCTCTTCAGATCTCACCTATCCCTGTCCTAGCCCATTTCCCACCTAGACAGCACTGCCTGGGAGTCTAAGCAACACTGCCATCCTATTAAAGTCCTGGGCATTTGGGCTGTTTCCCTTGCACAGAGGATGGGCCCCCCAGTGCAGGTGTGCAGTCTCTACTGCCTCAGCTGACCCCCAGGAAAGAGGGTGTCCTGGGCTCATCATGAACTCTGAAACTCCTGGTTGACCTGACTTGAATCACAGCTGCAAATCACTTCCCACAGGCTTCTTCAAGGGGCCACTTCCAAAACCTGAGAGCTACGGCCCTTGGCCCTCAGTGACCACAGACCCTCCCTCAACAAGGAACCAAAGGCGACTGAAGAAGCCATTGCTGTGCAGCTGAACTCCTCTTTATGCTGGAATTCTGTTTGGATTTCTGTCTATAAAAGGGAGTGTCCTTCTGAAGGCAGTATAAGTTGGTTTGATTTAGAAAACTCTTCACTTGCTGGGCTCCTCTATAGATGACCACAAGACCTGAGAGAGCCGCACACAAAGCTACCCAGTGTAGATGCTCGATCCGTGTCAATTGCTTGTTGCCTTCACTCACCCACCTTCTTCTCAAGGAGGTCTTCTTCCTGGAAAAATGCAATCCAGTTTCATCACTCCAGCCTCCTAGGTGGGTTTTCTAAATCAAACCAACCTATACTGCCTTCAGAAGGGCACTCTCTATTATAGACAGAAATCCAAATTCCTGGTCACACTCAAGGTTTTGTGTGTCACTAAAGCCTGAAGGCTCTTCACTCCCCCACCCCCACCTCCTATCTCTTCCCCAGATGCCTCCACCCTCTTACTGGCTCAGCTCTCTTCTGGGGACAAAACATGCCCTCAATGGTCATGTGCTCTTGCGGTTCTGTCCTCGGCAAATTCTTACTCACTCTCAAACCTCCCAAACCCCTGAAATCTCCCTCCATTCCCCCAGCAGAGTTTGTCTCTATCTGCCCTGTTGTAAAACTACACCCTATGCCACATTTTCCCATACGATCATTCATGCAGGTGCGGAAAATAAATGGACTCTGCCTAAAGTAATCCTGCAGGGAATTGACAAGGAAACCACCTCTCCCTCTGACATAAACCCACATCGCTCAGGGCTGGCAATGCTGAAGACTGCCCACAAGGGACAGGGAGAAGTTGAACCTTGACCACCTGCACCTGCCGCTGAGCCAGGCTGTCCTGGGGAGACTCTTGCTCACTACCACATTCACAGCCAGGCTGGGCACATACACATCTTACCTGCATTCTGCCCAAACTGGAACATAACCAGACTCAGGGTAAAATAAGCAAAATAAGCTAAGAGGTTGGGCACCACTGGGATAGCCTGACAAAACAGGATGCTGGTGTATGGCAACAGAGCCCACCACATGGGGCCTAATTCAAGTTCACTGGGACCCTCACAAGCTCCACGGCCAAGGGAGCAAGGCAAGAGAGGCCCAGCCCACTCGAAGTTCCCCTTTCCTGCAGAGAATCCACTTCTCTGCAGTCAACACTGGAAATTATGGCGCCCTACAAAGGGCATCCAGGTGTGTCCTTGCCTGATGACCTCAAGAAACCAACATGTATAATCCAATAATCAATAAGCCCGACGTTTATCTAAGGGGAAGACACCTTCACTGAGGTAGGTGGAGGGAGGGAAATCATGTTTTAATCTTTTTAAATTCAACACATTTTAGTAAAGGAAATGTTGCTTTTCTCCCATTAATCCACCAGTAGAGATGTCTGCTAAATCCAAATTGCATGGGGACAAGCTCTATCATGTGAATTTGGGTTCGAGGAAGGAAAGCTGGGGGATCTGGGTAGGAAACTGCCCACCACGAGGTGACAAAGCCAACAGAATACACGAGTTAGTCTGATTAACTGAGGTGGGCTGGTATGCTGACAGCCTGGGCCCAGTGAGCCCCCCCATCCCTTCCAAGCAGCATCTGTGCTTGAGTAGGGGCATCTAGAGGGCGTCACCCGCCTGATGATGATGGGATTGGGTATGAAGAGCAGAGGGCAGGACTGACTGGTCTGGAGCACAGGCCTGCTGAGCTGCTGTGCACAGCCTCTTCCATGGCTGGGACACGCAAGGTCAGCTCTAGGGCCAAGAGGGAGACTCAGGGGAAGCCCCACAGAAAGGGCCACTTCTTCTTTCTCCTCCCATTATATAGCATACGACATGCAGTTAAAATGAGCATATCAAGGGCAGCTTGAGCAACACAACTGAGAGTCTAAACATCAACTCAGAAAAGAAAGGGCATCCCAGATGGGGAGAATGGCCTGAATAAAGGCTTAAATAGGGGAATGACTACATTCTGTTCTGAGCAGAGAGAAGAAAGCAGCTGATTTGGAGAAAAGATCTATTAAAAAGAAGATTGAATTTTTTCCTTGTACCTTTTTAAAAAGAAATTAAATAGAATTTACTGATCTCCCACAAAGACGACCAGTCCTTCCCTTAAGGAGCTTAACGTCTATTAGTGGGAAGAAGATAATAAACACACATAATCAGGGCAGAACATTAAAAAAAAAAAAAAAAACCACAGGACATGAGGGCGGGCATGGAAGGCATGGTTTCAGGGGAAAATAGTTCTAAGGAAGGTCAGAAAATGCCAGCATTTAAGAGGGTCTTGATGTCAGGATCATATCAAAAACACTTTTCCAGGACTCAAGAATGCTGCCCCAGGGAATAGCTTCTCTGTGTTTGGCCCCCAAACCCCGATGGGCTGTGGAGGAAGCAGGAAAACCGTTTTCAGGTAAGATATGCCCAGAGTAGCTGCTTCAGTGATTCTGCAGGTGGGGACTCATATCTCTCCTGTCTCTGTGATTTATAGTAAATGCCGAGGGTGCCTGGAGCCACCGCTCTGCATTCTAAGTGTGTGTTTCACACTCTTCTTTGGGGAAAGATGAAACAATTGGGCCAGGCTTCCAGCCCATACAGGTGAGTGGGTGGGGGGCTGTGTGATGGGCAGAGTAATAGCAGAAAGAGCTTTTCCCCTCAGCTGGCCGGCTTTTCCCTTCATCCTCCTCCTTTTGTTGACCCTTGGAACACCCCCACCCCATATTTAGCCTCCCCAGTCAGGGGCCCAGCAGAAATGGGTAATGAAGGAGAGCTTGTGCTCGCAGCCTGCTGGCCCCCTGCTGCTGTAAAGAGAGAGGAGCCAAGCCTGGACCGGTGTTCTACTCAGTGAAGTGCAAGACCTGTCTGGGTTGGATGCCCCCAAACAAGTTTTCATAGCCTAGAGTTAGCGGTGCCCAAAGCTGATACATTTGAGTGGTGGTGCTGAGACTGTGGGATTCTTTGTCCTTTTCATAGGTCAGCTGCCTGCTTTGGAGCTTGTCTCCCTGGTCTTCAGAGATGCTCAGTAATTTCAGTTCCTACATGAGAGAGGCTCTTCTCTACTTGGTCCAAATTCCTCCTCTCATTGTGATCCGTCAATGTTCAACCTGCAGGGAACTCCAGAGGAGGCACTTGGGTACACACAGACCTGGGTCATCTCAGTGGTGGATGTCATTTCAGGTGACCGCTCTATGTTGACCTTTGGGACCTTGAGGCAAATGACTGCATCTCTCTCAGTTTGTTTCCTCATCCGGAAGATGGATGTGAGCGTGCCAAACTTTTCGGATAGTGTGAGTGACTGAGATCACGCACGTAAAGCTCTTAGCTCAATGACTAGTGCATAAAATTAGATCTTACTTTACATCATTTACTAAAATAAGGCCCAGATGGATGAAAGACTTAATACTTTTTAAAAATAGAAGAGAATATTGAAAACTGCGTTTATGATGTTGAAGATAAGGAGAGTCTTCTTATAAATAGGATAAAAAAAGCAAAAGTCATCAAGGAACAGGGTAATATAAATGGGCCAAATCAAAATTAAGCACATACATAGGACAAAAAACAAACAATGGATGGAAGAAATTAATGTCACCAAATATAACACAGATTACTGTCCAAATTATATGTTTTTAAAACTCCAAAAAAAAAAGTGAGAAAAAGGAAATTAACTCAATAAAACAACAGGCAGCAAACCAAACAGGTCATTCGCAAAACAAAAAATACCAGTAGGCAATAAATATATAGAGGCTCAACTTTATTAGGATTAAGGAATAAGGAAAATTCAAATTAAAACATCAATAAAATTGCATATTCTTTGACACTGCTTAGATTGGCAAAATTAAATTTGGTAGTATAAATGGATGGTGAAGCTGGGTTGTACAAGAACTTTAAAAAATGAGCAAAATGACAATCCTTGAGGAATCTTTAAGATATATTCATATATTAAGACATCTACAAGGATATTTATGGCAGCACTGGTGAAATTTTAAACAATGACTAAATTAAATGTGGTATCCTTATAGACTAGCATAAACCTGTTAAAATGAATATAGCATATCTCTATGTTCTAAAAGAAAATAATCTCTAAGATACAATGTTGAGTAAAAAATGCATACATGTGTGATATCATTTATAATAGACATTTATATATTGTATAATTTTTACAAGTACATATATGTACACATATATGTCTTTTTAAAAATCATAGAAAGCTGCATACCAAACTTAAAACGGATAACTGCTAGGGAGCTTGGCAACGGGGGTAGTCAAATGATATTTAGTTTCCACTGTAATGTTTTAATTTTTTACAAGGAGAATGTATTCATGAATTCCTTATGTAATTAAAATTAATTTTTAATTGAACAAATAAAACACAATAAAACCTATATCTCATTATAAACTTCAAATTCTGATCTAAGGGATGCATAATAATAACCATTAATGTTAATTGAGAGATTATCAAATGTCAGACAGACCCTATTCTAAGTGGTTTCTATGTATGTTTTCCATGTTGCTATGTTTCTATATTTCCTGTGTTACATCCTCAGGACAACACTATGAGAAGGGCTTGTTCTCAATCTTCCTGTATGGATCGGGATGCTGAAGCAATAGAGAAATGAAGTTATTGGCGAAGGTCACCAACTGCAAGGAGTTGTAGAGCCAGAATTTGAGCACAGGTAGGCAGACTGGTCAGAGGAGCCTACTTTGCATTGTCCCTTAGCTCCTTCTGGGCCCATAGCAGAACATATGAGGCAGCAGTCTCCTCGCCCAGGGAATGCACAGCCCTCCCAGCTCCAGACCCTGTACTTCCCAAAGAAGATCCAGTCTGCCTTCCCATGGCCTAGGCTCCCTATCTCTGTGGGTATGGGAGGACGGCTTGCTAAGGGTTCCGTAGAAGGTGGCAGGAGTGGGTCTTGAAAAGTAAGAAAAACTGGAGAGCCCCTCACAGGCAAGTGAGACAACAGTGAAAAATAGGCCAGAAGGCCTTGAGTCGAACAGTTCTCAGCAGTGAAGAGAGGCTGAATCGGGGAGGGCTCCCAGCAGCCTGGCCCCTGCAGTCTGAGAAACCAGATTTTCACCTCCAGCTCTTGCTGGAGTGAGAGAACACACCATATTTAATCCTTCTAAATTGGACATGAATTATTCAAAGACATTTAAAAAGAAGAAGGAGAAAACCTCTCTCCTGGTAAATGTGACTCTTATGGACGCTAATATCATATGATTAACAAGGGGCAAAATGAGGCATTTGGCACAGGGCAATAGCAATAAGTGAAACATTTCCACTGAGACAGATCCTGCCTGACTCAGCCTCAGGGCACCAAGAACCAGGCACCTCTCTGGATTGTTGCCCATCTGACAGCCAGAGATGGTTCCCAAATGAAGTTTGCTCATGGACATCTTCTACCAGGGACAAACCTTTGCATGGGTGAGCAGAAGCCAGCAGCATACATATGATTTAAAAGTCATCATGATGTACTGCTGGTCTCAACTATGCCTCCACAATCAAAGCCTCCATGATTGGAATTCCCCCGTAGGCACCACAAGGGTTGAGGCCATTGTCTCAAGAAGCCCCATAAAAGGGTACTCACTTAGGACATCAAAGAAAAGGGTTGTCCTGGGCCATTCCTTAAGGAAGTTCCCAGACTCACAGTTTTTAGAAATCCTGCATCAGAATACTAATGGGTAGCACCTACTGAGTGTCTGCTAAGTGCCATGTCTTTTAGCCGTTGTACCTAACTTAATCTTCACTGTAATATAAGACAACCGGTAATGTTACCCCCATCTCACAAATGAAGAAACCGAGGCCCAAGGAGGTTAGATAACTTGCCCAAGATCGTGTAATTAATTTGTAGGTGCCAGAGGAGGGATTTGAACCCAGGGAGCCTAGTGCCAAAGCCCACTCTGTTCTGATTAATACAGGATAGTATTAAAGTGGAAACTCTAGGGCAGGACCAAGGAGTCTGCCTTTGAATAAGCTACATAGGTGACTCTTATGCATTCAAAGTTTAGAAAATCAGAATATTGTGTGCCCTAAAAAAACCAGCTGCTTCTTTGGAACTAACTCTGTTATTTAGCTTATCTCACTATGTAGACTTTGCACTCCTTGGAGAAGCATTGTTTTCATTCTAAACACTTGCCCCGCAACCCTCCGGCCTCCTTAGCACAGTTCCAAAGTGTGGAACTCCGGCAATACTTATCAGCCCAGGGAGAAAGCTCTGGACACAAAGTCTGAAAATCAAAACTTGTATTCCAGCTCTGTTATTTAATTTGCCTAGGCAGGTCCCCGCGACAGATTTAGGCTCAGCATTCCCATATGTTCAATGGAAATAATGTCAAAAAGAGATTTTAAAATACTAATTTTTGGCCGGGCACAGTGGCTCACCTTTGTAATCCCAGCGCTTTAGGAGGCCGAGGCAGGTGAATCACTGGAAGTCAAGAGTTAGAGACCAGCCTGGCCAACATGGTGAAACCCCATTTCTACTGAAAATACGAAAGTTACAAAAATTAGCCGGGTGTAATGGCACACGCCTGTAGTCCCAGCTACTCAGGAGGCTGAGCCCGGGGAATTGCTTGCACCTGGGAGGCAGAGGTTGCAGTGAGTCGAGAGGGCACCACTGCACTCCAGCCTGAGTGACAGAGTGATAATTAAAATAAAATAAAAATAAATAAAATACTAATTTTAAAAAAACAACTATCTTGTATTAGTTGCTTATTCTGTGATGGGTTCTACCCAGGACCTTTGGCATACATTGACTCTGATCCGCAGGGATCTTCAAGGTAAGTTTTATTATTCTCATGTTACAGATAAAGAAAAAGGATTTCAGAGAGATTGGGTTGTTTTGGATAAGCCTGCACAGCCAGCAATGATGGGAAAAGCCTTCTTACCCAGGTCCCTTTGATTCCACATCACACGCTTTTTCCTCGACACCACCCAGAGTGATCAGCCTTTTCTCTATCCCATGGACATAATGAGAGTCAAATGAGATCATAGATATATCAGTCAGGATGGGCTGGGCTATGCTGTGATTTAAAAACAGCTCCAAATCTCAGTGGCTTAAAACAGCAAACGTTTATTTCTTGCTCTCACTACATATCTATCAGGAGTCAGCAGGGTGTTTCTGTGCAGCGTAATCACTCAGGGACCTAGATGGAGCAGCCACCATCCTGCGTGTTGCTCAAGAGAAGTAGGGCTAAATATTGCAGGCACATTGAAAGCTTCTGTGTAGTACAAATGAGCTGTACATCACATCTACTCATATTCCATTGACCAAAAGAAGTCTTGGCCAAGCCCAGAGTCAATGGGGTGGGAAAGCATGGCAAAGGCAGAAAGGAAACAATAATTGTGAGCAAATATTTAATCTACATGGAAGACCATGGATGTGGAAGGTACTCAACTGAAACAGCCTGAAGTATGCTTTCTCCCATGGAGGCATGGTTGTGGGCCCCATGGCTCCAAGCTGAGCCTCCACATGCTGCAAATCTATGGATATCTCCCCTGGTATCAGGAATCTAATTATTACTCTGCTTTCTGCTCAATTATTAAAGACAAGGCAGTGAAGAGCCATGGAAGAGGAGAAAAGTCTGTTTTGCAGCAATGACAAACCATATTTCGTATGCATAAAGGGGAGAAATAAAAGAGCATTGCTTTTACTCTTATAATTGCAATTTCCTGCTCGTTTCCTTTTCAAATTAGTGGATGTAATTGTTTGGTAATAAAATATCAGCATAATATATTAGAGGCAGAGAACAGACGGGCTTAAGGGACAGTTGCCAAGAACAGGAGGGAGAGAAAAGATTGAACAGAATCAGTGTGTTCAAAGCTTGTGGGGTTTTCGTAAAATGTACACCAGGTTATTCCTGCCACTCTTCGTGCCTGACTCTTAATGGAAGCAAATGAATGGTCCAGACAGATCAGTAATCTTAACCTAGCTTAAAATTCATGTCGGTACCAGGTTCAGAACAGAAAAGGAGACAGAAAGTGCAAGAGAGAGAGTGCACCAGAGAGAGAGAGTTCAGTAGGAAAAAATGACTGTGGTAAAGAACAACAGTTTTGAGATCATGCTTGGATTTAATACCAGCTCCACCACCCATTGGCTGTACCACCTTGAAAAGATCATTAACCTCCCTGAGCCTCCATTCATTCATTTGTGAAGAAGGAATAAAAAAAATACTCCATCTCAAGAGGTGGTGCTCCATAAAGAGTAGCTATTCATATTATTAGAAAATTAGAGTAGGTGGTTGAAGCCCTGCAGAGGGGATGTGATGGACTGCAGGGGTCACCTTTGGCAAAATATCAAAACTGGAGAAAATGTTCTTTGTTGCCTTCAGTTTGACCATTAGCTGCCCCTTCCTCCATCCTGGTGCCCTGCTCCCCTACCTGCCCCATTTTTTCAAGGCCTAGCCCATTGTCCTCAAGTCAATGTTGTCTGATGTTTACCATGGTATTGACTACCAAGGTGCTACCTGATAAAGAAATCCTGAAGGCGGCTGTTGTGGAGGAATGAATGGCTCCTGGACTGGGGACGTGCTGCTGCCTCCTGCAACACACTGTAGAAGCAGCCACTGTCATTAATGCCTGCCCTAATTGAGTGGTTGGACCCCATAGGCGAGTCCTAAATTAGGAGCCATGGGAGGTTAGAAATTAAACAGTAGATTCAGTCTGTAACCTTAGAAGCCTCTCAGACTGGTGGCAAGAGAGGCAGCTAAGTCTAGTGTGGAGATCGGAGCTCCCTGGGAAGTCACCCTACCTGGCAGTATGAGTTCAGGGACTTGGGGATCTTCCACTCCAAGGGAAAGCCCCTCCAGCTGCTCACAGGGGTTCCCAACCTTGACATAAGAAGTGATTTCCTTATTCAGACAATGGTGAATCAGATGCCCCATGGAAAGTATCCTCCACGCACCCTGGAATTTCACTGGCTGATTCCAAGGGGAGGGAGACCACCAGCACCCTTGTAAGGAAGGTCACAGAAGGCAGAATGCTGGGGAAGAACTTCTGGGTTCATCACTGAATGCACCCCAGGGAAGGTGAGCCATGCCAGAAAAGAGGTCAGTGGGAAGTTGTTCAATAAAACCAGGAATGGAGAAACTGACCCTCAGTTCCAACAAGAGAAACTTAGTATGAATGTAAAGTAGAACCTTCTGGCAAGGTAGTTCTCAGTCACTATCCCCAAAGCCACCTGAATGCAAAATGTCCCTCATGGAGGCTCGGTGAGAGTTTTAAAACAGAGATAGTAATTTGCCTCTGAGAGGGAGGGAGGCTGTAAAACAAATTCCCCGACGGAGACATCAAGCCAATACATGCAAAATGGATAGGAAGGTGGGGAGAAAGCCCAGAGAACAAAGGTCCTCAAGTGGCATCTCTGTCTTGTTAGGACCACCCTCACAGGCTTGGCCTTGTCTTCCCCAACAAAACCTCCTGGACCTCACCTTTGTCAGAGTCAAAGTCAGAGGTACCTTGCATTAGCATGACCCCAGAAGTTCCTTCTCAAGTTCCCACTCAATCAACCCACAAATCCCTAGGGAAGACTTACTATGTGCCAGGAAATGTGCTAGATACTTACCAAGCATAGCATAAAAATTCTCAGAGTGCTAGACTCCTCCAATGTAGGGGATGGTGACTCAGAGGCCCTGTCAGACTTGCCAGCACTGAATACAATCAGTACCTGTGCATTGTGAGAGCCCAGAGGCCATGACTCAGCCTAGAAGATAAACCAGTACTTGGAGAGGTGGTGAAGTCCAGGTGAGACACAGTTGGTTGCCATTCTCTCGGAAAATTTTCCTGGATAATGACAGGAAGAAGGCATCTCTCCTTTGGCTGAGTTGAACCAGGTACTCTCTGTTCTCACATTGAGATATTCTGTCCTCAGCAGTGAGTATAGCTATTTGCTGTGTGTCTATCATCTCTTGAGCTACCTGGGAGACTTTAACTGTCTCTCACGATGCCTGGAATAGAGTCTTGAGCAAAGTGGTGCATGATGTGTGTGTGAGGGTGGGGAGGGGGGAGAGAGAATATATGTGTATATTGAATGAACAATGATCAATGGGACATCTAAGTGCTTCTGCAAAATGAATATTGTTGATCTAAGTTCACCACTTCTCCCATGTACCGAGTATCTAAGGAGGCTTCTGGAACTGGCCAAAAATGCACGTAGGCTGATAAGACAAGGTTCACATGCACGTGGTGCTTACTATAAGTGCTGTATTTCATCATCTTCAGCTCCTCACTGCAGGAGTTGCCTGGACCCTGGATGCATTTTCTCAGCCAGTCATTTCCAGCCAGAAGAATCCTTGAAGCTTGGCTCATCATCTCAGAGTGTTTGAATCTTGAATTTCAAGTAGGAAAGCAGTAGACTGCAACAAGACTAAAACTGAAAGCTTTGAACACACACTTATGACTCCATCTCATTTCCCCCCTTTCTACAACCCGCACAAACCCTAACCTGAACCATAGAACTCATTGTCTGTATAACTGGGACTTGGGGCTACTTGACTTGTAGCATCTTCTTTATAGCTTTTAAATCTTTTCCTGTTTTTTTAAGCCCCTCCTTAGACTGTAAGGCCCTTGTGAGAGAGAAACATGTGCAGCAAGACAGAATGAGACACATCCTGCTTCATTTCAACATCACCTCTTTATGCAGAATTTACAAAGGAAAACAAATGAACGTAGTTTCTCAATTTTTGGACCTCCTCAGCTCAGTCAGGTATTTAGGGAGAGTAGAAATATAGCATATAGATTTCCCCAGGCCTAAGGAGGAATTATCCAATGGGACCACTTGCAGAAATTGGAAATGTATTTCTATACTTCAAAGACACAGAGGAATGTCCACTGACATATCTGTGAAGGTCAAGGATACTGGAACATGATCTGACCCCTTCCTGAAAATCTACAGGGTAAAGGTGGAGTTGACCAACTGTCCCAGTGGTGAGGGCCGCTTTACCAGGATTGGCCTTCACTTCTAGAATAGAGGAAGAGATGCACGAGTGTTTCTCATGAACTGGATGTGGGTCAGACTGGGAGAAGCTGCCTGGGGCCTTCTTGGGTCCTAACTAATTAAGCTGCCTGGAGGAAGGCAGGCCATCAGCAGAAAGAGGCTGGAGTTATACCATCAGATGCCCATGGCAAAGGAAGATGTCACAAGTGTCTACCTGAAGTAGATAGGTTAGGGAATCACACACTGGCCACAAAAACCTTAGGTCACAAGACCCAGCAGGAAACCTTGTAAGATCCTCTGAAAGTGCTTTCAAGAGAATGAAATCAATTCTATTCCTTGGCCACCACCAGAGACCATGATGCCCTTAGCAAAGCAGATAGTGTCTCATGAGCTCAGTTCTCCTCTCTCCCATGCCTCCACCCTTGTGAGATTCACTACACAGCTGGTGACTAAGTCAAGTAGAACATGAGCTAAGAATCAGGAAACAGGAGAGAGCCAAAGAACCATCCCCCATCTCCCACCCCAGGCTTCCAGCCTGAAGCAGTCCAAGCCAGGGCAGGGAAGAAAATGTAATGTTAATTCCAGTTCAGAGTTGTGACCATCACATGAGACTAGATATACTATTTATTAGCTCTAGCCTGTGTTTGTGGGCTATGATAATGGCCATAGGTCTCTCTAGTGTCTACAAATTAGCTGAAAAGCCCGGAGACCTGCCAAGTTTCTTGTTGAGCATAGGGAAAATTATTCCCACTAAATAAGTTTAAACAAGTGTCAGGAAACAAAAATAAAGTTGCATTTTGATGATGTCTAAATCACTCACATTCAAAGTTCCATGGAACAATGCCATGTTTCAAAGTTCGGGACAAAAGTCCAGCTTTTTAAAATAAAATAAAAATCACAGTCCTAATAGTAGGAGAAATTAGGCACCAATGAACAAATTTAATAGGGAAAACTCAGGAAATGGTCACCAAGGCCCATTCCAAGCCTCCGATCAACCCAAGAGACCACAACACCCACCTCATGCACAGAGAGGAGTGGCACGGACAGAGAATGAGACCAAAATTTGCTGTATCATTTAAAGAGATGAACAAACAAGCCAAGATGTGTGTTGACTGGGAAAGTTTACAAAAGGCAAACAAACAAATACACAAACAAAAAATCCTCTACTTTAAATACATAAAAAATGTAAAATCTCTCCATGTTCCTTAATCCAACCGAATTCTTTTGGTGCCAGCAACTCATTAAAGGCTTCAACAGGCTGCTTAAGAGTTACAAACATGGTATCTCTAAGTACCAGAGTGAGTCTCCTTAGAAGGTTATCTGAATGCAAGGCTCCACTGAATGACATGGTCCTTCTGAAAAGTCAGGAAAGACTATGCCAAACTAATAAGAATTATAAAGTGTCCAGGAAGAATATGGTGTTCAGATATTTGCACCTGCTGATCACCATTCAAATCACTCCAAAGTTGCTCTGCCCCGGCAATGGGGTTCATAATTTTCAAACCCTGAGGCTGGATGGCAACAGAAAAGAATGCTCATGGTCTGTGGTGGGAAACTGCTTATCCAGCAGGCTCTGGAAAAGTGGGAAAGTGAATTACAATGAGAAGTATGCTGATGGAAGCAGGAAGTTAGAGCCTGGGAGTTGCCCAAATGCTGGCTCCCCAAGCCTGCTGCTTTGCGTGCCACACAGCTGCTCCCTCATGCTAGACTGTTCTTGCAGATACTGCCCCTCCATCAGCCACAGGGTCTCTCCAGGATCACTGCTTTCAAAGCCCTGGCAGTCCTCTCAGCTCTCCTATTTGCATCATAGTTTACCATTCCAAGGATCTCAGCTTGCTTAAGTTTATCTAAAGAATATTTTATGGGCCAGATGAGGTGGCTCAAGCCTATAATCCCAGCACGTTGGGAGGCCGAGGTAGGCGGATCACCTGAGGTCAGGAGTTTGAGACCAGCCTTTCACCAACATGGTGAAACCCCATCTCTACTAAGGATACAAAAATTAGCCAGGCGTGGTGGCAGGTGCCTATAATCCCAGCTACTAGGGAGGCTAAGGCAGAAGAATTGCTTGAATCGGGGAGGCCGAGGTTGCAGTGAGCCAAGATCTTGCAAGCACAATCATGCACTTCAACCGGGGCGACAAGCGCGAAACTCCTTCTCAAAAATAAAATAAAATAAAATAAAATAAAATAAAATAAAATAAAATAAAATAAAATAAAAATGGATTAAAACCATTCTGCCTCAGTTTGCAAAAGGGGAAGGAAATCTTCAAAGACCAAACCAAGAAACTGACCTAAGAAGGACGCTGGCTTGCCAGCATTGTCTGTCAATCTGTCTGCTTTAATACTACCACCAATAGCAAAGCAGACCATTATTAAACAATTATTTTTAAGTTTTCTTTTTACCCTTTTTGACATGAAGTCAGTTAATACAGTAGTCTCTCCTTATTCTTAGCATTAATTTCAAATAATCCTACCTCAGATGCCAAATACTCCTCATCACCCCACACATTTCCTTTACACACAAGAAAATGTCATTCACACACACAAGGGATTTGTGGAGTAAGTCACTATAACTCAATTTCCTTGATAATCATGTGGGAGAAAAGGGGGGAAAAAAGAAAAGGAACAGGAGAAAAAATGAAAGTCTAGCTAACCTGGCAACTTGAAAGAGAAATACAATCAATTGGCTCAGAATTTGAGGGAATCAGGGGCTCTATAACTAAAGGCAAATAGACCCTGAGTAGAAAAATCGTGTGGGAGGCGATGGAGAAGTGGAGAGAGGAAGGAAGAGATTTCTTTGGTACTTACCTGTATGGCATCGACTTCAAGTCGTCTTTAAGTGGAACTGACGGTATTACAAACACAATAAGCACTTCTAGACAAACTGGAATAGCAATCACCTCGGGAGCTGGGAAGCATTCACAATTTTGCTGTTGTCAACGCTTTCAGTGGCTTTAATTTTCAATGGTAAGCACAACTTCTATATAGTGTTGTCAAACCCGCAATGAAGTTATGTCATTGAATATTAAAGGCCCAGCCCGCGGAATGCCAACACACAGATTTGAATTTCATGCTCGCTCCTAAACATCAAGACAAATATGTCTAATTTCATAAAAACCTGGCCAGCCCCAGGGAGGCTGACAATCATATCTATTGTTACCCAAGTTTGCTAGAATAAAACCTGGCCCTGCTCAGTGTGTGAGGCCAAAAGGAAGCAGGAAGAGGAGGAGAGAGAGAACCAAGAACTATCAGCAGAGTGAAAACTGGCTGACTTTGTACAGTACTTGTCAGACATGCAGGTTCCTGGGGCACTCAGTGCCAGTAAGTCTCATCCAGCAGGATTGGATCCATGTTTAATGAGCAGCTTTAGGAAACTGTACGGTTAGGTCATGGAATTGATGTTGGGAAGCTTGCAGGAGATGGGAAGTATGACTGGAAGGGAGAAGGAAGCATATGGGCCCTCCATTACATTCCAAGGCGTTTGGACTCCATCCTGAAGGCAGTAGCAATCCCAGTAGGATTTTAAGCATGGGTGAGGTCATACTTGTTTCTTAGAAAGATTACTTTGGCTTCAAAGTAAAAATTGGATCAAGGCAAGGAAAGCTGAAAGCAAATAGAACAGTTAAGACTCAAACCCCACATGAGGCTCTGATATGGGGAGATCTGAAGAAAACCAAAACTAGGCAGCTCTGAGAGGCAATCAGAAGATCGGGATCCTTGGTGCTGGATGAGAGGTGGGATGAGGAGGAAGGAGCTGTCTGGGGTGACATCTAGGTTTCTTGCTTGGACAACTGAATGGAAAACAGCTGATGTTCATCAGTGCTAATTGTGTGCCAGGTTCTGTCCCAATGTGGAGGTACAGCAAGGTATGATAAGTTGCCCAATTAAGAAGTGGCAAATGGAAGATTCAAAAGCTCAAACCCAAGTCAACTAGGTCTGGAGTTCACACTTCTAACCACTGCTTCATGTTGATGGCAGAGCTTGCTCCATGATGGGGAATGATAGCCAGACTGAGATTAGGAGTTGAGATAGGAAAGAAGAAGAACAGAGAGAGAAAGAAGAATGTGGTGAGTGGGCAGAAAGAAAGAAGGAGACTACAGAGAAAGTGATGTCCTGGAGATCACAAGAGGAAAGATGTTTACTAAGATCCTATAGGAGGAGGTTTATGCTCATTTATTGCAGAAAGCAAGATAAGAACTGAAAAACTCCTACGAGTTCAGCCACCTGGAAGCCATGGAGAATTCACCTATATTTCCAAGAATTAGTAAGGGAAGGCTGCAAGGACTTAGGTGAATAGGAAGTGATGAGAAGGGTGATAATTCTCAGCACTAAAGGCAACATAAAGAAAGATAGGGAGAGTCACAAGGCCTGGGAAGCCACTTCCTCAGTTCCTTAAGTCAGAGAGTCATTACTTCTGGACAGAGCACTAGCATTTGTGCCCTCATCACTCTTCTCTTTCTCCACATGTCCTCATTTCTTTCCTTCAAGGTGCAGATCAAATCTTGCTGTCTAATGAAATCTCTCATGTCCCACATTGCTCTTCCTGGGTATGACCTTCTATTGCACACAGAGTTTGAGCTGCATCCCACTGGCACCCTGGTTCACACACATTAACCTGTATGATTTTCTATGTCATGAGTAGATGTGATATAGCTGCAAAAATAATCATGGTTTAGAGCCCAAAAAGCTTGGTTTTAAATCCAGCTACAGTAGTATCTAGCAAGTCACTTGGTGCCCCGGGTATCAGGCTTCTTTGTTTGTAAAGTAGCTGTCATAATACTTACATTGCAAGGTACTGTGAGAATCAGCAACAATTTACATACAGTCTACTATATGCCACTGTGCCTAACACATATTAGGTGCTCAATAAATAAGGATATCATTTTTTCATGATCATTAGTTATATTGTTTTGATGGTATGTGATGTCTTATATCCCCAGCCAGTCTGTGGGTTCCCCAAGACACTGCTCACACATTCTCATTTCAGCCCCCCACCCCCACTGCCTCAAGCCCACACCAGTGTGCCCTCATTGGCAGATGACCTTCATTCCCATCCCTGGAAGTGATGTGGTAAAGTCTCCTAATCAAACTGTACACCAGAAAAGGGTAAGGAGAGAAACCTTGGGTGACATAATAGAAAGAGTCCCCCATATCTATGGCCAAATCTCACCCCTACCTTCAGAGAGAACTTCTCATTGATGAGGCTCCAGCAGGAAATGCAAGGCAATCAAGCTGGGATTTTGAAAGGAATTTAATCATGGGATTAAATGCAGATTTAAGGAAGCCAACAAGAGATGTCAAGGCACCCAAATATTTGTATAGCAGGGGCTGTTGCCACCCTTAGCCTAAAAGGGCAAGGGCAGGAGGAAAGATGTTACCAGAACCCAGTGAGAGCCAGAACCCTAGAAGAGGGCCCAGCTGTTAGGAGCTGCAAGTATAGAGAAATGGTCACACCAGAACTGCTGTCCAAAGCAGGAGAGCAGGGAAGAAACACCTTGACCTCTCTCTCCTTCCTGCAGCTCCAGCATCCTGCTGGTGTCTCACTGTGGTTGAAGCCAACAGGGAGTTAGACAGAGGACTGCAAAGGAGTCTGGGGGGATGTAGGATGCAAGGGTCAGCATCCCAGGGCAGATAGCAGGATAGTGAAGGGCAGAAGAGGACAGTGGTGGAGCAGCAGATGTAGTGTTATCAGCACAATTAGCAAAGACAAACTGCCAACTGCAGAGGTGTTTGCAACATGCTCGTCAAAGAGTGAATATTCTCAGAAAGGGCTGGATGCCTAATTGGCAGGAGGTAACTGGTATCATTAAGTATTTGCCCAGTAGTTGTTGGGGACACACTAGGAAAACCAAACACAGCCCATTCAGGCAGATTCATATCAGTGCCAGCAAGATGTGGGGATTTCTTGACCCAGCATCTAACAACAAATTAAGGGAAGATTGCGAAATGCTCTTCGCCAGTCTTGGTCTCATATCCAGCAATCACCATCACATGGCAATAAAATAAACAGAAGTAAACTGAGGCCTGGTGCAGAGGAGGGAAGCAGCCCTCACTGTGGCAGGCCTGAGACAATGAAACATGAGCAAGCAGGTATTGTTAAAAGGAATGTTGGTGAAAGTGGTCCACCCTGGGGTCACTGGAAGCATGGCACAGGCAGCAGCCAGAGGCTCTGATGGCATTTGGAGAGAGCTTCTGATGTAGCTCACAGACCAGCAGTTATTTTCTTTTTGGAAGGGAAAGCAGTCTGGGAAATAAGCTACGATGCTCAGGGGATTAACGGTGCAGCCCCTGCCGGGAGCAGGTGGTAGCTCAGCGGGCTGAAGAGGCTGTAGCCCCATATCCCTTCCCCACAACAACTGTGAGTTTTATTAAGAGATGCTCAGATTCGATGAGACTGGGGATTATGTGGAACTCATCTTACCACCCATTCAACTCTGTTGATTAAGTTTCTTTCTCTAAGACCCTGTGAGTGCTTGGGAAGCCAGGCCCTAAAATCCCCATCTCTGCGGTGGCAGGGCCACAAGGACTCTAAGCACAATTTCCACTTAGGCTCTGTCCCCATAAAGTTCTCCATCAAGGCGACACATAGGAGGAGGATGATAATGGTACCAGCCCCTTCTCTCTATTTAGTTGTTGTTTTGCATCATAATACACGAAAAGCTCTCTGAAAAGGCAAAAATAAGGGCCAAGAAATGTATCTATGTATGCAAATGAGATATAAACCTAAAGTTTCCTCTTTAGATTATATGTATTCATAACACATGTAGGTATGTATTACACACATATATCACCACAAAAGTATACATATACATGTATGTAGTTAAAAACACCTCCCCTATTGGCACCCTGTTCCAAGCACTATTATCTCTCTCATGAACTATTATTCTCACTCCTCATTTTCTAGCTTACACCTTTGCTTCCTATAATCAATTTCAAACACAGGTCATGTCTCACACATGTCCATGACCCTTAAATCATTTCCCATTTTACTCATAGTAAAACCGAAAGTCCTCCAATGGCCTACAAGCCCTCCTGATGTGGCTCCCATCACCCCCCCGAACTCATCATCCCTGGCTCACTCTATCTCACTCCAGCCATAATGGACTCCTTGTTAGTCTTCAAACATGCCACACCTACACCTTAGGATTTAGCATAAGCTATTCCCACTTCCTGGATGCTCTTCCTACAAATACCTGCATGGTTAACTGTCTCCTCTGCTTCTTTTTCAATGTCATTTCAATGAAGCCTGCCTTGACCACCCACTTTAAAATCACTTGCATCCCAATCCTCACAGTCACTATATAATTTACCCTGCTCTATTTCTATGTTCACAGTGCACAACATTCTATCACACTATTTAGTTTCTTTGTTATAATTTGCTGTTTGTTTTCTGTCTCCTTCTCTAGAATGTAAGCTCCACAAGGACAATGACCCACGCATCATTCACAAGTGCTCAGCACAGTGCCTAGAATAAGGCATTCAATAGGTATTTGTTGAATGAATAAACAAACGAATGAATGAATGATCCAGTGCATACCAGGCTTTTCATTGCAGATCTTTATTCCTGCAATGTGCCTATCATAGATCTTATCACAAATTAATGCTTCTTAAGGGCTAATGGTGTTATTTATTCAACAGACACTATTGAGAGCCTATTTTACCCAAAATATCATGGGAGACAATAGGAAATATAAGAAACCCAAGCTGCTTTAATAACATTATTATCTAATTAGGGATGTGTTCCCCAATATGTGGTTCTTTTCTCCTTCCAGATACCCGGAAATTTTTCAACTGCTGGTAAGTGGGTAGGGTTGTGTGATTAATTAGCCAATGAAACCTGAGCAGGAATGGTAAGTGTCACATCCAGGATGGGTGAGTGAAACGCACAATCTTTCCAGTGATGGTGATCAAAGAGACCCTGTGCTCCAGGGTACAGTTCCTTGACAGAAGAGACTATTTGGCTTAGATCCTTGAGTCATCACATGGAAGTCAGTTGCTTGGAAAATTATCTAAGCAACTGATGTTGGGCCACTGACATTTGGGAATCTTTTGTTCCTTCATAAAGCAGCCTATCCTGGTGAACACAGAGGCCCTGGCAGGGAATGGGGAGAGGTGGCAGCAGGGAGCAGGGGCACTATGAAACTGATAAGAATGATGATAACTGAATGAACAGCTTTCATGAAGCTGGATGTAAAAGGTGGCTAGTAAGAGATACAATCATTGAGGTATTCATTAAAAGGCAGGAATGTTAAAGAACTGTTGGGTAGACTGGATATAAAAACCGAGGGTATTATAAGAATGAGCAGGATTTAGATAAGCAGAAAAAAAGGGAACATTGTAGTTTAAACAAATGGCTTCAAGGAAAGCATAATGATGATGATCATGAGGAGGAGGAGGAGGAGGTATTGAGGGGGATGCTTGGTCAGAATTGAAGCCAGCTGAGATTGTAGGGACAGGCTGATCAATTCACCCATCAGTGAGGCCTGACTTACAGAAGCATCAGCATTGGGACAGGCCCCAAACAAGGAGAAGGACATTTCACAGGAGCAAATGTTACTTAAAATTCGATTTACTCTTTTTTGTTGATTTAGGGTGGCTATTTAATTAGTTTTGAGCATTGCACATTGTTTATGGTCATTGTTTCAATAGAAGTTAAAAGTAAGAAATTTTACCATGCCCTTGATTTGTAGACAAAATAACTGTTCCAGATTTCTCTCTTGTCCCCTTGCCACATTTCTGATTTAACAGTGTCTCTGACCTGGTGAATTGCTTCTAAATCATATCACCAGGTTTCCTTAGCTTCTGTTGTGTGGAACTTCTCCCAGCAGACAACATCACTAGAGCTAAGAAAACACATCTTCTCCCGTGTCTCAAGTGATAGGTTGTCTGATAACAAATGCAATAGGCCAAACGAACATTTGTGTTCCGGGAATGGCATTCCTCAATGTGGAAAATTCCACAAAATATGTAGCTTAAGCTGAGAAGTTCACTTTGGAGTCCAACAAGACTGATCTCTGAGCAAGCTAGGATTTGCCCATGAACCAGTCTTGGAAAGGCTCCAGGAAAGGCCACTTCTTCTCAGTTGTGGATTTCTAATTAATAAAATACGAGGTAATCAAATGTGAACCATGTACAAAACTCTGTGCTGAGAGCTATGGGTGTGTAAGAGCAGACCAGGTTCTGGCCCACACCCCTCCCAGCTCTATTTGAGTACACATAATTAGTTCTCGAGGAAAGGAGGCTAACAGGGTGTAACAGCAGCCATGGCATTCAGGCTCCCTTCCTGTCTGCCACCAGCCTCACAGCCTGCTTGCCCAAGCACGTTTTGTGAGCCAAAAAGAGGAATAACCTCAGGAAGAACTTCCTGAGAAAATTCAAAGCACAGACAACTGATAGAAAGTCAAGATTACCTAAAGTTCTAAAAATGAGACAAGGATGAGCTTGATACAAACTTAGCATATGAAGGAATGGTCTATTTCAGGAATATTCCTATTTGTGGGAATTGCTACAAGTTGTTAGAGGATGTGCTCTTTGAAAAAGAGGCTTTCCTCAAAGCCCACCAGGATTTCTCCCTTTCAGAGCTCCTATCCTTCCAATCATTCCTAACTTCTTCTCCTATACAAATGTGGACTCTCTGCCCTTCCAGGTCAGTCTCTCACTAAGTCAAATCTGTATACACACACATACACACAGGAAGAGAGACAGTGTGTGCATGGAAACACAGTGTAGTGGTTAAGAGCTTGGATAGGGATGGGTGTGGTATTCATGCCTGTAATCCCAGTGCTGGGAGACCAAGACAGGAGGATTGCTTGAGCCCAGGAGTTTGAGGTTATGGTGAGCTATGATTACACCACTGCACTCCATCCAGAGTGTAAGACCCTGTCTCTGAAAAAAGAGAGAGAGCGAGCTTGGATGGTGGAGCCAGACTGCCTGGCTCAAACCTCAGCTTTATCACTCTTTAGATATGTGACCCTAACACCAACTTACTCAGTCTCCCTCTACCTTGGTGTCCTCATCTATAAAATGGGGTTAATGATGATATTTACTTCCTAGGGCTCTTCTGGGAATTACATGGAGTGGTATGTGTGAAATACTTGGACCAGTGCTTGACCTGTGCCTGTATCATCTGTTGTTATAGTTGTTGTTGTTGTTCTGTGTGCATTTCAATTTAATGGGCAGATGGGAGAGTCTTTACCACATGCTAGGGACATGGACTATAAGAGAACTATTGTGCATTTCCCTCTCCCACTCTTTTGACTCAAAGACTGAGGCTTCCCACTGTGGCCTGGAGTTCCTGCAATGTAGAAAACAGGGGTTGACAGGTGCTCTCCTCTGTTCTCTGAGCTACTATTTCTTAAACAGTCAAGAAACACCTCTCAAAATGGCTCAACTTGTTACAGCAGCTTTGGGCTTCTACTTTGCCACCACCCATGTCTAGAGGAAGGGCAACAAGCAGCACAATGGGTCTTCAGCTGTGCTCAGGGTAGAAGGGGGAAGCACCACCTGCCATTCTTTCTGGCATCCTTTATGAGAAACCCACTCACTGCCCTCTTCATCTTCGCCCACTATGAAACCTTTAGTCTCTGTCCTCTTTCCCTACACACTCTCCTACCCCAGGATACTGCAGGCGTGGTATAAAAACACAATAGTTCCTAAATGGTTCAATAACACCATCCCACTTGTGTTCACATTTAAAACAATTCACAATTCCAGCCAATAGCCAGACTCTGGCAGCAGGTAGGGCTGGGGAGGGAGCCTTCCTGAGTCATTCTCCCCCATCGCTGGGCTCACAATTCGAAGAATTAGTGGTAGCTGGGCAGTCAAGAAATGCTTCTCAAAGGCCAAAGGACTTTAGCAGATGCTGGAACAATGATTAATAACAACATGTAAGGCTTCAGAAACAGTCAAAGTGTGCCAGACATGGGAATTGGCAAAGACAAAGGTGCAACAGAAATTGATGCGCACCTGCACAGGATAGTGCTACAATTATGACAGCATGCAAGTAAGTGTGCAGGGGCATAAATATACACAGAGGTATTTATTTATATTAGAGGACATTTCACACTACACAATACATCAGCTTACGTTACCTCATTTGATTTTCACAATTGATCTGTTGGATTAACAAGGTATGATATGATTCTTCATGTCACAGGGAGGAAATTCAAGCTCAGAGAGAGGAGCGACTTGTCTAGTTCTTAAAATCAGCAAGTACGGAACTTGGTTGTCAACTCACAAGTTCTAATTCTAGGTTCAGTGCATTTTTCCAGATGCCCTCTCGCCTCTCCTTCTCCCCTCTCCCCTCCACTTCTCTCCTCTTTTATCCTTCTGTCCCTCCCATGTGTTTCTCTCTTTCTCCTCCCCACCTCTTAGCAGTCCTGTGCTTGGACAAAGGTTTTGCAGGTAAGTCAGGCTCCTAGAATAAGGCTCCTTTGTGCCAGATGAGCTCATATCTCCTTGCAAGTCTCTCTTATGAGGAATGAGTCCCAATGGTTAGAGTGCTAACCTGTCCATGTGTGCCATCTCCAGCCTGCTGCAGGGCTGGAGCTCCCATTTATATGTTCTCTTACCACTGGGGAGTCGAGTGTACCCGAGGCAGAGGGGAGTCCTTCTCAAGAGACTCATCTGCTCAATCATGCCACACCAGAGACATAATATCCCAGGGTGAGAATAAGAAAAAGGACAAGAGAAAAGGTACCTGGGGAAATAACCAGCATTAAGAGAAAAAAAAATGCCAATATGGCTGGCTGGATTGCTTATATTGATGGAGCTAAATGCACTTAGGGGGTTATAACAATAAACAAAAATAAATAGAAAAAGAATTGAATCGCACAGGCTGCATATGTAAATGTCACTATCAGATAGTCATTCCTAGCCATCCAACTGGACCAGCAATTGATGACATCTTAGCCCAAGAGACTTGAGAATGTGAAGAAAGATACAACCTGATCTCTGAGATTGCCCCTCTTCAAGTGATTTCTAGAATCTTCTTTGGTTTGGGGACTCCATAGGAATCCTGGATGCAGGTGCAGGTGTCCCACCCCACCACACACACACACACACACACACACACACATCACAGATCCCATCTAGACCTGTACTCACCCAGAAGATCCTGTGCCAAGAATTTCTCTTCACATCAGACCCTAGCCTCCTCCAAGATGCTCCACCTGGAAAGACTTTGATCATCTCATCCCAATATGAGTGACTGCCAAGAAAGGAGCTTCCAATGCTTTGTCCTGGGTAACATATGTATGCCCATGCCTTAAGCCAAGGAGTAAGACTGTAGGCAAAAGCAGTCTTGCAGGGCATACCCCTCATTTTCCCCCAGTGTCCCAGCACAGGGAAGTAGAGAACTATTAGAAGCTCTATCCTTGGCTCAACCTTCAATTGCGGTGCTAGGGACAGGGACAGAGGGGTCCTAGACTCCCCACTCCCCACTCCAATTTGCACTTCAGAAAGCTTAGGGCCTGATGTGATCTCCAGAGTTGGCAGGCAGTAGGGCCATCTGCTAGCAAATAAGAGTCCCAGGAGGCCTTGCTCACCCACACCTCCTTCTACTCCTGGACTCCAGACCCTGGCTCCTGAGAGGCCCCACATCTGGAGAGAGCTAGGCTTGCCCTTTCTGACTCACCTGTTCTCTTGCACCCTTGCCAGTTCTTACAGGTGAGATCCTTCAGAGCCCCTCTGGGAGTCATCAAAACCCTTTGAATTGATTTCTACTTCTCACCTTAGGAAAACAAGTACCATGCAGTCATTCCTCTGTGATGCAAATTGATTTGTGGTTTCACCCTGAACCTCTCTCAGCATCCAGAAATACCCCAGTCTGGGTGTTTAAACAACATTCTTCCTCTCACACTTCTGCCCCATTCTCAACTCCAGCTTTTCCACATTTTCTTCTTACCCCTAAACTTTCCCTCTGTACTCTGGGGTAGCTGGTACACAGCAGCAGAAAACATTTTTAGGACAGTGGCGCTGGGGCCTCTCTGGAAAACGGAATGAAGTTTACCCTAGTGGGAAAAGAACAAGGGCCTTCCCTCCAAAGGGAACAAGGAACCAAGGGAAGTAAAGCCATTAATGGCAGAAATTACTTTATTGTGAGAAGGACCTAGGGCCACCGGGTGGGGTGGGAAGGTGGAAACATGAGATCAGAGAATAAGAATTTTCTAAACACACTGATCCTCAATGATATGGACATTACCTGGTCCTGTGTGCTTTGTCTTGGAGCCCTCACCCTATCATGCAACATTCCATAGGGATGAACTTAATGGCTGGAGGCACTTATAGTCAGAAGAACCCCAACACGTGCACCTAACCAAACACTACTTTCAAGAGTGCCATTCCAGGACACACTCTGCCTTAAGAGTTGTGTGTATATTTAAGTCTTACATGCAAAGAAACGAATAGCTCTTCTAGGACAAGGACCAGATCTCCTTCAGCATTGCTTTTCCTCCTCACCACCATTCTCAACCCCAGCGCAGGGTTGGATGCACAGTAAGGAAGTTGCATGGGAACCATGGGAAAAGCTGCACTTGTGTACATGACATCCAGGCTTTAGCCTTAGACCTGTCTAATTATCTTGTGACTTTGGGAAATTCACTAAAATCCTCTGAGCCTTTGCTTGCTCACCTGTAAAATAGGGCTAACTAGACATTTGGGCCACCTTCTTTAATGGAAAACCAGCTTAAAAATACCTTAAACTAATATATGCTACTCAAATTGTATATACTGCAGACCCTGGCATTCACAGATTCTCTTACCCCATCTTTGACTGTTTTCATGAAACCCCAAATCATATGACACAACAGTAGGTTACCCTTTTGCTGGAGTCTGATTTTCATTTAGGGGCTGATATAGTAGGCTGAGGCAGGAGCCTGGAGAGCAAGCCTGGCTGACTGCCCCACACTCATCGACCCCTCAGTGTAGCGGTTCTTCCCTATGGGCAGGCATTGCACCTCTCGCTAGAGATCTGAAGGTGCCATGTCAGTTCTTATTTGTGCCTCTATACCTTCATAACATATCTAGAATACCTCCGGTTGCCACTTATGCCCACCCTGGACTATCTCATTTTCCCTGGGCTGTTACAGCATTCTTATAACTCATCAGCTTATGTCTGCTTTGTCCCTGATTGACTGCTTTGAACACAGCAGCTGATATGATCCTTGAAAATCATAAGACACATCCTTTTGTTCCTTCAAACTCTTCCATGTCTTCCCAGCCTCCCCATCACACCCAGGACCCTCTGAGGGCAGAGACTACTGTGTCGAGGACACGGAGGGCATTGAGTAAATATTTGTAGAATGAGTGAGTGATCATTGTTCTGCATTTATAGAGAAAGGGAACTACATATGACTATTTTTCATGCATCTGAGATTCACGGAGGCCTCAGGATATAACCTCACAGATGTCAAGACTCTCCCACATTACAATAGTAAATAATCCATACATATTTAATTGTATATGGAAGTGAATTGAACGACACCTAAATCCACATTTCCAGACAATGCCCAGAATCGGTGTACAAATAAATCCATGACTGGGCATGGAAGCATGAGGCTGGCCCACGTGCAACCTAAGAGAGGGTGGGGTCAGATGACAGGGTGAGAGGGAGAAGGCCACCGACAGGTGCAGAGAGCTCCCTGAAGCTGCCCAGGGCAAGGCAGTTACTGCTACCCGTAGGGGAGGGATGCGGCACCTGGGTGACTTGCTGAGAAAATTCTGTGGAGTATGTTAATTTCTTTGGGACTTCAGAGGCCCCATAACTCTTGGAGATTAATAAGAATCTGGGAAGTATCTGTCTTTGCCGGCTGCTTTCATTTGCGCAGTAATAAAGCTCGCCTTTCTTGTTTAATAAAAACAATGTGGAAACAAATGGTTCTGTGCACAGTCGAACTTTAGAGAAATGAATTTGGTGGCACAGAGGGAAGTGTTTCATCACACTGCCGGCTCCCCAAGTCTAAAACGTAAGCCATGTTTTCTTTCCCCTCCACCCCCATTGCACTCATACACCTCTCCCCATGTTGTGGTGGTACCTTTGGACTCAGTCCTGATGCGCCAGCCACGTGGGCAGAATGGAAAGGGACAGCAAGTCCCCTGCGTCTGAAGGCCCACACTTGTTCTGTAAACAGGAAGCCAGGGCTTGGCTCCTGAGACTCCAGTAGCTAGAAGTACATGAGTGGAGGCCCAGTCCTAGACTGGAAATAAATATGATGAGGAAGAACTGGCTTTCGTGTAAAGGGAAATCTGCCTGAGAAAAGAGACTGTGGAACAATTTAGTAGTCTCACTGAGACATGAATCGTTAATGTGTCCCAAGAAGAAACTGGGATTCCATTGCTCACTGGTTCATTCATTATGCTCAAGGGGATGGACAAGGGCAGGCAGACTGTCCCCATCTGACTGCCTCAGCCACTGAGTCCAATGACCAGCTAACCAAGCAAACACCCTGGCTCAAACAGTGTTCCTGATGCCACCCCCCTTCTTTTCTCAATTGGGAATCCTTGAATTTCTAACATAGATAGGGCATAAAAGCAACACCCTTTGCTGGAAAGCTGTGTTTCCTCTTTGGGGTCCTGTATGACTACCTGGGAAATGGCATTAAGGATCTAAACCACGTTTATAATGGGGAGAAAGACTAGTGGAGCACCTCCCCACTGCCGGAAAACTCAGAAAACACAGGATTTATTAACTGCCTACTATGTGCCCTGCCCTGCTGGCCACCATCCCCAGGGGGACACATGAATCACAGTAATGAATTAGAACCTCATTAAATTAGACAAGTAGGGGGTCTGGCCTATCTGCATTAATGAAGATCTGATTTATTAACTATCTTTAAAGAAATGCAGTTTTATTACTTTCAAGTGTACGCATTGATTCATATCAAGTGCCAGCAAGCATTGCCAAGTGGAGGTCCTGATGGCCCTGCCTTAACGAAAAGATAAGATTAATTTGTAATTAACAGCATCCATTTGCATGGAAACAATTAATGGGCTAAAGACCTCATAAAAACAGTGCAATCTATTAACTAGATTAATAATGCCCACCATACAATCTGGGATAACTTATTAGTTTTTTCCAGAAAAGGCAAAGGTCAGATCTACAGGAGCTTGGGTGCCATGCTGAGCCCAGAGAAAATTATAAAGGTGTCCAGGCTTGTTTGCAAGGTCCCCAGCTCCCTCATCTCTTTTTCCTTCTGTTTCTTCCAGCAGGCATTTCTTTTGGACAACTGAAAGAAATTTAAAGAGAGAGGTATAGAATAATTATTGACCTCAAGGAGCTTTCAGCATGGCAGGGAAAATAAGATATGTACACATTAAATACTAGGGAGAAATCCAAGTGTGGGATGAAGGTAATGCATAACTAACAAGTGCCAACTATGGTTGAACCCTGATATGGTTTGGCTGTATCCCCACCCAAAATCTCATCTTAAATTGTAATCCAAATTGTAATCCCCACACATTGGGAGAGGGACCTCATGGGGGGTGATTAGATCATGAGGGCAGTTTCACTATCCTGTTTTCATGGTAGTGAGTAACTTCTCACAAGATCTGATGGTTTTATAAGGGGCTTTCCCCCGCTTCACTCTGCACTTCTCTCTCCCACTGCCATGTGAAGAAGGACGTGTTTATTTCCCCTTCCACAATAATTGTAAGTTTCCTGAGGCCTCCCCAGCCATGCAGAACTGTGAGTCAATTAAACCTCTTTTCTTTATAAATTACCCAGTCTTGGGTACTTCTCTATAGCAGCATGAGAATGGACTAATACAAACCCCTAGCTGTGCTAGTCCTTGTGGGAAATTCTTGACATGTATATGTTAATAAGTAAGCAACACGCAGAAACAGCCCTTGTAACTTCCTTTCCCATTCTGCACATGAAAAAAATGGAGGCACTGAGTGCTCTAGGACTTGTCTACATTTGTACAGTTGATACAATGTAAGGTAGCCTCACAATGAACCATACACACGTCCTAGTATTTACACCACTATGTGGACATTGCCTCTTAAATCTCCTCTTAAATCTGGGCTGATTCTATGGCTTGCTTTTGACCAATAAGACTACTGCAGAAGGGGGCCAGGCACAGTGGCTCACACCTGTAATCCCAGCACTTTGGGAGGCTGAGGCTAGTGGATCACTTGAGGTCAGGAGTTTGAGACCAGCCTGGACAACATGGTGAAACCCTGTCTCTACTAAAAATACAAAAATTAGCTGGGCATAGTGGTACATGCCTGTATCCCCAGCTACTTAGGAGGCTGAGTCCAGAGAATCACTTGAATTCAGGAGGCAGAGGTCGCAGTGAGCCAAGATCATGCCACTGCACTCCAGCCTGCTGGGCAACAGAGTGAGACTTGGTCCCAAAAAAAAAAAAGAGAGAGAGAGAGAGTATTGCATAAGGAGTGCTGTGTGACTTCTGTGGCTAGATCCTGAGAAGCCTTACAGCTCTGGCTACGCCTCTTAGAATACTTGTTCTGAGGACAGGCAACCTACAGAATGGGAGAAAAATTTTGCAATCTACTCATCTGACAAAGGGCTAATATCCAGAATCTACAAAGAACTTAAACAAATTTACAAGAAAAAAAAAATCCCATCAAAAAGTGGGCAAAGGATATGAACAGACACTTCTCAAAATAAGACATTTACGCAGCCAACAGACACATGAAAAAATGCTCATCATCACTGGTCATCAGAGAAATGCAAATCAAAACCACAATGAGATACCATCTCACACCAGTTAGAACAGTGATCATTAAAAAGTCAGGAAACAACAGAAGCTGGAGAGGATGTGGAGAAATAGGAACACTTTTACACTGTTAGTGGGAGTGTAAACTAGTTCAAGCATTGTGAAAGTGTGGCGATTCCTCAAGGATCTAGAACTAGAAATACCATTTGACCCAGCAATCCCATTACTGGGTATATACCCAAAGGATTATAAATCATGTTACTATAAAGACACATGCATATGTATGTTTATTGTGGCACTATTCACAATAGCAAAGACTTAGAACCAACCCAAATGCCCATCAATGATAGACTGGATTAAGAAAATGTGGCACATATACACCATGGAATACTAGGCAGTCATTAAAAAAAGGATGAGTTCATGTCCTTTGCAGGTATTTACACTACTATGTGGACATGGATGAAGCTGGAAACCATCCTTCTGAGCAAACTATCACAAGGACAGAAAACCAGACACTGCATGTTCTCACTCACAGGTGGGAATTGAACAATGAGAACACTTGGACACAGGGTGAGGAACATCACACACCAGGGCCTGTCATGGGGTGGGGGGCAGGGGGAGGGATAGCATTAGAAGAAATACCTAATGTAAATGATGAGTTAATGGGTGCAGCAAACCAACATGGCACATGTATACCTATGTAACAAACCTGCACATTGTGCACATGTACCCTAGAACTTACAGTATAATTATATATATACACACATACACACACACACACATACACACACACACACATGCATATACATGTGAATACTTCTTCTGAGGGAATCCAGCTGCTATGTAAGAAGCCAAGCTATAGTGAGACTGACATTCTATGAGGAAGCCCAAGCTAGCCCCATGCAGAGGTTGTGTGGGAAAAGAAAGATGCCTGAACAGTCCTAGCTATTCTAGCCATCTTCACTGAGATATCAGACATGTGAGTAAAGACTCCATACTTGACACAAGCCCAGTAGATCTTTCAGTTGAGTACAACATCAATTACAGTCACCATAACCAAAGGAAAGACCCCACTCAGGAACCACTCGGCTAAGCCGAGCTAATCTACAGAACCATCATTTCTCATGGTTCTATGCAACAGACCACCAGACCTAACTGGTAAAATTTGAATGTGAGTGTTCTAATGACAGAATTAAAAACTTGGTCACTGTGTCACACCAGCAGTTGGGTAGTGTGGACCACTGTGTGATCATCATGAGTTTGCCCACCTCATCCTTTCTTCTCTCCTCTTGGAGAACCCCAAACAGGTTTCCTCCTTCATTCTGATTTTCTGGCCTGTGAGAATGGTGTTCAGTTTGTGAGCATGTCTCAGAGTAGCTGTGACCCTGCCTAGCTCCTGTGTATCAGCATTCATGAAACAGGTCTAAAACACTGCGGAGAGGGCAGGGCAGTCTAGATGGTGCCTGTCCTGAAGAGAGTTTGCCATATTGTTGAGACTCTGTCCTGAGTACCCTATTTAGACTTCCATCTCTCTGGTGTGAGTCCTGGACCCTGGTCTCCACTTTTAAGCTCATACTTAACTCTCCCTGCTTCCCTTCTGAATCCATGGAGGTTGGGCGATTGAGCTCTGCTGGTGCCTGATTTTTCTTGGGACCTAGGCAGGTGTCACTCTGAGCTCAGATGAATTTGTCCAGAGTCTGACCAATCCCTGGACCTTTGATCTATACCGGCCAATCTACCAACAACAAATTCTTACCTAAGTTTTGCCTTGTGGTCTATTCTGGCATTGGGATTTCCTAGCCTCAATAGTGCCAACCAAAGATGCTGGGTCCCATGACCATTAAGGTGGACAAATGATGACAATAGCTCAAAACATCAGGCTGTTGTAGCTGCCCTCAACAAATGCATTTTGTCACAGTCAAAATCTGTTACTAATAAATGAAACTCTTGTTATAAAATTTCTGACATCCTTACAGTGTGGGCTAAGTACTTTGATGAGCCTCTTTTCAAAATCCCTGGACCTTCTACCAGGTTGGATGATCACTTCCACCATGTATGTATATCACTGGCTTGATCTTCCCCTCACTGTCTCCATCACCAAGACTTTGTTGAAGTTTTTTTTCAGGGCTTGAAACAACACCAAAATTTCAGTTGGAGGAATGAAGCTGTAACAAAGGAAAAAAATATTTCTCCCTCTTCCTCTCAACTGTTCACACCTCTTAGCCCTGAGAGCTCTGAAAGAAAACTCCAGTTGGGAAACCTCTCTTCCAGAGATAATATGGGATAAGCAAGTATGCATAACCCAGGGGAGGTATCTCCCTGGTGACTCCTGGCTCTGACTGTGTCCCACTGAGGAAATCACATGGCTGGGGCAGGAGCACCAATCTAGAGCCCACACCCTGAGTGTCACTTCCAGACTCTGTGAATTCCAGCAATTTCCTTAACCTCTAAGGCTAATTTCTTCTTCTGTAAAAGAGGGTTACTGGTGTCTGTTGTAAAATTCAATGAGAAAACACTTTCAAAACTTTTATACATAATACTCAGTAAATGACATCTACTAGCAATAGTAGTATATACAGTAGTATGTCAATGACAGGAATATGTTCTGAGAAATGTCTCCTTAGATGATTTTGTCATTGTGCAAGCACCATACGGTATATTTACACAAACCTAGATGGTACAGTCTACTACACTACTAGGCTATATGGGGTAGCCCATTGCTCCTAGGTTACAGACCTATGCAGCATGTTACTATACTGAATACTGTAGGCAACTGTAGCACAACGTTAAGTATTTGTGCATCTAAACATACCTAAACATGGGAACTGTACAGTAAAAATATAGTATAAAAGATTTTTAAAAGGTACATATGTATAGGGCACTTAGCATGAATGAGGTTTAGAGGACTGGAAGTTGTCCTGGGTGAGTCAGTGAGTGAGCAGCGAATTAATGTGAGGGCCTAGGTCATTACTGGACTCTCCTGGTAGATTTTATATACTCGGTATACTTAGGCTACACTAAATTTATTTTTTTTAATTTTCTTCAATAATATATTAACCATAGCTTATTGTGACTTTTTCTTGATAAACTTTTGTTTTAACTTTTTACTCTTATAATAACACTTAGCTCAAAACACAAGCACATTATACACCTGTAAAAAATATATTCTTTCTTTATATCCCATTCCATAAGCTACTTTCTATTGTAAAAATTTTTTTCTTTTACTTTTTAAACTTTTTTGTTAAAAACTAAGACACAAACACATACATTCGCCTAGGCTTACGCAGGGTCAGGACCATCAGTATCACTGTCTTCCCCTCCACATCTTGTCCTACTGGGAGGTCTTCAGGGGCAGTGACACACATGGAGCTGTCATCTTCTATGACAACAATGCCTTCTTCTCAAATACCGCCTGAAGGACCTGTCTGAGACTGTTTTACAGTTAACTTCTTTTAATAAGTAGAAGGAGTATACTCTAAGACAACAATAAAAAGCATAGTATAGTAAATATATAAACCAGTAATATAGTCATTTATTGTTATCAAGTATTACGTTCTGTACAAAACTGCATGTGCTAGAATTTTACACAATTGGCGGCACAGTGTTTTTTTTCACACGAGCATCACCACAAACACATGAGTGATGCATGGCCCTGTAACAAGATTTAAAAAAAAAAAATCACCCAAACCTTTTCAAGAGGTCATGACCTAGCAGGAGAAGCAAGAGAAATATAAGTATTAAAATTATTTTTAAATGAAATTTTCAGCTCCATTATACCCTTATAGGACCACCATCACATATGCGGTCCATCATTGACTGAGATGTCTTATAAGGCACAAAACTACTCATTTTTAGATTTTTAATTGACATAAGTTTTCAATATTGGACCTCAAATTGTATCTCCAGATTCAATATATATAAAATACAGTAAGCTTTCTCAAATCAGATTTTATTAAGGCCTCACAAAACCACTATTACAACCACATTTTTTAAAAAATTAAAATGAAATATGGAGCCATGCAGTAGCTTATATTATACCAATTTTGAGAGAAAGAATTTCAGATTTAGAAAGAGCAATGATTTTGTTAAGGTGGCATAATCCCCTGAAAAAGAAGGCCACGTTTGAACCCTATCATCTGAACTTGAACTCTAAGCCCATGCCCCTCCGCCCTGACCTTGCTAATGTAATGGTTCATCTGTCCATAAACAGGTACTTGTTTGAGGACCTACTTTCTATCAAGTTCTAGAAGAGATACAAGATAGGAAGAAAAAAATTACCCAGGTCTTCTGCTGAAGAGGTCATAATCTAGCAGGAGAGACAGGGGATACATAAGCATTAAAATTATTTTTTAAATTAATTCAGAAAACATTACTAGATTGTGTGCCAAAGTTAAGATTTATGTAAATTCCAAAACAAAATGTAGGATAGATATGGGGAGCTATATGTCAGGGACTCTCCAGGAAAGAATAAAACATTCAAATTAGGAGAGCTTCTTTTTTTTTTTTTTTTTTTTAATTATACTTTAAGTTCTTTTTTTTTTTTTTTATATGATTAGATCCTTAATTGTTTTTTATTTATTTATTTTTTTAATTATTATTATTATACTTTAAGTTGTAGGGTACATGTGCATAACGTGCAGGTTTGTTACATATGTATACTTGTGCCTTGTTGGTGTGCTGCACCCATCAACTCGTCATTTACATCAGGTATAACTCCCAATGCAATCCCTCCCCCCTCCCCCCTCCACCCTCCCCCCTCCCCATGATAGGCCCCGGTGTGTGATGTTCCCCTTCCTGAGTCCGAGTGATCTCATTGTTCAGTTCCCACCTATGAGTGAGAACATGCGGTGTTTGGTTTTCTGTTCTTGTGATAGTTTGCTAAGAATGATGGTTTCCAGCTGCATCCATGTCCCTACAAAGGACACAAACTCATCCTTTTTGATGGCTGCATAGTATTCCATGGTGTATATGTGCCACATTTTCTTAATCCAATCTGTCACTGATGGACATTTGGGTTGATTCCAAGTCTTTGCTATTGTGAATAGTGCCGCAATAAACATACGTGTGCATGTGTCTTTATAGCAGCATAATTTATAATCCTTTGGGTATATACCCAGTAATGGGATGGCTGGGTCATATGGTACATCTAGTTCTAGATCCTTGAGGAATCGCCATACTGTTTTCCATAATGGTTGAACTAGTTTACAATCCCACCAACAGTGTAAAAGTGTTCCTATTTCTCCACATCCTCTCCAGCCCCTGTTGTTTCCTGACTTTTTAATGATCGCCATTCTAACTGGTGTGAGATGGTATCTCATTGTGGTTTTGATTTGCATTTCTCTGATGGCCAGTGATGATGAGCATTTTTTCATGTGTCTGTTGGCTGTATGAATGTCTTCTTTTGAGAAATGTCTGTTCATATCCTTTGCCCACTTTTTGATGGGGTTGTTTGTTTTTTTCTTGTAAATTTCTTTGAGTTCTTTGTAGGTTCTGGATATTAGCCCTTTGTCAGATGAGTAGATTGCAAAAATTTTCTCCCATTCTGTAGGTTGCCTGTTCACTCTGATGGTAGTTTCTTTTGCTGTGCAGAAGCTCTTTAGTTTAATGAGATCCCATTTATCAATTTTGGCTTTTGCTGCCGTTGCTTTTGGTGTTTTAGACATGAAGTCTTTGCCATGCCTATGTCCTGAATGGTACTACCTAGGTTTTCCTCTAGGATTTTTATGGTATTAGGTCTAACATTTAAGTCTCTAATCCATCTTGAATTAATTTTCGTATAAGGAGTAAGGAAAGGATCCAGTTTCAGCTTTCTACTTACGGCTAGCCAATTTTCCCAGCACCATTTATTAAATAGGGAATCCTTTCCCCATTTCTTGTTTCTCTCAGGTTTGTCAAAGATCAGATGGCTGTAGATGTGTGGTATTATTTCTGAGGACTCTGTTCTGTTCCATTGGTCTATATCTCTGTTTTGGTACCAGTACCATGCTGTTTTGGTTACTGTAGCTTTGTAGTATAGTTTGAAGTCAGGTAGCGTGATGCCTCCAGCTTTGTTCTTTTGACTTAGGATTGTCTTGGAGATGCGGGCTTTTTTTTGGTTCCATATGAACTTTAAAGCAGTTTTTTCCAATTCTGTGAAGAAACTCGTTGGTAGCTTGATGGGGATGGCATTGAATCTATAAATAACCTTGGGCAGTATGGCCATTTTCACGATATTGATTCTTCCTATCCATGAGCATGGTATGTTCTTCCATTTGTTTATGTCCTCTTTTATTTCACTGAGCAGTGGTTTGTAGTTCTCCTTGAAGAGGTCCTTTACATCCCTTGTAAGTTGGATTCCTAGGTATTTTATTCTCTTTGAAGCAATTGTGAATGGAAGTTCATTCCTGATTTGGCTCTCTGTTTGTCTGTTACTGGTGTATAAGAATGCTTGTGATTTTTGCACATTAATTTTGTATCCTGAGACTTTGCTGAAATTGCTTATCAGCTTAAGGAGATTTTGGGCTGAGACAATGGGGTTTTCTAAATATACAATCATGTCATCTGCAAACAGGGACAATTTGACTTCTTCTTTTCCTAACTGAATACCCTTGATTTCTTTCTCTTGCCTAATTGCCCTAGCCAGAACTTCCAACACTATGTTGAATAGGAGTGGTGAGAGAGGGCATCCCTGTCTTGTGCCAGTTTTCAAAGGGAATTTTTCCAGTTTTTGCCCATTCAGTATGATATTGGCTGTGGGTTTGTCATAGATAGCTCTTATTATTTTGAGGTACGTTCCATCAATACCGAATTTATTGAGCGTTTTTAGCATGAAGGGCTGTTGAATTTTGTCAAAAGCCTTTTCTGCATCTATTGAGATAATCATGTGGTTCTTGTCTTTGGTTCTGTTTATATGCTGGATTATGTTTATTGATTTGCGAATGTTGAACCAGCCTTGCATCCCAGGGATGAAGCCCACTTGATCATGGTGGATAAGCTTTTTGATGTGTTGCTGAACCCGGTTTGCCAGTATTTTATTGAGGATTTTTGCATCGATGTTCATCAGGGATATTGGTCTAAAATTCTGTTTTTTTGTTGTGTCTCTGCCAGGCTTTGGTATCAGAATGATGTTGGCCTCATAAAATGAGTTAGGGAGGATTCCCTCTTTTTCTATTGATTGGAATAGTTTCAGAAGGAATGGTACCAACTCCTCCTTGTACCTCTGGTAGAATTCAGCTGTGAATCCATCTGGTCCTGGACTTTTTTTGGTTGGTAGGCTATTAATTATTGCCTCAATTTCAGAGCCTACTATTGGTCTCTTCAGGGATTCAACTTCTTCCTGGTTTAGTCTTGGAAGAGTGTAAGTGTCCAGGAAATTATCCATTTCTTCTAGATTTTCCAGTTTATTTGCGTAGAGGTGTTTATAGTATTCTCTGATGGTAGTTTGTATTTCTGTGGGGTCGGTGGTGATATCCCCTTTATCATTTTTAATTGCGTAGATTTGATTCTTCTCTCTTTTCTTCTTTATTAGTCTGGCTAGTGGTCTGTCAATTTTGTTGATCTTTTCAAAAAACCAACTCCTAGATTCATTGATTTTTTGGAGAGTTTTTTGTGTCTCTATCTCCTTCAGTTCTGCTCTGATCTTAGTTATTTCTTGCCTTCTGCTAGCTTTCGAATGTGTTTGCTCTTGCTTCTCTAACTCTTTTAATTGTGATGTTAGAGTGTCAATTTTAGATCTTTCCTGCTTTCTCTTGTGGGCATTTAGTGCTATAAATTTCCCTCTACACACTGCTTTAAATGTGTCCCAGAGATTCTGGTATGTTGTATGTTTGTTCTCATTGGTTTCAAAGAACATCTTTATTTCTGCCTTCATTTCGTTATGTACCCAGTAGTCATTCAGGAGCAGCTTGTTCAGTTTCCATGTAGTTGAGCAGTTTTGATTGAGTTTCTTAGTCCTGAGTTCTAGTTTGATTGCACTGTGGTCTGAGAGACAGTTTGTTATAATTTCTGTTCTTGTACATTTGCTGAGGAGTGCTTTACTTCCAATTACGTGGTCGATTTTGGAGTAAGTACGATGTGGTGCTGAGAAGCATGTATATTCTGTTGATTTGGGGTGGAGAGTTCTGTAGATGTCTATTAGGTCTGCTTGCTGCAGAGATAAGTTCAATTCCTGGATATCCTTGTTAACTTTCTGTCTCGTTGATCTGTCTAATGTTGACAGTGGAGTGTTGAAGTCTCCCATTATTATTGTATGGGAGTCTAAGTCTCTTTGTAAGTCTCTAAGGACTTGCTTTATGAATCTGGGTGCTCCTGTATTGGGTGCATATATATTTAGGATAGTTAGCTCTTCCTGTTGAATTGATCCCTTTACCATTATGTAATGGCCTTCTTTAAACCATCTTTGATGGTTTAAAGTCTGTTTTATCAGAGACTAGTATTGCAACCCCCGCTTTTTTTTGTTCTCCATTGGCTTGGTTAATCTTCCTCCATCCCTTTATTTTGAGCCTATGTATGTCTCTGCGTGTGAGATGGGTCTCCTGAATACAGCAGACTGATGGGTCTTGACTCTTTATCCAGTTTGCCAGTCTGTGTCTTTTAATTGGAGCATTTAGTCCATTTACATTTAAGGTTAAGATTGTTATGTGTGAACTTGATCCTGCCATTATGATATTAACTGGTTATTTTGCTCGTTAGTTGATGCAGTTTCTTCCTAGCCTCGATGGTCTTTACATTTTGGCATGTTTTTGCAATGGCTGGTACCGGTTGTTCCTTTCCATGTTTAGTGCTTCCTTCAGGATCTCTTGTAAGGCAGGCCTAGTGGTGACAAAATCTCTAAGCATTTGCTTATCTGTAAAGGATTTTATTTCTCCTTCACTTATGAAACTTAGTTTGGCTGGATATGAAATTCTGGGTTGAAAATTCTTTTCTTTAAGAATGTTGAATATTGGCCCCCACTCTCTTCTGGCTTGTAGAGTTTCTGCCGAGAGATCTGCTGTTAGTCTGATGGGCTTCCCTTTGTGGGTAACCCGACCTTTCTCTCTGGCTGCCCTTAAGATTTTTTCCTTCATTTCAACTTTGGTGAATCTGGCAATTATGTGTCTTGGAGTTGCTCTTCTCGAGGAGTATCTTTGTGGCGTTCTCTGTATTTCCTGGATTTGAATGTTGGCCTGCCCTACTAGGTTGGGGAAGTTCTCCTGGATGATATCCTGAAGAGTGTTTTCCAACTTGGTTCCATTTTCCCCCTCACTTTCAGGCACCCCAATCAGACGTAGATTTGGTCTTTTTACATAATCCCATACTTCTTGCAGGCTTTGTTCATTTCTTTTTCTTCTTTTTTCTTTTGGTTTCTCTTCTCGCTTCATTTCATTCATTTGATCCTCAATCGCTGATACTCTTTCTTCCAGTTGATCGAGTCGGTTACTGAAGCTTGTGCATTTGTCACGTATTTCTCGTGTCATGGTTTTCATCTCTTTCATTTCGTTTAGGACCTTCTCTGCATTAATTACTCTAGCCATCAATTCTTCCACTTTTTTTTCAAGATTTTTAGTTTCTTTGCGCTGGGTACGTAATTCCTCCTTTAGCTCTGAGAAATTTGATGGACTGAAGCCTTCTTCTCTCATCTCGTCAAAGTCATTCTCCGTCCAGCTTTGATCCGTTGCTGGCGATGAGCTGCGCTCCTTTGCCGGGGGAGATGCGCTCTTATTTTTTGAATTTCCAGCTTTTCTGCCCTGCTTTTTCCCCATCTTTGTGGTTTTATCTGCCTCTGGTCTTTGATGATGGTGATGTACTGATGGGGTTTTGGTGTAGGTGTCCTTCCTGTTTGATAGTTTTCCTTCTAACAGTCAGGACCCTCAGCTGTAGGTCTGTTGGAGATTGCTTGAGGTCCACTCCAGACCCTGTTTGCCTGGGTATCAGCAGCAGAGGCTGCAGAAGATAGAATATTTCTGAACAGCGAGTGTACCTGTCTGATTCTTGCTTTGGAAGCTTCCTCTCAGGGGTGTACTCCACCCTGCGAGGTGTGGGGTATCAGACTGCCCCTAGTGGGGGATGTCTCCCAGTTAGGCTGCTCAGGGGTCAGGGACCCACTTGAGCAGGGAGTCTGTCCCTTCTCAGATCTCAACCTCCGTGTTGGGAGATCCACTGCTCTCTTCAAAGCTGTCAGACAGAGTCTTTTGCGTCTGCAGAGTTTTCTGCTGCTTTTGTTGTTGTATAGTTGTGCCCTGTCCCCAGAGGTGGAGTCTACAGAGACAGGCAGGTCTCCTTGAGCTGCTGTGAGCTCCACCCAGTTCGAGCTTCCCAGTGGCTATGTTTACCTACTTAAGCCTCGTCAATGGCGGGCGCCCCTCCCCCAGCCTCGCTGCTGCCTTGCCGGTAGATCACAGTCTGCTGTGTTAGCAATGAGGGAGGCTCCGTGGGTGTGGGACCCTCCTGGCCAGGCGTGGGATATGATCTCCTGGTGTGCCTGTTTGCTTAAAGCGCAGTATTGGGGTGGGAGTTACCCGATTTTCCAGGTGTTGTGTGTCTCAGTTCCCCTGGCTAGGAAAAGGGATTCCCTTCCCCCTTGCGCTTCCCAGGTGAGGCAATGCCTCGCCCTGCTTCAGCTCTCGCTGGTCGGGCTGCAGCAGCTGACCAGCACCGATCCTCCGGCATTCCCCAGTGAGATGAACCCAGTACCTCAGTTGAAAATGCAGAAATCACCGGTCTTCTGTGTCGCTCGCGCTGGGAGTTGGAGACTGGAGCTGTTCCTATTCGGCCATCTTGCTCCGCCCCCTAATTATACTTTAAGTTCTAAGGTACATGTGCACAACGTGCAGGTTTGTTACATATATATACATGTGCCATGTTGGTGTGCTGCACCCATTAACTCGTCATTTACATTAAGTATATCTCCTAATGATATCCCTTCCCCTTCACCCCTCCCCACAATAGGCCCTGGTGTGTGATGTTCCCCTTCCTGTGTCCAAGTGATCTCATTGTTCAATTACCACCTATGAGTGAGAACATACAGTGTTTGGTTTTCTGTTCTTGCGATAGTTTGCTGAGAATGATGGTTTCCAGCTGCATCCATGTCCCTACAAAGGACACGAACTCATCCTTTTTTATGGCTGCATAATATTCCATGGTGTATATGTGCCACATTTTCTTAATCCAGTCTGTCACTGATGGACATTTGGGTTGATTCCAAGTCTTTGCTATTGTGAATAGTGCTGCAATAAGCATAACGTGTGCATGTGTCTTTATAGTAGCATGATTTATAATCCTTTGGGGAGAGCTTCTTTATGGAGAGTTTATTACCATGGGGCAGGCAGGGTGAAGAGGAAGCAGAAGACCTAGTGTAAGAACATAGGGATGGTAGCAGCGGAGTTGTGGCCAGCCTCAGGCTGAAGGGAGGAGGAGAGGGAGGAGCTAGTGACTCAGAAAGGGAGAGGGCCTCATGTAGGGCAGACCACAGAGGAGGCAGGGACCTTACAGTGGCAGATGGAGGTGATCCCACTGGAAGGAATGAAGAGGGGAAATACTTTATCCCCGCTTAAGTCCCTCCTTATTGGCCCAAGCAGCCAGAAGCCAAGGGGCTCACATGCCCATTGACATAATTCATACAGGGCATCCTGCAGGTTAGAGGGCAGAGGGCAGATGGGGAGTGGATCTGGAGAGCCATGGGAGACATGAGGCATGGGGGACTCTGAATTGTAGATGGCATCTGAGTAGGCAGGGATGGAAAGCATCACATCAGGAGCCAGTGTTTGAAGGCAGGATAAAGGTGTGAGTGAGACCAATGGAAGATGGTGGTTGGTGAGAAACCTGGCTGAGGTATACTGAATGGGCTTGGTAGGAGAAGAGTGGGATTTGAAGTTGGGCCAAACATTCATTTCTTGAATTACAGGTTAAATTTTCAGCACCTAGTAGAATCTCAATGAATCATTTTTAAAGAAACACATCAATCCCACCACTAAATACACAGGCATGAGAATCAGGAATGCCAAAAAGGAAGGCCTCTCTAGATCTACACGCAGAGAGGAGTGTTGTAGGTGAACTGGGAGAATATGTTTGGTGTCTTTCACACGTTTTCTTCTTCCTGGCCTTTAGTTTTGAAATCTCTGTCCCATTCTTCAGTTAGAGCCCAGTGAGGTCCAGGAGATACATATTTCCTTCAAAAAGAGTCTAATTCCAGGCTTTTCTCCTTACCTTATCTCAAGCACCAGTCCAAGACATTTCTATTAGGATTACTTAGGGGGAGGGCCTCTGGATGTGGAGAGTACAGCAGGGCAGAAAAGAGCAAGGGAGGAGCTAAGTAAAAAGCAAGGTCTCCAAACCCTAGCAGAGGCTGGCCAAGCTGATGCGCTGCTGCCGTATCCCTGATCCAAATGCTTCCTCTCCCCAAACCCCACATTAACACTCAGGGCTGGTGCTCTCTACTATGAATGTAACAACAGGGAAAAATCTACCTTGTTCATGTTGGTCACCATGGGACCTTAGGCTGATACCAGTAAATAGTCATGGAATGAACAAAGAGTGAATTGGAAAAATATATATATATAGGAAAGGAGAGGTGGAAGTGGGGAAGAAAAAATTCTCAAATGCCCCAAACTCATCAGTGGGGACGTCCTTACTGACCACCTGTGTCTCTCCAGAATACAGGGCACTGTTGAAAGACACGAGAAGAGGACATACTCCAGCTGAGGGACAGGACTGTGTCAAAAGGCCATCACCAAGGAGAACCATCAAAGCGTAGGCTAAACAACACAGAACTGGTCATAAGTGGAGAATGAATGCACAGAGAGCAGAGGTCAGGGGAGTGGTGAATCTGAGTGGCTCAAAGGGTAGGCTACGTTTCAATAGGATGAGTGGATGGAGAAAGGTTCCCAAGTGAAGGGAACAGCGTGAATGAAGACAGGAGGTCAGAATAAGCAAGGCTGGTGTCCAGAATATTGCGGAGACAGCGTTGCTAACTCTCCCAATTCACATCACAAATATCAACACCTGCCCCAGTACTGCGCAAGGCACAGGGGATCCGGAGATTAGGGAGAGTCTCTGCTCTCCATAAGCTGTAGGGTTACTTCCAGCTCTGAAAGTCTAAAAGTGATGATAAACTAGCCAGACTTCTTACCCCAAACAAAGACTCCTTCCAGAGAATTCTGGAATTATGGTAGGCTGGCTTCTACTCCAACATCCCCAGAGAAAGTCATCTTCATCCATTCTTAGACAATTTTAATTGATACAATTTCTGGCCAGATGCAATGACTCAGGCCTGTAATCCCAGCACTTTGGGAGGCCAAGGCAGGCGGATCACCTGAGATCAGGAGTTCGAGACCAGCCTGGCCAATGTGGTCAAACCCTGTCTCTACGAAAAATATAAAAATTAGCTGAGCATGATGACACATGCTTGTAATCCCAGCTACTCGGGAGGCTGAGGCAGGAGAATCGCTTGAACCCAGGAGGTGGAGGTTGCAGTGAACCAAGATCATGCCATTGCACTCCAGCCTAGGCGACAAGAGTGAAACTCTGTCTCAAAAAAAAAAAAAAAAAAAAAAAAGAATTTCTAGTATACAACAACTGAAATCATTCCCAAACAATGTTGTTTTTGTGATGAAAACCATCATGATTACGATCATGCCTGTCAATCTCTCCACACCCATTCCTCTCTGTGGATTATCTCCCAGGACTCCACAAAGATGCTGGGACCACCACCCTCCTGGGAGGATCTGTGATGACAGCCTTTACTCTTTCTCAGAACAAAGCCCCAGGTCTTCTCCAGCCTTAGATTCTCCCAGCACTCTGGGCCTCTGTGTTTCAGTCATGGCACAAAGGCCACCTAAGGGTCCAGTCTGGTGGTACAGTACACATTAAATGGCCAGAACCATCACAAGAAACGTCCAGGCGAATATCACAAGAACTCCCACCCACAACTGCTCTCCTTCTCTCCCTATTGACACAATCCTTTGAAAGCTGTGGGGAGTAGAAAATTGCTTGCTTTCTGTTAATCAAGGGCACTCTTTAAGATGCTTAAGTACAATACTGTTTAAAAATGGGCAGTTTTATATAAAGGGAAGGAAAAAAAGTACAGCAGGAACGTACAGTATATCAGATTGAATTAGTTTTTCATGCCACAACATGTAAACAAATCTGTTTAATTAGAACACCTTGTTTTTATTACATTCTGAGCAATTTTTCAATGATGAGAAAGCAAGACAATGGGGAAGAGATTCTAAAATTTCCCAGGGACACCCAGAGATCTTCTCTGCTTTCCCTGATGAGCCCAGCTCCTGGGGGGTTCCCTTGTATTCTCCAGAAGTGCCCCTGGCACCTCCTCTTCCCACTTGCCCACACCTCCTTCAAAATAACAACCTCCAATTATAGAATTATCAACAAATTTTATGCACAGAGGGGAGATGAGACGTGGTCACTGACATGATGAAAGCTTGGAACCCCAAGAAATGAAGAGCAGGAAATCCTCAAAGCCCCCAAGGCTCCAAAAGAGATGAGTGAGCCCTGGACTGGAGGCAGATATCTGGTTCCAAATCTGGTGCTAGGGAGGGCTCCAGGCTCACTTCCCCAGCTCAGGCCTCTGTCTCCTCAAGAGGCAAGCCCACTTTATGTAGGAGAGAGCTTGACTGAGTACCCTGGCAGCCCCCACACTAGGGATTCTATGCTTCAGACCTACACACATGCCTAATACATGGCCAGAATGTCATAAGCAACATCCAGGTGAGTATCATGAGAACTCCCACCCACAGGGAGTTCACGTGATATTCATTTGGATGTTGCTCATGACATGGCATGTTGTGGCATGATTTTCACAAGGACATTCTCCTGTGCTTCAGACCTACACACATGCTTGATACATAAAGGCCTAAATCAAGGGATCTGAGAAGAATTAAGGAAGCAGCTAGTTGCCCCTCACCCCACTCAGAGCCCAGAGGATGCCCTGGCCTCTCCACGTTCTCTGCTGTGGTTCTCTCCTCCCCAAAGTGAACACTCTCGGGTCCTTACATACACCCACGCTTCTCTCCT